>NC_056748.1:329861164-330226164 GCF_019279795.1 Protopterus annectens
AGTCTCCAGAGCTGTGGGCGAGGGTAAGGTGGTTCACACAGCCTACTTGGACCTCACCAAGGCTTTCGACACTATCCCCCACTCTGGTATCATAAATAAACTTACTAAGCTGGGCATTAATCCCTATGTCACTCGATGGGTTGCAAACTGGCTTACTGACAGAACACACACTGTAAAAGTAGCCCACTCCAAATCCAGCACCAGACTAGTGACAAGTGGTGTACTGCAGGGTTATGTCCTGGGACTACTCTTGTTTACCATCTACTTCTCTGAAGTACAGGCCAACACTAAGGGACTCTGGCTTACAAAGTTCACAGATGACTGCAAGCTGGGAGCCATTATTGAATCCCCAAATGATGTGGCTATACTACAATAGGGCCTTACTGAAACAGATACCTGGTGCCAGAGCCATGGGGTCAAGCTAAATGTCAAAATATGTATAGTTGTCCCCTTTGGGAAAAACCATGTACCTGTGAACTACCACATAGGTGGCAGTACACTAAACACTGAAAGTGTGATAAGAGATCTAGGGACACAGGTGGACAGTGGTCTCACCTTTGATAACCACATAGCCACAACAGTTAGAAAATCCTTCTATGTGGCACACCTCATCACTAAGGGCTTTTCATCCAGAAAAATGGAGGTCATTGTCCCTCTGTACCTCAAATCATTGTCACATCACATTTCTCTCTGTTTACTGATAGTAAAACTTCAGGAGTTCATGAAATACTAAGAAAAATAAGACCTGGATCTCATAATGTTGGTACCCTCCCTCCCAAATTTCTAAAAATTACATCTCCAGCCATTGTCTACTCGGTCACTATATTATTGAACAGACATGTAAGGTTAAACTCCTCATTACCAGAAATCACTTATCACAATTCCTCCACATTAGGGTTTGTCTTCATGTCATTAAATAGCTGCCACCCTCTTGTACTAATTCCTTAACTCCACCAAAGCTTGCAAATTGTATTCCTACACCAATCCTGAATTATCTGTTCAGGTATGAGCTGATATCTAACTTACATCACATATTTAGACCCAGCCATGAAAGTAGCACTCCAGACATTATCTGAAACTATCCAATGTAGTTTTATTGTGCAACTGCTTGCTAGGGAAATATTTATTTTTTATTTATATTTTATTTTTGGCCTCTAGTTTTTACTGTTGTAATGACTTGTTAGTGTGGGTGACAGTGACATAAAGGATGTCCAGTGTTTTAATATGACTGACACAGCTTGAATGGTAGGTCAGAATAACTACTTTATGAATTACTTCCTTTGCACAAGGTTAGCATACTGTACTTAATTTAATATTTATTTGCATATTGTTTGTGTTGATTTAAATTGCTAATCATCTTAAATTCTGTGAATTTTGTGGTTATTGATTTTGAAATTATTTGTTTCTTTTATTTATTTATTTATTTATTGCAGGTGTGAATGTATTCTTTAAAATGGTATGCAGTTAACTAGTTGCTGAAGATTAAGTGTTGTGCCAGTGTACTGAATGCTGTGTATATACAAATGCAACAACCAATAACATTGGAGACTTGTATTACCCATATTAAAAGGTGGATGATTTGCTCACTGTTATTGATAGTAAATAGATAATTAATGGAGATGACTATACTTAAAACTGGCATAACTTGGAAAAGTATTGTTACATGTATTAATTACTGGGCTGATGAAATAAGTAATATTAGGTAACAAGCAAGTAGAACACAATTTGGAAATGAAGAGGTCTCTGCTAGTAAAGATCAGATGACAACTCTGGAATGCAGAATACAAGTATACAGTAATCTGTAGATTCGGAGCATGTCGAAGAAAGTAATGAAGACAGAAGGGAAGAAGTTAACAACAAATAACTAGGAAGAAAAAGAAATTGATTAATATTTATAATGCAAGGAGACTATGTACTAAAACTTACACTGCTTTGTTATTTAATACCCAGAGTACAAGAAATTATAACATTGTTCAGTCACAAAACATTTAGTCTATAGAAAATTATATGATTTTTTTTCCGACAGAGAAGCTAAAAAAAAGGGCAAGGGTTAGGCAAAAAGGAAGAAATCTAAACTGAATTTTGAAGGATTAAAGAGAATTACAATAAGGAAAAAGAAAGATTTGGCAGACTGGAGCTGATAACATGTTTCAGCCTGTGGATATACAAAGAAATCTAGATTAGAATTGTATGCTTGCAAAAGACTTAAATGGTGAAATCAGTGACATTAATGAGACTAATGGTGATGAAGACAATTCTTTTGTAAGAACTGAAAAAAAACATACATTACTGAATTAGAAGCAGGATATTCATTAGATTTGTTTAGAAATGATATACAAATAATTGGAGATTCCGTTATTAAAGGAACTGATATTCACATTAGTAGAAAGGATTCTTCTTCTTCTTTCGTCTTTTTCCCGGTTAGGGGTCACCACAGCGGAACACCTGTCTGCTCATGATTGGCAGTGAAGTTTTACGGTGTCGAGTTGCCAGCCTAACCTTCCACAGAAGGCACACACACACACACACACACACACACACACACACACACACACACACACACACACACACACACACACACACACACTCATGCCTCAGGCCAATTTAGAGTGTCCAATCCACCTACAGCATGTCTTTGGGATGTGGGAGGAAACCGGAGTACCCGGAGGAAACCCACACGATCACAGGGAGGACATGCAGACTCCACACAGAAGGCACCCCAGCTGAGAATTGAACCGGAGAACCTCTTGCTGTGAGGCAGCAAAATTAACCGCTGCACCACCGTGGCTGCCCATCTAGAAACGATAATGACCATTAAATAGTGCTATGCTTGCTATGCTGAAAAATACAGGTTGTGAGTAAGGCATTGGAATGCTTTACATTAAGGAAGTGTGGAGCTGATTATTGTTCATATTGGTACAAGTGATCCCATCTTGAAGGACTCACTGTCTGTTAATAGGGAACTTATAGCCCTTTTAGTTAACATAGCTTGTTTTGGTATTAGGAATTATTTATACGTAGAAAGGAGATTGGGGTCAGCAATAATGAAAAGACTTTTGGGGTAAATACCTATATAAAAAACAGTCCCATTAAAAATGGGAATGTGTGGAACATCCAAGCCTGATTTTGAGCACACGTGTATTTAGACGAGATAGATTTTTATTTGTCAAGATAAGGGAAGGGAATTTTTGCAGTAGATATATTAGAGTATTTGAGTAACACAAGGCAGATTTTGCCAGGTCAGAAATTTAACTGTTTATAGATAGCAAACTTTGATTAATCTTTCCTCATTGCTAATGTTAGGAGCATTAATAATAACTTTTTTAATTAGACAATTAGCTGTGTTCACATAAGATTGACGTTATTATTGTTTGCAAAAGCTACGCATGCCACATAAGCTGCTTCTAAAGATACATTAAGGTTTTATGGGACTACAGGGGGTCCCTGTATGGTTGTATTTAATGGACTTCAAAATAAATGAGGGGTACCAGAGGTATCAGAACACTACAAAAGAGTGATAGTAGTGCCACCGCACAAGGTGGGCAGACTGCTGCAACCCAGGAAATTAGAGGCTATTTTTATAACCTCAATGGGAGAAAATGCAAGAAAAGATCTTTTTAGAGATTGTGATGTGCTTTCAAAGGATAATAGACTTCAGAATGAATGTCTACTTGGGTTTATCACCAAGAAATCCTGCCAGGCAAATCTGGTACAATTTTGTGGCTTTCTCTATGAAAGATTGATGCATGAAAGACAGAAAACACATTGTTTATTCTCAATGGATTTCAAACAAGGTTCTCCTAAAATGCACCAGCACATTATTTAATAAGGATTTTGTAGTGGGGCACCCCTACTTCCATACTAAACCCACAATTGCACGATATTGGAAAAAGGTAAATTACCCTCTAAAATGTCCTGCAGTCTCACACAATGATCACTGTGTGCCTAAAACATTTCACCTTTGATCTACAATAAGAAATGATTCTGACCAGTTATGTTTGAGCACTTTGAACACAATTAGCTAGGTCTTGATTACCCATAGGGTATCTTTCTTGAATGGATTACTAGAAATGTTGTTAAAGGCAATACAGTGGATATATTATAACTGGGTTTCTGGAATTCATTTCATTCTATGTCACATAGGAGGTTATTGGAAAAGCTGAAATGGTGAAACTTGAAAATAATCTATGGAGTGATAACAGGTATTTTTATGGAAGAACACAAGTGTTGGCTGTTAATGCAGACCCTGTCAAAAGAAAGGACATAATGCAGTTCCAAGGCACTAGCACATTTTGATGTATATAAATCTGACATTGTAGGTGGGGTCAGGAGTAAATCACACCTCTTTGAAATTATTCTAATTATGGGGACTGTGGGATAGGTTACATTAGTTTTATCATGGATTTGGGGTGACATTAAGCTTGGATTGATTGATAAATGGTAGTTAAGATATAAAGCAGGTAAATGTAATGTGATGCATTTGGTACAAAATAATCCAGAAGTACAGTGTATCTGGTCTGGGTCAAAACATGTTAGAGATGTGGAAAAGTAAATTATGTGTCTAGTTACTGAAGTAATAATTCATCACGAATATTGTGTGAAAGGTTACAAAGGAGAGTAAAGTAGATAGTTGACAGATTAAAATGCAAATATTATGAGCAGAGGATAAAAGTTATCTATACCTGGGATCACAAATAGGAAAAAAGACTTCCTGTAACTGGCAAATTACTTAGTTTTAAGTGTAGTCCACCCTAAGAAGAGCCCACAACTAAAGCACCCGCATATACAACTGTTTACTATTTGCATATAAACTCCTGCAAGGAGACATCTGTGCCCATTCATCACCTATACAATGCCAAGTTTAAAAACAAATCATTATGGCTCACCCCAAGCATCAGTAAATTTTACAGTCACAGAAAAATTATTGGCCTAAAAAATAAACGTAAATTCCTCTACATCAAAAGAGACCTTAAAATATAAATAAGGAACTAAGGTGATGGATCAAAACCTGTAAGGCAAAAATATGAATTAAACATAGCTACAACATCTAAAATCATCAGAAATAATTTTAACTACATTGGGAATCTTAAAAAGAAAATGCTCAACACTGCAGTGAACCCATACCCGATAGCACTGTCAACATCACCCCTGAAGAAATCACAAATATACTAGCACAAGTTTAGCTCAGTCTTCTCAACCCCCCCCCCCAGTTTCCCGTCTTATGATTACTTTTTAACAAGTCTTAGAAGCCATCTCTAAGAATATTAGCAGTGTGGGTCCAGATAAGCTATAGGGATGTGTCCTTCTCCATATGGAATACTGCCTCACTGATATCCACGCAAACCTATTTAGCTTGCCCACAAGGTATGCACGTGAGGCCTGAAGAACAGCTGTTGTGGTACTCCTCTGCAAGGGCATCCCTGACACCAACCCCAGGAACTACAGACCAGTTAGGCACTGAAAAAAGACTGAGAATCAAGGAGAAGGTTAAAGCCCAAATATCACTCTTACATTTTACACTTCTTTTCTGCAGGGGGCAAGCTCCCCTTGCACCACCTGATTTGAGGTACAAGACCACCACACCTCTAAACTTATATAAAACATCCCTGAGATCGCCATACCTTGGAGAAAAGGAAATATTCAAAGAAAGGGCAATGTTGGACTTGGCATATATAAGTCCATTTCTTTGGCCATTCAGTCAACATATTACAGGACTCAGCAAGACAAGAACACTGTCAGGGTAAGGTATCACCTCCCAAAAAAAGCACAAATCCAAAATCAGAAGAGGTTGATACTCCACAACAAACGAAGCAAACCAGACGAATGAAAAGACAAGTCCTTTATTCGAATAAGTAAGCGCTTTCACGTTGCTAACTTGCATGTGACTTGCTAATGTGATTTTCATTGGTGTTTTACTTATATATAAGTTGATTCAAATTTTTATGGTTTGTTGAAGTCTGATGAAGCGTTCTGAGCAACGTGAAAGCGCTTACTTATTCGAATAAAGGACTTGTCTTTTCATTCGTCTGGTTTGCTTCGTTTGTTGTGGAGTATCAACCTCTTCTGATTTTGGATATTACAGGACTCACTAATGCAGATTCCAACTATTCAATTAGCTTTACCGGTATCATTTGGAAAATACTGGAACACACACTCATGGAACTTCTTTTTAATAAGGACATTGGTAATATATTAACCCATAACCTAAACCAGTATGGCTTTGTCAAGGGTAGATTCAGTCTACTTAACTTGGTGGATTTCCTTGAGAAAATCACAGAGGGACTGGATGAAGGTACATTTGGATCACTCTGGTGTTATAGAAAAAATGTCACAGTTGAAATTAAACCCACATATAATTCAATGGGTAACAAACTGGTTTAAAAACAGCTCATAGTCAGCCAGGTGTGGTGGCACATTTACCTCTAAATGACTTATTACCAGTGTTGTTCTCCAGGGTTCCATGCTGGACCACTGCTCTTTGGTATCATGTATGCCAGTGTTAAAGCTGACAACAAAGGCTTCTGGCTGACCTCTGCATTGCTAAGTTTGCAGATGACTGCAAAGTTGGAGCTGTTATCAGCCCACTGGAAAACACCCATATTCTCCAAAATGTTAATTTCTCTCTATTTTGTGATGTCAGGACCATGGACTAAAGCTAATGCAAAGAAATGCAGTGTTGTACTCTTTGGGGAATAGAAATCTTCACCTTCAACATAAATGACTCCCCTCCCAGAACAGATTTTGCCATTATAGACTCTGGGCATATTCATGGGCAATGAACTCTCCTTAGACCACCATGTATTGACTGTCATTAAAAAACCTTTCTACCTAGTCCAACTTATAAATAAAGGCATATCATCTAGGTCAAAAGAATTTGTTTTTCAATACTCCTCTCTCATTATGCCCATAATCAGATATAGGTTCATAGGTAGGTACTAGGCTATCGGCCCAAAGGCCTAAGTAAGCCTGGCCAACAAGGTTCCTTGGCTTACTCCACCCAAGAAAGTTATATAATGCCCCCCTTTGGATTTAGTTATCCAAACATATCACCCAACTGGAAAAACCTCAGTATTTACTCACAAAAAAGGCCTACCCCCCCATGTTTCTTCTTCCATTCATTTCACTTCAATGCAATGAGTTATGCAATAGAAAATCCTTAGCGGTCAAAGGATGTTAAGTGAGTGGACAGTTATATTGCTTCAGACATGTCTTATTGTACATCTGTCTCAGTACACTGCTTGTTACTAACAAGACCAATGTTCTGCTTTCCTATCAGCTCTTATACTCACAAACTAACTTTCTGTTTCTATCTTCCTATCATTCATTATGTTCCAATCTAGCTCTTTGTTCTGTGTCTACCCAATATCTGCTTTAGTCTTCTTTTTTAGTCCTATACAATTTAGTTTTTCCTGGATAAATGATTCTGCACTGCTTACAACTTCCTTTTGATCAAAGAATGGCTCTTATACAGGCTACCGAGCAAAGGTTTCATTTTATTCATCAAATTAACATTTAAACATTATCATTAGGAGAACTAATAGTCTTTTATCTGATATGCTGTTATTAAGCTATTATCAGCATTAATCAGTGTGTTAAAGTCATGAAATAAATCAACCAACCATCACGTTTCCAGGATTTTATTCTATAGTATGAATATATATTTAGGAATGTTCCACATTATCATTCTTTATGAGATGTCCACCTGTCCATTACTGATAAGACTGAATGATTCTGAACCACAGTGTGAGTTAAGTCATCACTTCAGTAACTGCAACTATATTAACTAATTATTTGCCCTAAAGCACTAGTGCTAGACTGTGACCATTTAAATGAACTGACTGCATCAGTTTTCTTTGCCTGCCTAAAACATTTTCAAGTTTCTGCATGTGACTCCTTTTCTATTTTTGTCCCTAGCTTGTTTATGCCAACTAAATCAAACAGCTAACAAATTCCCTTAGTCGTACTTTATATGCCATGTGTCTACCTTCTTAAGTTATCATTGTTGCTCTGCAATCATATCACTTCTAAACATTTCATAATTACTGAACTGAAAATGTCATTTACTATGTTTGAAAATTATACTCAAATTTGACAATAAAGGGGCTTCCAAGATGGCTGCATACTGATCAGCAGTGTAACTTCAGCTGTCCCATTGTGAGAAAAAGAAACTATGGGCTAGTAATTCTGCCAGCTTTAGTAAAACTCAGTTACGAGCTAGTAAGTTCATTGCCAGGATTCCATCAAAGGAGAAACATAGAGATCCTGAAAAACATCAACTAGAAAAGGTGAAGAGAAAACACTGAGAAGAAACCTGCATCTGTTCAGAAAACAAGCAGTTCAAGCTTGAGCCTTGGCATGAGCGATGGCTTCCAGTAATTTAGAGGGAAAATAAATTAGATATACTCAGAGCTGATTAAACTAAATGAAACACTGAAGGAGTATACCAACTCAAATAACAAAAGGCTAGAAAATGGAAGAAGCTTTAAACAGTTAAAACTTCAAAAATCAGAAGTTGAAATGAAGAAATTGTTGGCTGAGTATGAGACTTCTCAAGAAAATCTGTTTCAAAAATGGTAGAGTTAGATGACAGAGAACATAGAGAAAACCTGAGATGTTCTGCTGTAATAGAGAAACTGGAAGGGACAGACTGTATTAAACTTTATGAACATATAAATAAACAACTGGGTTGGTATTCCACAGCACAATTTGTTAATTGAAAAGGGACATCGTGTATGCTCCAAACTTGACCATGCGAAAGCATCCAAGACCTCTATTTGTAAAGATGCAGTCATACCAGCAGAAAGATTTGATCCTGACAAACTTGTGGCTGAAGGGCAAAGTATTAAAAATTTGACACAGTCAGTGTTTGTAGAAAATGATTATTCACTGTACACCAGACAGCAACAATCAGGGTATATTGAGAGACCAGTGTAAGATTCAAGCTGTTGTATCCAGTTGTCTTTAGAATAATTTTTCCTGGAGCATCAGTGACATTTTTGATGCAGAACAGGCTAAGGAAGAAATACAAAAGTTTCTCCAACAAAAATGTTGCCATCAAAAATTAGGGAACTCTGCTTCTCATTCTTCTGACGATAAAGCTCATAGAGAGACTTTCCAGTGAAACCTTTTCCACTGTTCCAAAGAAAATTCTTGTGAGACAGAAAAAAAAATCACAGGAGTTGACTAGAAGAATTGGAAGTACCTTAGACTTGAACCAAAGTCTGGTGTTGGGAGATGGTGATGAACAGGAAGAAAATCAGCAACACTGAAATTAGTTAATAATTATGAGACTATAAAGCATCAATCACATTTATTAAATATGACTTTACAAGAAAAAGGGATTGAGAAAGATTGGACTTTTGTTGACTTTGTTAAACTTGTGGGTGGACCGAAAAACATATACTCCACTTCATGACATTAATGTTGAGAAGGACACAAAAAGGAAAAGAGTAAGTGTAAGTAATATAAATTCTTTCTTACCACTATTTGCATAAAATATGTCATGATATAAATTGCATGTTATATAGTAAAGCAGATTTGTGTAGTATGTAGTCAGGGATATCTAAAATGAGGAAGTGAGGGTAAGTCTTTTCAGTGATTGCTGTATTCGATAAATATAATAAAGTAGACAAATACATTTTTTAGTTTAAGAAATGTAAGTATTACAATGTAAAAATGGAAGAAAGGTTGAACAAAAGCATGTTTAAGTTAATATGCTATAGTGTTGGGCTGTTGTGGTGGGGATGGGGTGTAAAAGTGCACTGGCTATATATATATATATATATATATATATATATATATATATATATATATATATATATATAGCTGATATGTTTTCTCTTACATTTGCACAGGTAAATGTCTGGATTAATGCCCTTGGCTTACCCTAAAAACATTGTGTGTGCGTGTGTGTGCGTGTGTGTGTGTGTGTGTGTGTGTGTGTGTGTGTGTGTGTGTGTGTGTGTGTGTGCGGGCATGTGGGCTTGAAAAATAAGAAAACAGTGACTGCATTTTTTCCTTTAACAAATAAATATTCAGTGTAAGTTGAGAAGTCTGCATCTGAGGGCAGTTGTACATTCTGTTCTTATGTTTCCATGGAAACAAGCTGTCTGCAGTTTCAAGCAATAAATCCTAAGAGTTATGAGCATTGTTTGTAGACAGAAATGTAAAATTAAAAGATAGAAGGGCAAGCCGCTCAGTAAAAAATAAAGTTTTAAATGTCTGTCAGCTTTCATAGTAGCCTAAATACTTCAATGCATTTATTAGAACAGTGTATAATTTAGTTTTATTTAAAGATAGCCAGTGTACTTTTTCTTAAGGCTAAAAGATAATATTTTCTGTGAGGGGAACAGAGCTGACAAAAGAATAGACAGTAATCAGTGTGTAAGTGGGAGCACAAGCTGTGATGTGTTTTGACCTGGATAACCTTAATTTTAGGTTATATAATGCTTCTGGGTGCAACTGTTGATTTGTATATAGTTTTGTGCTTTTATTTTAATTTAATAGGTTATGGGGGTGTTCTGAGCTTGGGCTTTTTTTCTTTGAGGGTTTTCATTAAAACAAAAAGTCTTTAAAACTGTGACATAGGTTCAAATGGACATAATGAGAAACAACTGTTAAAAGATCATCCTGCCAAACATTAGTGGATGCATGCAACACAAAAGCTGGAAATAGACATTTAAAAAGCTATCATATATAAAATAGGCAGAAATAATAAAAAAAGGCTATGTTATCCATATTATTTTGGATGATAAATGACCTTACAGGTAATAGTATTGTATTATATTAATGAATGTAGACTGAAAAATAGCAATGCTGCAGGGGACACATAGAAAGAAATAAACGTGAATTTGATAAAGAAATTACTTTAGGATGGATATTCAGCAGAATATTAAAGTAAAAGGGGAGTACTTATATTAATTACTAGAGGAGCTCAAATAGTGATATAAGATCGAAAAAAAAAAGCTAATAATGGTAGATTTCTGATATAAGGGGCTACTAGCAAGGGAGGAAGATTATGCTGGCATGTATTTATATTTTACCCAGAACTGCTATTATTAAACTAAAGAAAAATTTCAATTAGCTTTCATCAGGGTAAGTTACTTAACAGTGAGGACTGGAACTTGATTTGCAATAAAGAGGTTGTATCTGGGGGGCCTAGAAGGAAAAATTTAGCAAAAGAACCAAGATTTCTGAAGAGATTTATGAAAATATTTTGTAAGGAAGACATGGATTCAGTAGTAGGAACTCAGAATTTATATATTATTCTCAAGGTGCAATAACTGGGGTAGGTTAGACAGAAATTATATTTCACATCAACGTGTGCATTTAATTGAAAGCTTTGAAACACACACATCCAAAAACTATTTCAAATCATGCACCAATAAAAACTAATATAGAAATGTAGGGTAATGAATTAAAAATGGGATGCTGGTGCTTCCCCACCTACCTGTTAAAAAGAAAGGAATTTAAGGAATGTGTATGGGTGGAAAAAAGACATCTGGTTAAGAGGTAACAGGAATTATTTAGACGGGCTGACTAAGGTTAAAGTATTACAGAATAAGGGGAATCTCACAGAACAAGAACAGGTGCAACTGCACGGTGTTGAAATGAAATATGGAAGTATTTGGATAATATGCATGATTTTAGAAAGATTTTTGTTAAGCAGCTGTTTATTTGATCATCCCAGAGAATGAAATCTTTTGGCACAATGACTTTGGCAACAGAAAACAGAAAGTAGAAATGGTCGTTGTGAAACATAGGGAGATTATAACAAGAAAAATAACCAGAGATCCTATAGATGTATTAGCAATAATCTGGAAATGTTATGAAAATTTGTATAAAGCAGGGAAATGTGGAAATCAAAGAGTACAAATAGAAGTATTTATGAAAGACTTAAGTATGTCCAGTTTAGTAGTAGATGAGGCTTAACAATTAAAAGTTAAGATAGGAGGAGATAAAAATGGTGACACATAATCAATTTGCAGAAAAGTCTTAAGGAACAGGTAGTATTCCTGTTGATGTTTGGAAGATAGGAGGGAAGAAAGTTATAAAGATATGCAAGGTTTTAACAGTATTTTAAAAGGAGGGGAAGCACCAACATTGTGGAAGAAAGCTGTGGTGGCTGTCATACCTAAAGATAGTAAAGACCCATCAGACCCAACTTCATATAGATCCATTTCAACTTCAAACCATGATGACAAATTATTTAAGTCTGTAATAGGTAAAAGAATGGCAAAGGTGTTGCCAAACTTCATAGATATGGATCAGTGTGGTTTTGTGGAGGGGAGGCAAACATTTGACAACATTAATACAACAATGATGATCCATAGAGAAGCAAAATGTAAGAAAATACCACTGTTATTAGTGTGTCTTATTGCAGTGAAAGCATGCAAAAGAGCAAGCTTGGATTTAATGAGTAGGACAATGAGACAATGGAAGCATTTGCATTCCTTGACACAATAATAAGGTTAATTAACAGGATATATGACAGATCATAGGCAAGAATCAAAGAGGGTGGGTTCCTCTTTCATAACTTGTTTCTGAACAGAGAAACCAGGCAGGGGTGTCATATTTCTCCTTTATTATTTGCTTTATATTTAGAGCCGTCGGCAAAGAAAATAAGTGACTTAGAATCTCAAGGTTATAATTGTTATGGTAATCAAGAAAATTTGGCTTTATTTGCAGACAATATTATTATGTCTCTGATAAAACCAGAAAAGGACATCTTAGTGTTGTGGAACATTTTGAGACAGTTTCAAGTCTTTTTAGTATATAAAATTAATGAAGATAAAACAAAAGCTATAGCTATAGATTATGCACAAACATGAACTGGTTCAGCAATTCTTGTATTTATGGGGATATGATAAAATGAGATGTTTGTGGGTATCAATTAAAAAGGTTTCTGTTATGGCAGCTAGGGATATGTGGGAAGAGACTAACTAAAAGATAATACAAAAACTGAGAAACTGGAAGCTCTTGTTTATGGATATGGATAGCAAGATATAAGCAGTTTTCTTGCCCCTTTAGTTTTATAAACAAGTCATGCATATTTTTATCAAACAGAGGAGAAGCTGTGGAAAATAAGTAATACGAGTTGAAGGACTTTATCTGGAAAGGGAAGAGGGCAAGGGTCAAGTGGGATAATTTGATGCTTTCAATAGAACAAGGTGGATTAGAATTACCTGATTTGAAGGGATCTTAGTAGAGAGTGGGATTCTTGATTTTGGGTGCAGATACTTAAGGACAGCAACCATACAGAATATTATATTCATAAAATAGCAGAAAGTATTCTAAAAACTAAGCTAACACAAAAATGGAGAAAGTAGATTTTTGCCAATAGGGATGGCTGAAATCAGGGGTACAGAGACTAGGCAAGAAGGGGCTGAAATATACTGGAAAATACCTGCAAAGAAACTGAAGTATTGGGAGCAAATAACTAGAGAGAGGAAAGTAATAGAATGGGAATAGGGTGAGAAGATCTTTGGACTGCAGGTTAGAGACTGCCTTCCCTACCAGGGAGTGATATCAAAATATACGGAAAAAGAAAGGGATTCTGGGATCCTAAGTGAAAGATCTGCTCTGGTAGAGTTTTTAGATGAATATAGAACAGATGCTGCTGTAAAAAAAAGGATATTTAATGGGGCATATAGAATATTGTATGATAACTATAGGAATCAATCAGAAGAGGTTAGAAAAGATTGAGAAGAAAGATTGGATAAGCACTTTCCAAGGGAACAATTGGAGGGCATATGTATGGCTCAGAAGTATGCAACAAAGTCTAGAAAATTTAGGATTTTTGCTTGGAAGTGTCTGAATAGATATTTTTATACTCCAAGTGGACTCCTCACGTAGATGGAAAATGCTATATGTCTGATGAGGAAGAAAGAGGTAACTGGGAACATATGTTCTGGGAGTGTAATGACTTGGCAGACTTTAAAAATTCAGTACAGAGTACTCTGTAAGAAATATTTGGTGAACAAATGGGTTTAACTAAGAAAATTATCTTATTGTGCTGGGAGATAGGATCAGAAATGCCTTGACATATTAAGGCCTTGTTAAGTTTAATTCTGGTGGCTGCCAAAAAAGCAGCTACTAGAAAATGGAAATCAAAGTCTAAACAAAATGTATTTGAAGAACTGAATACTAGAACAGAGATAAAAGAAATGAAAGTGCGATCTTTATAAAAGGCTGGGAGGAAATTACACAGAAATAAATGGAAATTGCAGGAATAATACCTGCAGAATAATGATCAGGTGGATGACTGAGGTTTAAGGAAAGGCAAGAACTGAGCAATTTATATACTGTTGGACTGATGATAGTTGTATAAAAGAATGCACTTGACGTATAATGTATATAATTGGAAACATGTTAATATGATTGTTTTCTTTTGTACGGATGTATGCTTTCCTGTGTCTTCAGTGATAGTTCAATAAAGGTGTTAGAAACTAATGCCAATAAAGACCTGTTGTTTTAATAATCTATTACTATTCCTATAGCCCCTTCACGTTATATGATAACCTTATCAAGTAAGGTTGCCTTGAGCATTATTTGTTTGTGATGGTCAAAGCTTATTTATCTTCTGTATGGATGATAACCTGTAGTTCTATCTGTTCAATAGCTGAAGGAATGTCTAGGTTTCAATTGTCTATGTATATTAAGGCAGGAAGCAGTATGTTGAAATTTAGTTTTTTTTCTTTTCATTTCTTTTCTTACACTAAATTATTTTAAATTTAAATTAGAAAACATAATCCTGACACACTTCTGACTTCCAATGCAAACATGTATTAATGTTCAAAAATTCTCAAAGAAACCCTCTTTCCAGTGCTGGATAATAATAGAGATGATTCGAGCAACCACCCGCAGCCCATGACTTCAAGGCTTCTAGTCATCCAAAACAAATTTATTACATTCAGCACTGCTAACTCATTTTTAGTTAGCTTATGTGCTGAACATAATCACTAACTTTACATTTCTTAACTTTTTAAAAGTATTTTTTGTCATCAGGAGTATTTATTTATAATCGAGTGGCTAACAGAGTTGTTTGTGCATGTACAGTACATCCTAGTGACCCTAAGATATAAGGAGAAGGTGTGATCAATTTGCATTGTTGGGGAGGTTTAAAGATAATGGCAGGACTGAGAAGTGATGCTGCAGGCAAGTGGACCGTGTCTGATTTCAGAGATTGCCCCGATGATCCTAAAAAGTTATGCTTTTGTGGTATATTATTGAAGATTCCAGTCACTGTTATTGGCCCACCTTTGTTCTGTATTCTTGTGCTAACAGATTGCAAATTTTCTTTTCTTTCTTTTTTAAACACAGTTTGATGAGGTACACATAGTAAAGTGGCTTTAATTGCTGAGTGGGGAGGTTAGGGACTCTTTGTGTAAGAAAGTAATTTTTTGGCTTGCTATTTCCTAAACTATTTGGCTTTACAAAGAATTCTGTCCAAAAAAACAAGTATGTATTATTCCTCAATATACTAAAATCCTTCTAGGAGGAGATATTTCACTCTAATCCTGGCCTTATTTATTACAGTGAACACAAAGATAATTCAGTTCTGCATATTCTGTAGCCCAACAGTAGCCAGTCCTCAACCCTGGCGATCTAATTTGTGCTGCACTAAATGTTAGAAGTATAAGAAATAAAACTATTGAACTACATGCCTGGATTATGCAACATAAGCCTGATGTTCTCGCTGTAACTCAAACTTGGCTTAAACCCAGAATAAATTACTCCAAAGTTATATCTCCTGACTATAATATCATCTATAAGGACCAAATAAACTGGAAGGGTGGTGGTATTGCTTTAATTTTTCCCTTTACAGCATACCAACACCAAAATTCAGTTCAGCAGAGCTTCTTATTGGTTTCCTCAAAATAAACAATTATAAACAAATATGTAATGTGTCCTTTATATCCTGCCTAATGACAGTACAGCTATACTGGAAGATATCCTATATTGGATATCCTTAACAGTTCCACAAGAAAAAAATATTACTAGGTGATATGAATGTCATTTGGTTGGACATAAACTTAAACTCCCCTACATCTACCATGAACTTACATGGTTTCACACAACTAATTAATAGCCCCACACATTATAGCAAGGCATCAAATTCTCTATTAGACTGGATCCTAGTATCAGACCCACAAGTGGAATTTCAGACTCTCTCAGTGATCTTCTCCAGTCTATATGACTAGACATCTAACACATCCAGTTAGACAGCATATTTATAAAACAACACATAACTTTCTAAGTTTAACCCATAAATATTCATTACTACACTATCATCTATTAACTGGAACTTCCTAAAAATCCTTCCCTTAGACAATGCTGTAATTGAATTCAGTACAACCTTTCTAAATATCCTAAATAGCCTTGTACCTCCTAGAAGGAAGAATCTGAAAACAAATAATGTAATTTGGCTATCCAAAAAGAGTAGAATGCTAATGCAAAATACAGAAAAAGTATGGAAAGAATGGCAGAAATATAAAACCTGTTCAGAATGCTTCCCAATCATACTAAAAAAGCAAATGATTGAAGAAAAAACAATACTATAATAACTTTCAGAATAATACTAAATACAACTCTAAAATTTTTTGGACATCCATTAAAGAAATATGACATCCTGGCCAACAATTCAACCCAAACACCTCTCCCAGTAACTCACCACTTGAAACTGCAAAACAGTTCATCTCTTATTTTATAGATAGTATAGCATCTCTAACCAACAATTCCTGAACATCTAATCCCAGCCCTGTCCATCAGCAACATATCATAACATCTACTTTCAACCTCAAACCTGTGCCCACATCCTATATAAAGCTACTTTTAAACAAACTTAAACCATTTTCTTCTTCTGCTGACAACCTTCCAATTGAGTCCCTAAAAATAGCAGCCAATAGCAATGCTTTTCCTGTCTCAAGCCTTATAAATAGGTCAATCCAGGAGTCGCACATTATCCCTCTGCACAAAGCAGGAAATTCAACAGACATGAATAACATCAGACCTATAGCAATCATATCTCCTCTCACCCAAATACTTGAAAATGTATTCAAAAACAATTACTAAACTATCTCCTGCAGGAAGAATTCCTATCCCCCACACAACATGCTTCTAGCACTGCCCTTCTAACCTATACAGATACTGTCAATAAAGCTACAGATAATGGCAAACTAGTCTCTTCCTTATTGCTAGACTGGTCTAAAGCCTTCAACACAGTTTGTCACAGCAGACTTCTACTTCAAATGTCTTCACTAGGTCTTTCTCAGCCCACCATTCTGTGGTTCAAAAGTTATCTATCCAATGTGGTACACCTTAAAAAAAATTACTCAGGAAGCTTTAGCAGCCACTGAAACATGGCTTTGTAACTCACAACTCATGCTCAAACCAAAAAAGACCGAACTACTACTTTTCTTCCCCTAAATTACCTCTCTCATGAAAAAAAATAAATTTAAAGTCCTCTCTCTTGATAATACAACCACTGAAGTCACTTCTAAAAGCAGACTATTGGGGTAATAGCAGATGATAAGCTTACATTTGACCTTCATATATAAAATTACATAAGAAAAAATCATGAAAAACTAGGGATGCTTTACAAAGGAAAAACGTTCTCAACGATGCAACTAAAACTATACTTGCCAGTACTTATCTCCTCCCGCTCTTCTTTATGATACTCACATTCTTACTAACCTTCAGGCTTCACATAAATTGATCCTTGAACAATATTATAACAAAGTTTCTAAATTTGCAGCATGTACCCCTTTCAAAACCAACCAATGTATAGGACTAAAAATCTAAAATTGGTTAGAACTGCCATATCAGCTAATGGAGTCACTTTATAATCTCGAAATACTGAAATATTGAATTTCAGTATCTCGAGACTATAAAGCCGAAAAATCACAAACCCAAAACTTTAAAACCACAAAATTTAAAACCACGAACGTAACACAAACAAAACACTATACCATACAAAGACAAATACACCTACTTGCCGACACTACAACAAACCAAACCAACACACATGAACACAACAAAACTAACACACACACCCTTGCTGAAAGCAGGGGGGCAAGCCCCCCTGCACCCCACCTGTGGGGGGCTGTGCCACCTACACCACCCCTACTTATATATACTAACTCCAAGGTCACACTAAAAACCACTAAAAACCAGAAGACGGCAAACCTACTACCACATATTCTACACCCCCCTTACACAAACACACATCACATACATACAAACACAACCACTCTCAACACTTACACACTCATACTCTTACCTACCCTAACCCACATCTAAAACTCCCCAACACACTCACACACACACAAACCCTCCCCAGAACCCTTGAAAAACATTACACTTACCAAACACGCCATCACCACATGTTTGACATTTCCGTATTCGACATTCGCAACATTTGCGCAACTGCAGATTTGACACTTTAGTCTCGAGATACTGAAATTCAATATTTCAGTATTTCGAGATTCCAAAGTGAAACCCAACTAACACATACACAACTTCATACCACCTATAAAATTATCCAGCATCCATCTGCCTATATAGCACTAAAAATGATTCAAAACAACTATGTTCCCAGTCGGTCATTGCAATCCAGTGATCAAAAACTCCTGTCTGTCTATAAACCTGGCAAATCTACTGGACGTTGTCTATACTCATACAAGGTTGCTAAGGCCTGGAACTTCTTACCTGCATCCATCAGGTCTATACCCACCCTCCCATCTTTCAAAACCACTCTGAAAAACTTTCTAGCTAAAATCTGGCTCTGTTCTTGTTCAAAAGCAGGATAACCTATATCCCTAAATGTGAACAAGTTCCATTTCATTCCCTATACCTCCTTATTCTCCCATCTTCATCTACTTCCTTACTGCTATCTAATTCTCTTTCCTAACTTTCTCTCTAAATATGCCATAAACTTGTTTTCCCTCACTTCATGTTGCAATTAATATTTGCATTACACTTACTTACCTTTAATTTCTCTACAAACTGACTAAAATTTCTTTAAATATTAAATGGTCTGCCGAAGGTTTTCCTTGCAAATATTAAATGATTGTCATATCCCTTGTATTGACTCTTAATCAATGTTTTTATATTATGTCTAATTTGTTATAATTATTTAAACTGCAGATATTTTTGTTTTCTTTTTGAAGATTGTAAAATTATTGTTCTTAAAATGTTTTGTAATGGGAGATTTTCTCCCCAGGCCTCTGTTGAAAAAGGGTTTCTGCCAAGTCAGATTTTCCCTGTAATCAAATATCAATAAATAAATAGATTAATATAGATTTGCAGGACTAAAGTGCATTTATATGTAATAACTTTGAACACTTCTGGTTCACATTTGTGTGAAATGGAATCTGAAACTCATGTCTGTTAAATGTAATGACTGCAAAGAGATTTGCCAGAACTTTATTGGAACAATCCAGAAATATGAGGTACAATCATGACCATTCTGTGAAATCAGGGATAGTTAGCTACTTAATATGATTCCTTTTCACTCAGTTTGTACCTCATTGGATCCTACATAGATTAACAAATAAGCAAACCTGCTAAAATCCCAGCAGAATACTGTGAATTAATCCAGTTTATAAGGGACAGTGAAAAAGGTTATGGACTTACATGCTTGACTAATGATTATCATCATCGTCATCATCATCAGAAGTATACATGACATCTAGGACAGAGAGAGTCCAGTTCTTCCCAAAATCATCAAAGAACACATTGTAATGCACTATAAAGAATAGTGTCAGGTTCACACTGCACTTTCAGCGACAGTCATAATCATGCACACTGGTATCTGCATATCTATTGCACCAGTAGTACCTTACCTGTCTGTGCAGATACCAGTGTGCAGATACCGGTATGCATGATTATGACTGGTATCTGCACACTGGTATCTGCATATCTATTGTACCAGTAGTACCTTACCTGTCTGTGCAGATACCAGTGTGCATGATTATGACTGGTATCTGCATCTGCACACTGGTATCTGCATATCTATTGTACCAGTAGTACTTTACCTGTCTGTGCAGATACCAGTGTGGATGATTATGACTGGTATCTGCACACTGGTATCTGCATATCTATTGCACCAGTAGTACCTTACCTGTCTGTGCAGATACCAGTGTGCAGATACCAGTGTGCATGATTATGACTGGTATCTGCACACTGGTATCTGCATATCTATTGCACCAGTAGTACCTTACCTGTCTGTGCAGATACCAGTGTGCAGATACCAGTGTGCATGATTATGACTGGTATCTGCACACTGGTATCTGCATATCTATTGTACCAGTAGTACCTTACCTGTCTGTGCAGATACCAGTGTGCAGATACCAGTATGCATGATTATGACTGGTATCTGCACACTGGTATCTGCATATCTATTGCACCAGTAGTACCTTACCTGTCTGTGCAGATACCAGTGTGCATGATTATGACTGGTATCTGCACACTGGTATCTGCATATCTATTGTACCAGTAGTACCTTACCTGTCTGTGCAGATACCAGTGTGCAGATACCAGTGTGCATGATTATGACTGGTATCTGCACACTGGTATCTGCATATCTATTGCACCAGTAGTATCTTACCTGTCTGTGCAGATACCAGTGTGCAGATACCAGTGTGCATGATTATGACTGGTATCTGCACACTGGTATCTGCATATCTATTGCACCAGTAGTACCTTACCTGTCTGTGCAGATACCAGTGTGCATGATTATGACTGGTATCTGCACACTGGTATCTGCATATCTATTGTACCAGTAGTACCTTACCTGTCTGTGCAGATACCAGTGTGCAGGTACCAGTGTGCATGATTATGACTGGTATCTGCACACTGGTATCTGCATATCTATTGTACCAGTAGTACCTTACCTGTCTGTGTAGATACCAGTGTGCATGATTATGACTGGTATCTGCACACTGGTATCTGCATATCTATTGTACCAGTAGTACCTTACCTGTCTGTGCAGATACCAGTGTGCAGATACCAGTGTGCATGATTATGACTGGTATCTGCACACTGGTATCTGCATATCTATTGTACCAGTAGTACCTTACCTGTCTGTGTAGATACCAGTGTGCAGATACCAGTGTGCATGATTATGACTGGTATCTGCACACTGGTATCTGCATATCTATTGTACCAGTAGTACCTTACCTGTCTGTGCAGATACCAGTGTGCAGATACCAGTGTGCATGATTATGACTGGTATCTGCACACTGGTATCTGCATATCTATTGCACCAGTAGTACCTTACCTGTCTGTGCAGATACCAGTGTGCATGATTATGACTGGTATCTGCACACTGGTATCTGCATATCTATTGTACCAGTAGTATCTTACCTGTCTGTGCAGATACCAGTGTGCAGATACCAGTATGCATGATTATGACTGGTATCTGCACACTGGTATCTGCATATCTATTGCACCAGTAGTACCTTACCTGTCTGTGCAGATACCAGTGTGCATGATTATGACTGGTATCTGCACACTGGTATCTGCATATCTATTGTACCAGTAGTACCTTACCTGTCTGTGCAGATACCAGTGTGCAGATACCAGTGTGCATGATTATGACTGGTATCTGCACACTGGTATCTGCATATCTATTGCACCAGTAGTACCTTACCTGTCTGTGCAGATACCAGTGTGCAGATACCAGTGTGCATGATTATGACTGGTATCTGCACACTGGTATCTGCATATCTATTGTACCAGTAGTACCTTACCTGTCTGTGCAGATACCAGTGTGCAGATACCAGTATGCATGATTATGACTGGTATCTGCACACTGGTATCTGCATATCTATTGCACCAGTAGTACCTTACCTGTCTGTGCAGATATTTCAGTTGATTTTGGGTCATATAGCTTATTAACAGTCACCCAAAAGGATCCATTTGGATAGGCTCCTAAAATGTCTTTTAAATGAGATGGCATTTGTTTTATATATCAGTAATTAAGACAAAACAGGGATAACCAGTTATAAAATAAAAAGCTTAGATGGAAAGACAAAAAGTGCTATCAATATCCATGGGTTGAAATTAATGTGATAAAAATTAATAAACTTGTATGATTAACATACTATATATTTTAGCTGGTTTCAGTAAATGTCACCAGTCTGCTCAAAGAAATTCAAGAAGTATTTGTATAGCTGTTTTACAGGGAAGGAAGCCAACCAGAACTTTTATTATTCACTTATATTCTAAGACCAAGGTATAGATATGTTTTCTGAAATTAAACTTATGCTGTACTATACTATTCTACTATATAGTACACTTGACACACTCCTTACTTTAGCTAAAAATAATATAAAATAATAAAATAACCTAATTTGACCCATTTTGATAAGTAGTCTGAATGTTAGATGCATGAGCTCTTTTAAATTAATGTTATTAAATATATTCCTTACCTGTATTTGTTCAGCTTATTTTTTCATACCATTATATCTCATTAATTAGGGGCATTATTCACAATATGGACTTTCCTTCTTTAGTAATTTCTTCTCTTTTAATCATGCAACCTATAAGTTTAATTTTGTTCAAATTAATAGTGTCATTACCCCTTGTAGTCCTCCTATACTTAAAACTCATAGCATACAAAATTCAAACTGTAGGTTTGTATTGTAAGCAGTCTCAACCATATATATATATATATATATATATATATATATATATATATATATATATATATATATATATATAATCCTCTATTATAAGTTATATTAATTTGTATATAACCGTAACAATGCAAGGCATGCTTTATAAACCTGCTGACCTGTCTCTGTGACTTCACAGAAAATGTATGTGTATGTATCTGTATTACTGTGTAAACCTGTTTAAAGACACATCATGTTAGGACAATTTAAAAGCATTTACCCACCCTATTCTGCCCATCACAATACTGTTAATAGTGTTTTCCTCACTGTCACTCACTTACTCACTCAATGTTTACTTTATTAATACAGCATCCACCACAGTATTTCTGACATTCTCTTTCCTACTTAGTCACTCAAAGCTATTCTACATTAAGAAGGTGCTTTTCAGCACCTTTGTGGCAGAAGTATGCTGATCTAACATGTCTTAGTTGGGGGTTGCTGGTGGATGGCTTATTGTGTGCTTTCTTAATTGGTAGTTAGTTTAAAACTTGTTTCTCTTTGCACATATTTAAGCCTTGTGTTTGCGTAGTGCTGCTCTTTGCACAGTGAGAGTTAACAGTGCCTTTGTATAGACTCAAAAACCTAGAAGCTGAGTTTTTCCATAATAATACTGTCAGTGAAAGCCTTCCAAGATTTTCTGTTGTTTTAGGAGCAACTCTGTTGTGCACTGGGCAGTGCTGCCTTATTGACCAACCTCTTGTAGTCTCAGCGATACCAGCACAGTTCTGTTAAATTGACACATTTACTTCCCTAATAAAATATACATTAAGAGATTGCTATCATGGACGTGCAGCTTCCCATCATCTCTTTGGCCAGTTTGATAGACATGGGCATCCTGAAGCACTGTAAAAATTGTCTCATGTATACTAACAACCTCTTACTCCTGAAACAAACACATGCTTTATGTGAGAGATGTAGTTACAATATGAAATTGAAAGCATGACTCTCACATAAGGACAAATTGAATGCCAAACAGGTTGTCAGCACACACACAATTCCCACAGTAAATAAAGACATGACATATAAATCCACATATGCAGAGGTACACACTAGTAACTTTCCAAAAGATCAGAGGCCTCCCAAATGGAAACCACTTACACCCTAAAAATGCAAAAAACAACCACAACATATAACAACATACACACACCAGCATCTCAACAAATAAAGCCATAAGGTGTAATACCACAAAAGCTAATGTACTAGTCATAGGTGACTCCATTATGAGACACAAGGATTTGCCCTTCCTATGTGAAATAAAGAGCAGGTTATGGTTAGCTGCCTGTCAGGTGCCAGGATCCATCAAGTCACTCAACCACAGGTACCAGTATGACTCAGTCATAGTCTATGTGGGGGTGAATAACTTGAGGCGTACCTCATCAAGCTATATGAAGAAAGGCATGTCTGAGCTCTCAGATTATGTGTCACAGGTAGGCATAAGCCTAGCTTTAAGCAGCATTCTACCTTCTCCAAGGATGATACCACAATACAAACATACAATGATTGACTTTAACAATTGACTTAGCTTTTTGTATCAGTCCAAGGTGATCCAATATCTGTCACCCTGGGAAGACATAGTCGACAGGCCATGCTGCTTTGCATGCACCTGTCCTCTAGGCTTTCAGATACTGACAAAGGCATTAGCCACCCCTATTGTGCCTTTTTAGGCAGTGTTAACATAACTAACCTCCCAACATAACATAATCCTCTTTAGATAAACTCAAGGTACTTCTGCTTAATGCTAGGAGTCTAAACAAGAAACTGCACTATCTGGAAACACTCCTCACTTTGGAAGATGCTGATGTCTGTGCAGTCACAAAGACATGGTTCAAAGGCATGGAAAGCACCCCTTAGTCTTGCAGGGCTACAATGCCCTCCATAAGTTCAGCCCACAAACTGAGCATAAAAGAACCAAAGGAGGAGGTGTATCTGTCTTCATTAAGGATAAGTACACTTTGAGACTAGTCGAACAGTATGACTCTCTTGAGCTACTTCATGTCCACTTAACTATAGGCAAAGCCCCCTACCACATCATAGCTAGCTACAGGTCTCCCACCATGAAACAGGAAAAGCATACCACATACTTGGACTTAGTGCAGTCACTTGCTGTTGAGCCCGACACCTTAGTCATGGGTGATTTTAATTACCATATGATTGACTGGGAAGTATAGATGAACACAAATATACTGGGTCAGAGGTTCTTGGACATTGTCAAGGCAAATGCTCTGGAACAGCTAGTCTGCACACCCACAAGAAGGTAAAATGTCCTGGATATAGTACTCATTCACATGGGAGAGCATTGCACTTGCACCCCCCCCCCCGTGTGATGTTCTCCCTGGTAAGATCGGACCGTAAATCAGTCTCTTTCAATGTAATTATAAGACAAGATACCCCATCAAGCTTAAAACTGCTTACAAATTTTTCTAAGGCAAATTACCTCCTACTAAGTGATGGTATAAGAAGTTTCAAAGCCCACTCGAATGCAGATAACATGGATTCCCATGGAGAGGTGTACAATGCCCTGTATAACCACTTAAGCAGTTGTCTAGAATCGACTGTACCTCAGCAGATTAAAACCAGGTCTTGCCAAAGATCAAGCCACCCTGTTGGACTCCAATATAAACAGGCTGTGCAACAAGAGAAAGAAACTAATGTCCAAAAACAAGAGTGAACTGGCTCAGCAGAGGAAGAAATCCCTCTTTAGCTTAAACAGACAAATTAGAGATCTTGTCAAGTCCTCCAAAGCTAATTATGAAGCAAAACTTGCCTCCTTAGCTAAGGATAATTACAAGACATTCTTTGACTAAGTCTGAAATCTAAAAGGGAATACTCAGGTATGTCTGAACTGGTTGTAGATGGCACCACCCATATGCAGCCAGAGGTAATAGCCAACATGTTAGCTGACAGATTTGAATAAAACTTCACCTCCGTGTTTTATACAGTCATCCATTAAAGTACACCTGCCACCATTCCTCAGTCCATTATCTCAAGAGAGCAAGTCATCTCGGCACTCTCCAAGGCCAAAATTATAGCATCAATGGGAGCAGATAACTTAAAAAGCAACCTGAGATGTTGTCTGCTCCCATTGATGCCATGATTTTGTCAAACAACATCTCAGGTTGTCTTTTAAAAAACTTAAAACAGGACCTAGCAGATCCCTTGGATCCCTGTTTAACCACATCCTGAGAACTGGTTATGTTCCGGTGGAATGGAGGACAGCAACAGTAATCCCTGTGCACAAAGGTGGACTATCAACTGACCCTGGGAATTATAGGCCTATAAGCTTCACTAGACTCATCTGCAAGGCTATGGAAAGAATTGTTATGGACCATACTAACAAGGATAATCTCCAAACTCTGGACCCAACCCAATTTGGATTCATTAAAATTCGATTGTGCCTGTTAAACATGGTTGACTTTTTTGAGAAAGTCACCAAAGCCCTGGATGAGGGGAAAGACCACCTATCTTGACCTAGCCAAGGCATTTGACACAATCCCCAACTCAGGTATTATAGAGAAACTCTCCCAATTTGAAAGTAATCCCTACATTACCAGATGGGTAGCCAGCTGGCTCACCCAAAGGACACATACTATCAAAGTGGGTGACTTTACCACAAGCAAAAGACCAGTCACCATTGCCATACTGCAGAGTTCTGTGCTGGGCCCTTACTGCTCAGAATTTATTTCTTAGAGGTACAGGTAAACTTGGATGGCCTGTGGCTGATGATTGAACACTGGGAGCAATCACTGAGTCCCCCAAGGATGTTAATATACTGCAGACAGGTTTAACACAGACAAATGATTGGTACCAAAGCCATGGATTAAAGTTAAATGCAAACAATGCATTATTATTCCCTTTGGGCAAGGTCTCATCCCTGCTAATTACATAATAAACAGCACCCCCCCCTCAAGTATAGACCCAGTGGTACATGATCTGGGTGCTCAGATAGCAATCTGAACTTTGGCCACCACATATCCACTGTAGTAAGGAAATCCTTCTATGTGGCACATCTTTTAAGTAAAGGCATTACATCTAGATCTAAGGGTATTCTAATTCTATTACACTCGGCCCTCATCAGACCAGTACTTGAGTGCAATGCTCCCTTTTACATGTACTTCACCAGACACCTGCAACAATTGGAGAGACCACAGAGGTTTGTCACCAAGAAATGTCAAGGTACACAAAACAAGTCTTATGTGGAAAGACTGAAAGCCCTGTCACTGTATTCTGTCTCCTACAGGTAGCTTAGGTGTGACCTGTGCCTGGCTTACAGGCAAGACTCTGACCCGGCCCTGATGAAAATGCTACACATTCATAAATCAAACTGCAGGAGGGTCACGCATACCAGGGACCTTAGCCTAGCCTCTGACATGAACAGGTCATGCTTGAGAGATAGATACATCTCCCAGAGACTGACACTTCTCTGGAACAAGCTTCCAGTTCATGTGAAACACAGCCCCTCCCTGACCCTCTTCAAATGCAACATAGATCAATGGATAGGTGACCACAAATTCACCCCTGGGGTGGTGACATGTCCCTCCTGGACAGAGGAAGTTTGTGTTAACTACCATAGACTCTTACCTCTGTGAACGTCACTCACCTAACCATTGACAAATGAGGCAACTGGGATAAATATGGCTAGGCTTGTAAGGGCTCTAGGGCTGTTAGCCTAATAACCTCCTAAGAACATATGAAGACTGCTCAGTAAATATCCACCCTTACTTCCCTTTGCACAAATACACTCCATCCCCTTCCAATCTAAAAACAATCCTCTTCATTTCCAATCCACCTATCAGCTCCTCTTCTCAGCCTTGCTTTTAATCCTGACTTCACATCAACTATGCCTCTCAACCTCTTAGCACAAAAAATCTGGACAAATCTAAAATAATGGGAGAGGGGACAAAACAACAAAAAGAGGCACAGATTTGAATATTAGTCTTACAAACTTAAAAAGTTGCTAACAGATTTTTTTGTCAGCATACTTTTTCTGAAGGCTATGAAGCCTGAGAGTCAAATGTATGTCATTATTTAGTGACTTCAATCATCAGTGATTTGTTAGAAAACTACAGATTTTATGAGAAGCAGAAAAAAATATGAGGGAAAAAATCTAGACATTCAGAGAAAATCTGGACAGTATACAGGTATGACACCAATCCGTCCCCTTTCTCTTACCACCTTATTCTTATTCATACTCAGTACTGCAAATTCCTATCTTTGATTCTCAACTTTATCTCACTTCTTATCCAGTACATTCACTACTATTATCACTTATAACTATCCTTAACATCACTCTAACTCCTACATATCTTTGTTAAATTTATAAGTTCTTTGGCTTTCCATCTCTTCACAAGTAAATATGCTATTCAATAGCTTAACTACTCTCCTTCTTCTGTTACTTGGTCTCCTCAAAGACTACCAAATTGCTTATACATCCAAAATTTCCTCACCTACCCTAAGCCTCTATTTTAGTCATTCTACCCAAAATTCTTCACTAGAAATTGCTCCACATCTGTTTAGCAGCTCACCTACTCTTTACTTTAAATACAAATTTATTATCCCTCTTCATCCACCCCAGAACAAAGAAAGAAATAAAAATGACCAAAATTAATCAACTTTGCTGTCCCCAACATTCTTCAATGTTTCAACTATGCAATGATATACAACCTAAACAAAGGCCCTCCTTCCATCTCTACCCGCCACCCCCAACATATCCCCTCTGGTCACCGTGAGAAATTCCAAACAACTAAATTTTACCTCCATAAATATACATAGAGTTTGTAATAAAAATCACTGAATTGCATGCCTGGAACTCATTATACACCAGATACTGTAGACCTTAATGAAACATGGCTAAAACCTCATAGAACAGGCTCATAAATTCTTCTTCAGGATACAACATTAGACATGACAGGTGAAACTGTATAGCTGTAGGGGTAGCTATTCTCCACCCTAACACATATGATGTCTCTCCTCTTACAAAAACTTTACACAAATTCAATATTGCAGAGCTACTTATCTCCTATGTAAAATTAAGTGAAGACAAACTCCATTGTATAATTGTTCTATACCCCCACTCAGAAACAATATATACACCCTTGAGGACATCCTTCAAAGGGTCTCATTCAACATTACCAGTGAAACAGTCATCCTTGTGGTTGTCGATATCAAGTGATTTACTTTAACTTCTCACTGTCTTTCCTCTAGCATCAACCTTCACAGCTTCAAACAGCGTATTACTTCTGCTATTCGCTATAACAAATCCCAGGACACTAGTCCCATTCTTGACTAGATTCAGGTCTCCAATACTTGCAACTACATTGCATCAGGAACCCTTCTTGTATCCCTTAGTGATCACTGTCTTACATATGCTCTCAGACAAGTATGTAAAATACTTGGAATCGCTCATAATTCAACCCTGAATAATTTTAAGCCTCTCTAAACTCATTTAACTAGACAATTCTAAAACTCCTTTTTATTAGATGAGGCAGTAAAAAGGTTCATTTCAACTTTTGTAAGAATACTAAACAGCCTTGAACCAGTATGTAGAAACAGATTAATATCTAACTTTGCTCCTTGGCTTACTAATCGGTGTAGATGTATTATGCAAAATAGAGACAAGGCACAGAAAGAAACTTACAGCACCACCAAAATAACATAACTTTAAAGAACTTTGCAACCTTACCAAAAAGCAAGTTAACCTTGATAACAAACAATATTACTCTGATTTACAAAACAATCACAAATATAACCCCAAATGATTTTGGTCACCCATCAAACAAATTTTACACCCAAGAGCTAACAAAGTCCCTAACCCTTATCCCAAAAACGCCCCCTTCAGAACAGCAACCAAGTTCAACTTGTATTTCATTGACACCATAACTGCCCTTACCAATGAATCCTTTCCTGACTCCCCTGACTCATGTCTACCCCCTTCTACTAATACCACCACCCTCACATGAAAACCTGTTGCAACCTCCTTCAAAAAATATTATCCAAACTTAAACCCTGCTCATTAACTGCCTATAACCTTCCAACAAACCACCTCAAAATTGTCACTAACACCATTGCATATCTACTCTTCATACTTATAAAAAGGACAGTACAGGCATCCTATATTCCTATGATCTGGAAAACAATTGCCTATCATCCACTTTCCACAGAGGCACCATTTCTACTGAGATATCTAATTTCAGCATCATTGCCATTTTATCCTGTTCAAAAATATTGGACAAACATGTCCATAAACAACTACTCCAGTATCTCTTAAAGGAATAAGTATTAACCAGCACTCAGTTTGGTTTAGGACCTTCCTATAGCACAGCTGCTCTTCTAACCTTTACAGATAACACAAATACGCCAGAGAAAGAGGTTAAACTCACATCTTCATTATTTCTAGATTTATCAAAAGCTTTCAACTCTGTGTCTCATAAAAAAAATCCTGTTAAAACTGTGCACAATGGGTATCTCATAACCTTCTCTTTAGTGGTTTAATAATTACTTATCAGGGTGTTATCAGGTAGCCAAATGGAATTCAGCCCTTTCCCCTTAAATATACAGGTGTTCCTCAAGGCTCTATCCTTGGTCCCCTCCTATTTAATATTTTTATAAACAATCTTCATATTTCTATACAACAAGTATCCCTTGTATAGTATCTGCCTCTCAGACTAAAAACTTAGAAAATATTACAGAGAATACTTTTAATTCCATTTAAAAGTCACTTTTTAACCACCAACTCCTTGTTAATCCAAAGAAAACCAAACTACTTTTATGTTTCCCCAAGTCACTTGCCCGTGAGAAACATAACCTTAAAATCACATACCTAAGGAAGATTTCAATTGAAGTAGTACCTCATACAAACCTGGGGGAGTTAAAATAGAAGACAACCTGAAATATGACCTTCACATCATAGCAATATAAAAAAAGGTTGCAAAAAAAAACTGGGAATGCTATTTAGAGCCAAAATATTCCTTACTGCGTCCACCAGGGTCAATATTTACACTGCTTACTCATTGCTCTACTATTTGGTTCTCTGTTTTTTCCCATGCTGACTAACCTTCATACCACCCTAAAATATAAACTAGAACAGTATTACAACAAGGTTGCTAGATTTGCAGCTAATATGAGTCACAAAGCACATCACGGTTCTGCTCTAAAAACCCTAAATTGCCTAGCATTATTCCACCAGCTACATGATACCCAGTTTCTCTTAACATATAAAATATTTATATTATCTACATAGTTACAGTATATTGTAATATGATGTCACTTTTTTCCTATGTACATGTACCATCTGTTCTTATATTTGTGAAGCTTTTCTTCCCAGGCCTCCCCTGAAAACAGATAAAATTATCCAGTTTGACTTTCCCAGTAAATGAATGTCAAATAAAAAATAAATAAAAACTAACAAATTCACCAGCAGGACTAGTAGACACAAAATTTATTTCCAAGTTAAGCACTTTCATCAAAGTAAAATTGACTTCATCAGAACAATATACAAACAGTCATGTGGATTTAAATATATTACAGTAACACAGGATATATTAAAATCCCACCAATCAAATGAAAATCCCTTGAATAAATTAATACCCTAAAAGGCATACACTGTAAAAACTGAACAATCAAATAAAAACATTTCAATGAAAAAATCACATTTTAAAATCAAACCCTTTCTGCTCTTTCTTTTAAAGCAGGCAATATAGATATAAAATCATTTAATCCTGGACATAGATTAGCTGCCAAATGAAGCTGCCACATCAATTCCCTTTTGTTTAAAGTGTTTTTCCAATTACCACCCCTGGGATTTATTTCTATTATATCCAATATCCCAAACTTAAATCCAGAAAAATTAGTACATATTTTACTATGCCCGAATAAGGCATTAGTGCCTTTTGAATTCTTAATATCATATAAATGTTCATATATCCTGGACCTGAGAGCCCTCTCAGTTTTCCCAACATAAAACCCTGGGCAGGAATTACACTTAGCCAAATAAACTATTTTACTAGTGTGACAATTACCCTTTTTAAAAAATACTGTGTCCTTTGTCAAGTTTCAAACTAACAACTGACAATATAAATCTACACTGTGTACAACAACCACAGGTTTTAGTAAATTCATTTGATTTTGCACTGCTGTTGTTCGTATTATCCTCCAAGGTAAGTTTCAAGTTGCGACCCACTTTAACACAGAAAATAAGTTTTTCACCCACTGCTTGTAAAATATAAGGGTCACCCCTAAAAATATTCCAATTCTTGCAAAGGACGTTCCTTATGTCATTATAATGGGATCTGTAGTGCACCACACATGCCTGGGAGAAATTGTAGGAAGAACTCTCTGTTCTTTCATTATTTTTTGTTTTAGAAAGACCTCTACCTAACAAAGGTTGATATTTCGAACCCCACTCTCTCAAAATCTCTTGTAAAATACCCTCCACAAATTCCAGTGGATAATCTCTCTCCAAAAACATATTCTTAAGGTCACTGAATTCTTTAATGATGTCCTCAAAATGAGAAGTCATTCTAACAATTCTAATCGCCTGTCCCTTGGCAATGCTTTTTTTCTGGTATAGTGGGTGGTGACTTTGAAAATGGAGATAAGAATTACAAAAAGTTTCTTTCTATACACTTTAGATCTGAAACAATATACATCCTTAATAATAGTGGTATCCAAATAATGGATTTCTTTCTCATTACATTCATAAGTAAATTTCAAATAATGAGTGGTGCTGTTTAGATATTCAATAAAACCAGCAATACTTTCTTTGGTACCCTTCCATAAAATAAAAATATTGTCCAGGTACCTACTATAAAGCAAAATATCCAAGTAGAACCTACTTTCAAAAATAAACTCCTTCTCCCACCCTAGTAAAACATTATGGCCTTGATTTTAGATAATAATTATATATTTTTTTGAAGGGCAATACTTCCAACAAATAAAGGGAGTTGCTATGGGGGCAGCCTGTGCAAATATTGCTTTACTAGGGATGGAGAATAAATTTATTTTCGAAAGTAGGTTCTACTTGTATATTTTGTTTTATAGTAGGTACCTGGATGATATTTTTATTTTATGGAAGGGTACCAAAGAAAGTATTGCTGGTTTTATTGAATATCTAAACAGCACCACTCATTATTTGAAATTTACTTCAATTGAATAGTACCTCATACAAACCTGGGGGAGTTAAAATAGAAGATAACATGAAATTTGACCTTTACATGCAGGGCAATATAAAAAAAAAGTTGCAAAAAAAAACTGGGAATGCTATTTAGAGCCAAATATTCCTTACTGGGTCCACCAGGGTCAATATTTACACTGCCTACTCATTTCTCTACTATTTGGTTCTCTGTTTTTCCCATGCTGACTAACCTTCATACCACCCTAGAATATAAACTAGAACAGTATTACAACAAGGTTGCTAGATTTGCAGCTAATAGGAGTCACAAAGCACATCACTATTCTGCTCTAAAAACCCTAAATTGTCTAGCATTATTCCACCAGCTACATGATACCCAGTTTCTCTTAACATATAAAATGATGTGTAATCCCACTCCCTGCCCAGCTGTTCATACAATTCTCCTCTACTACTTCCTAAATCATCACATTCAATGTTCTGACAAAAATCTACTTGACATCTATAAACCTTACAAAAATTGTGGTTAAAGTCAATACTCACACTATGTAGCAGAAGTCTGGAGTACAATCCTTGCACCAGTCAGGAGAATACATAACATTCTTTTATTTAAACCACAACTAAAATAATTATCTCAAACTCCTGGCTTTTACACCTGCTGCTCTCTTGGATAATAATTTCAGGTCCCGCTCCCATAATGCCTATAGCTATCCTAGGTCTCTTTTCCTTGTTTGATTTTTCTTACTTTCCCACTTTATTCCTCCTGTTTCCCAAATTTATCCCACGTATTACCTCTAATAAATCCTTATTTCTCACTGACAAAAGCGCTAACAAATAAACTCTTCTTTTGCCTTTTTTATTTTTTATCAGTTTGTGTTTTGATATTTTTGCAGTTTTTTTTCTTATCTGTCACTGTCCCCTCTCTTCCTCTCCTTCCACTTATCCACTGTTTGAATGTGAGTAAGGAACTCAGTCACTTGTAACACATCGACACATTTCATTGTTACAGAATATTGTATTTATCTTGTTTTGATGATGGTATATGTGTATTATTCTACATGTCATAAGTGAATTAATATTTATATTATCTACATAGTTACAGTATATTGTAATATGATGTCACTTTTCTCCTATGTATATGTGCCATCTGTTCTTATATTTGTGAAGCTTTTCTTCCCAGGCCTCCTCTGAAAACAGATAAAATTATCCAGTTTGACTTTCCCAGTAAATGAATGTCAAATAAAAAATAAATAAAAACCAACAAATTCACCATCAGGACTAGTAGGCACAAAATGTATTTCCAGGTTAAGTGCTTTCATCAAAGTAAAATTGACTTCATCAGAACAATATACAAACAGTCATGTGGATTTAAATATATTACAGTAACACAGGATAGGTTAAAATCCCACCAATCAAATGAAAATCCCTTGAACAAATTAATACCCTAAAAGGCATACACTGTAAAAACTGAACAATCAAATAAAAACATTTCAATGAAAAAAATCACATTTTAAAATCAAACCCTTTCTGCTCTTTCTTTTAAAGCAGGCAAGATAGATATAAAATCATTTAATCCTGGACATAGATTAGCTGCCAAACGAAGCTGCCACATCAATTCCCTTTTGTTTAAAGTGTTTTTCCAATTACCACCCCTGGGGTTTATTTCTATTATATCCAATATCCCAAACTTAAATCCAGAAAAATTAGTACATATTTTACTATGCCTGAATAAGGCATTAGTTTCTTTTGAATTCTTAATATCATATAAATGTTCATATATCCTGGACATGAGAGCCCTCAAAATTTTCCCAACATAAAATCCCGGGCAGGAATTACACTTAGCAAAATAAACTATTTTACTAGTGTGACAATTACCCTTTTTAAAAAATACTGTGTCCTGGTTTGTATTGTCAAGTTTCAAACTAACAACTGACAATATAAATCTACACTGTGTACAACAACCACAGGCTTTAGTAAATTCATTTGAGTTTGCACTGCTGTTGTTCGTATTATCCTCCAAGGTAAGTTTCAAGTTGCGACCCACTTTAGTACAGAAAATAGGTTTTTCACCCACTGCTTGTAAAATCTTATGGTCACCCCTAAAAATATTCCAATTCTTGCAAAGGATGTTCCTTATGTCATTATAATGTGGACTGTATTGCACCACACATACCTGGGAGAAATTGTAGGAAGAAATCTCTGTTCTTTCATTATTTTTTATTTTAGAAAGACCTCTACCTAACAAAGGTTGATATTTCGAACCCCACTGTCTCAAAATCTCTTGTAAAATACCCTCCACAAATTCCAGTGGATAATCTCTCTCCAAAAACATATTCTTAAGGTCACTGAATTCTTTAATGACGTCCTCAAAATGAGAAGTCATTCTAGAAATTCTATTCGCCTGTCCCTTGACAATGCTTTTTTTTTGGTATAGTGGGTGGTGACTTTGAAAATGGAGATAAGAATTACAAAAAGTTTTCTTTCTATACACTTTAGATCTGATACAACATACATCCTTAATAATAGTGGTATCCAAATAATGGATCTCTTTCTCATTAATTCATAAGTAAATTTCAAATAATGAGTGGTGCTGTTTAGATATTTAATAAAACCAGCAATACTTTCTTTGGTACCCTTCCATAAAATAAAAATATTGTCCAGATACCTACTATAAAACAAAATAACCAAGTAGAACCTACTTTCGAAAATAAATTCCTTCTCCCACCCTAGTAAAACATTATGGCCTTGATTTTAGATAATAATTATATTTTTTTCGAAGGGCAATTCTTCCAACAAATAAAGGGAGTTGATATGGGGGCAGCCTGTGCCTCCGTGTATGCAAATATTGTTTTACTAGAGTGGGAGAAGGAATTTATTTTTGAAAGTAGGTTAAAGAATTAAAGTTAAAGAATTCAGCGACCTTAAGAATATGTTTTTGGAGTGAGATTATCCACTGGAATTTGTGGAGGGTATTTTACAAGAGATTTTGAGAGAGTGGGGTTCGAAATTTCAACCTTTGTTAGGTAGTGGTCTTTCTAAAACAAAAAATAATGAAAGAACAGAGAGTTCTTCCTACAATTTCTCCCAGGCATGTGTGGTGCAATACAGTTCACATTATAATGACATAAGGAACATCCTTTGCAAGAATTGGAATATTTTTAGGGTTGACCCTAATATTTTACAAGCAGTGGGTGAAAAACCTATTTTCTGTACTAAAGTGGGTCGCAACTTGAAAATTACCTTGGAGTGTAATACAAACAACAGCAGTACAAAATCAAATGAATTTACTAAAGCCTGTGGTTGTTGTACACAGTGTAGATTTATATTGTTAGTTTGAAACTTGACAATTCAAACCAGGACATGGTATTTTTTAAAAAGGGTAATTGTCACACTAGTAAAATACTTTATTTGGCTAAGTGTAATTCCTGCCCAGGGTTTTATGTTGGGAAAACTGAGAGGGCTCTCAGGTCCAGGATATATGAACATTTATATGATATTAAGAATTCAAAAGAAACTAATGCCTTATTCAGGCATAGTAAAATATGTACTAATTTTTCTGGATTTAAGTTTGGGATATTGGATATAATAGAAATAAACCCCAGGGGTGGTAATTGGAAAAACACTTTAAACAAAAGGGAACTGATGTGGCAGCTTTGTTTGGCAGCTAATCTATGTCCAGGATTAAATGATTTTATATCTATCTTGCCTGCTTTAAAAGAAAGAGCAGAAAGGGTTTGATTTTAAAATGTGATTTTTTCATTGAAATATTTTTATTTGATTGTTCAGTTTTTACAGTGTATGCCTTTTAGGATATTAATTTATTCAAGGGATTTTCATTTGATTGGTGGGATTTTAACCTATCCTGTGTTACTGTAATATATTTAAATCCACATGACTGTTTGTATATTGTTCTGATGAAGTAAATTTTACTTTGATGAAAGCGCTTAACCTGGAAATACATTTTGTGTCAACTAGTCCTGCTGGTGAATTTGTTGGTTTTTAGTTTCTTTTTTCACCAGTTCGCTACATTTTTTTTGGTAAAAAATAAATAAAACCTCATTGTGTTGTTTTCCATGCCTTGATTAGCTCGCTCACTGCCTCAGTGGGTAATGCTGTCTCTGTCAAGAAGGAAGGCCTGTGTCTAGCAAGACTTCTTATTAATAGTATTACTAAGCCTACTACAATATAAGTGAATGCTAGAAACTTTAATAATGCATTAACGTATAAGGTAATCCCTTTTAATGTTTACAACCCCAGATATTCCATCTTTTTTTTTCTTTTGTCTTTGCTTTTCTTAAACACCTTTATAAAATTACACTTCAGACATAGGCAAACAGACATTAACATAAAAAACAATAAACCATATAAACATTTTTTCTATTTACATACATTATACATCACATAACTTTTCTTTCTTTGTAACTTTTGTCAATCCACCATTACATAATTTGGTCAATTCCCACCTTCCTTTAAACCTCATTCCTTCTCCTAAACATGTATCTGCATGTACTGTTCCCACAATTTATTTTATTTCTATGTAATCTGCTCCTTCCCTTTTATAAATATATCTCATCCAGTTCTTTTATTGCCTTTATAATATTCAGTACTTCAAATACAGTTAATTTAGACTTTGATTTACATTTCCTTGTAACCGTTTTTTGACAGCCAACATAATTAAATGTAATAAGGCCTCAGTATGTCAGTGTAATTCAGATCCTGTGTCCCAACTCAAAAGAATAATTTCCTTAATTACAGCCATTTGCTCACCCATTATTTCTGACAGAGGACAATTAGGGAATTTTTAAAAATCTGTCAACTCATCACACTCCCAAAACATATATTCCCTGTTACCTTTTTCTTCCCCATCATACCTCACACATTTGCTATCTACCTGAAAAATTATTTGAAATCTGCATGGAGTATAGAATACATATGCAAACACTTCCAAGCAAAGATACTAAACCTTCTGGACCTTGTTGCATACTTGGATATATTTAGTAAATTGTCTGTCTGCTTCCCTGAAGAATGCTTTTACTCATTTTAAAACCCAAGACTTTCCAATAGTTATCAACTGTTTCTGAAGTCAAAATTGAGATCCGCAAGGCATTTTGTCAGAGTGAAGGATTTGCTTAATTATCAAAACTGATAACGCTGATATATAATTTATTAATAGAGGCTTTGTCCCACATGAACATTCATACCATTAACTCTGATATGTTATAAGAAGAACATTTCAAAAATGTTCCACTTAAATATGTTGAGCTTTTATAAATTTTCACTCTTAATTGCATTTACTCCTTCTGAAAAACGTAATTAGGTATTGCTATGACAGGCATAAGTAGTTTATATATACATATATATGCACATTTATATTCTGAGGTCTAGAAATCAACATGAGAACAGTGGCATGAAACTAGAAATAAGGCTTAAATTTACAAAATCCCATTCTACTGTTTCAGTCCATTACTTGTGCATTAAGAATAGTTGGAAATCAAAGAAGCACACCATAGTCTCTGTGATGAACCACCACTGGACCAGTGATTAAGGAGCCTCAATCCTCACCACTGGCATTAGTGGGGGACATGCACTGGGAGCATGACAAGCACACACACAGTATTTCTAGATGCAGCTTTCTGCACCAAGTGCAATTTCCCTTACAAGCACACAGAGACCACAGTCCATCCAGCACTGGTTTCTCCCTCTTTCTTCAGATCCCCAATAAAACTCCCCACAGGCACAGCTATAGAGTTGAGATCTCAGTTGAGTGGCCAAGCCAAGACCTCCAGCACCCTCTCTGTCCAACCAGTGCTTAGTGTCCCTGCCCAAGTAGCTGACACACACACTGTTTGAGGTTTAATTTACACACACACACACACACACACACACACACACACACACACACACACACACACACACACACACACACACATACACCTGGGAAAGGCTGGCACAGGTTTACTAGCTATGCCCCCTTTTGCCCAAACTATAAGGTAGTTATCGCTGCCCCAGCCAACACTTTATCAGCTACTTTAAGGCCCTTAACAAAGGGTGTCCAATCTTACTATGTAATATTAATATTAATACAATAGTAGTTTGATAGGAGCAAGGCTATTAGGAGTGGCCCACACAGTGTTACAAAATAAATATGCAAGTACTCTCAAAACTTAAATATCTATAGACAGATCAGCAACAATGAAAGCTTTAAATATATTTAATAATAAATAATAAAAGAACAAGAAAATACTCAGTATATATTCACAGTGACATCAGAGTTCAAAATCACAGGAAATATTGAAACAACATTGCAGGACAGACTCAAATAAATAAATAAAAATATCTAAACTAAGCTTTGCTATATTCCTGACTATATCTAAGAAAATTACTATACTCTAGAAACTTACTAATACAGCAATGCAGATGTTGTGGTGGATGGTTCTTATCAGGTCCAAGACAGATTACAGAATGCCCTGTCTCACTAAGAGACTTCTAAAATTAATATCTCAAATATTACTGCTGGGATAGCTTGCAGAATGACACCATTTCTTGTCATCTGACTCTATCCCAGATAAATCCCCCAGTGCTGGGAGCTGTCAGTATTTAGCATCTACCTGTGAAAATATATAGACCTCAGATCCTTGGCAGATGCTGGAAGTCATAAAACAATTGCATTTCTTCATACTTTCAGAGGTAGTAATTAGTTCACTTTGAAGACAATACATAAAGCTTCTCAGTACAGACTCTGTCTCTCTTGTTGCACTGAAAACTGAAAGATACAATCTTTTATTGCATAGCCATAAATTAATTTAATGTCAGCTATTTTCTGAAGTTAACTACCTGTATTCCAGTTTCCACTGTTAAAATATATACATTTAAACAGTTACAATAGTGCATGTACATTTCTGTTCTCTTCTGGTAGGCCCACTGTGGTTACATTTTAGGCACAAGCATTTTATAAAATAACTTTTTAACTCACATGTCTGTAAAAACCTAGTTTGATAAACACATGACATACAGTTCTAATACAGTTGTAACATAGTCATCTTATATAAATCATGTTGATATTCACAAATGACATATAATTATTTACAAAAGTCCAGATAGCTTTGGTAGCAGTATGTTCCTTTGTCACAGTCTCAACCATGGCATGCAAGTTTTCACATTACAAAACATTGTTTTGAAGAAACATTTTCATTAGAGTAGTGGCAATCCCACTAGAGAGAAAACATATTAATTACTTGGAAAAATAACTGTAAAAGACTGGATTAAAATTAACTGTGTGATACCTGTACGTGACCAATTAACAAACCAGGAATAAAACTATGAAAGACAAATGTATTTAAAATTACATATATGTAGATAAATGTGTTTATAGGCTGCTTATGAACTATTTTTATCATGAAAGGTTTCTTCAGATGTTCCCCCAGTTGACAAATAATATGAAGTCACTTTTTTCCACTGTCAAAATTATATTTCCTTAGTCACCTGTTGTCACAGGGGATGGGGGCTCAATATTATATATTAAACTATTATGAGTATTAGCCCAGATTTAATATATAAATGCATAGCAATCTGATCATGTCTGCTGCTTCATTCAACTTTTCTGACATAATTGAAATTTTAGCATTGTGGCAATTAGACTAAAAAGTATTATAGTTAGTCACATTCTTAATCTAAACCTGTTTTTTTTTAGGTTTTGATTTCAACTAGTGATTGGTTTGTTAATAAACAAAACTTCACTCATCAACTGCTTAAGTGGACAACCCTTGACAGTTCTGAATTGTCAAAGTTTATTGTGTATCAGTACATAACGCAATAATGACTACAGCATTCTTGTACCTTTTATTAGTAGCTTGAGTACCTTTTCTACCATTCCAGTTTTGAAATATATGGAACAATAAGACATGGAAGTTTCCTGCAAGTGTATATTTCTGTGCAGTATATGATGCTAATATAAATTATTGTCAAGAGGGTAGTGTTACATCAGTGGCCCCTGGAACACATTATTCCAGGAAAAAAGTCTGAAGATGCTCTCTAAATGCTTATCATTAATTCTGAAAACAAATCTCCTGGAGGAGCTACAGTTGATGTATTGTAGCAGGAGACACAGAAAAACTATAGTAATAACTATGTTTATAAATAATTTATACATATAATGAATGTAACTTGGCCTATCAGATTTATAGCCTGTAATAAAACCAGTATTAGATAAATACATCAACTATATCATGCAGAAGTTGTTAAATGAAATCAATTTGTAGTGCTGTAGTCATCATATTAGTTATTCCTGAATCCTAGCATACAGTTCATAGGTAGTGTGAATGACATTAAAACCCTTCTGATAATGGTAACTGCAGTTTTGATGACAAATTTGTTGTCTTGTGGGGAGACACAGAAAAACTATAGTAATAACTATGTTTATAAATAATTTATACATATAATGAATGTAACTTGGCCTATCAGATTTATAGCCTGTAATAAAACCAGTATTAGATAAATACATCAGCTATATCATGCAGAAGTTGTTAAATGAAATCAATTTGTAGTGCTGTAGTCATCATATTAGTTATTCCTGAATCCTAGCATGCAGTTCATAGGTAGTGTGAATGACATTAAAACCCTTCTGATAATGGTAACTGCAGTTTTGATGACAATTTTTTTGTCTTGTGAGTACCGTTAGGATAAGGTCAGATCTAATACATGATATAGTGTGGTTCCTTATTTCTATAGCATTATTGAAGGGGAAAAATGAACATCTAGTAAAAACATATTAGGTTTTGTTATAGATACATCATAGCAACCTCACAATGCATTTCAAATTTATTTTATAAAATCTGATAAATGTTATAAACATTTTACTACAGTACAGTTTGTTAAAAATAGCAGAAATATCCAATCAAGCAAAAGATCCAAATATGGTTAACTTCTGCTTGGAAGATCACTTTACTTAAAAAATTCAAACTTTTCTCTCAGAGAAACAGTGTTTCTCTAGATTTGTAATAAGTAGTGTGTGATGTGATCTGAAGAAATGTTCATATTTTAAGTGGGATATCAAAATATCGGATTCAGCATATAATAAGTGACTTAGCTTCCCTATGAAATATGTATTTGTCCATGTTTTCACTTATGCTGTACACATTCTTACTGCTTTAATGAACCCACTATAAATCACAGTTGGTGGCGATGCAGTGTGTTAAAAATGAATTTGTATAATGACCACAAATGTTCATTTTTAAGCAGTAGTGAGCTTCCTAATGGGGTATCACATTTTTCCAATTCTGAGTCATGCCTATATGACAGAAACAACAAAATCAAGATCTATTTCTTGTATTTGGACTAGAATTGAAGTCATCTTTTGCTATATGCTTCTACTGTATAATTGTTTCTAATCCATTAAGGTCCTACTATATTCATAACAATAATAAGAGCAATCTATTAAAAGATAAAAGTGTGCATTTAATCAATATATAAACTTAGCTAAGGTACACCTATTGTATTATTACTTGACATTGTAATACAGTGGCACAGCAGATAGTGTTGTTGCCTCACAGTAAGAGGTCCCCTAGTTTGATTCTTGGCTGGGGTGCCTTCTCTGTGGAGTCTGCATGTCTTCCTTGTGTTCATGTGTTTTTTTTCTCTGGAAGCTCTAATATCCTCCCACATTTTAAAGACATGCAGTAGATGCTTTGGACATTCTAAATTGGCCAAAGGTGTGTTTGTGTGCATGTGTGGTATGGAAGACCTACCATTGCAGGGCTAGCCACCTGATGGTGCAAACCTTGGCTCAAGATGATTGTGACTGCTGAACTGACACCCTGACCCATGTGTAAAGAATTGGGAAAATGGCTTTGGATGGATGATGGATTTAGGTACGTTAAAAAATCATCCCATTACATCAGCACAACCTTATTCTCATTATTAAACAATCCCATTCACTCCTGATACTGCTGGCCTGTATTAGCATGCCAATAACAAGGCTGTTATATTTGACTGAATTTAGTAACATATCTATTAGCTTTTCCTTGCATTTGCTAAGACTTATGTACTCTTAACCACCATCAGTTCTGGTAAAATTATGCTTTATGTCATAATATTATGTCTTGTACATTTTATGCCTGAACCTGATGTCTTATTAATTTTGTAAAATGCTATTTATACCGGCAAGTCTTATTTTATTTATCTAGTGCTGTTATTCTATCATGTCTCTTTCTTTGTGCCTATAGTGAGGGTCATAGTTTGTGATTGACTGTGTAGAAGCTTGGTATGAGAAGTTTTTATTTGAATTTATATTTTGTATTTTAAACACTGTTTTCACTGTTTGTATGAAGGAAGGGATAGCTTGTAGACAAGAAGATTTACTTTGATTTATATTTTGTTGTTTTACCTTTAATTCTCACTGTAAGTTGTTAGAAAGGGATAGGTTTTAGACAGGCATATTCTAGCCATCCCAAGGGGACTAATCACCTATAAATTCACACAGACTGCAGAGAGGACAATCCAAAGCTTATCTAAACAATTCTGTCTTGGTTTGTGATTTGTACTGATCTTTACCACTAAAAAGAGATGCAACTGCGAGTGAAAGTGAGAAGTTACTGCATGCATTTGCATGCAGTGTAAATGAATTCAGCCTTTATATGACTTTCACAACTTGTACAGTTAGAGCAACAACTTTACTCTACTTAATTTGTATTTAACTCTACAGTGGAACGGCGGTAGCACTGTTACCTCACAGCAACAGGTTCTCCTGTTCGATTCTCAGCATGGCTTGGGAGTGCCTTCTGTGTGGAGTCTGCATGTCCTACCTGCGGTTGGGTAGTGTTCAAAAGACATGCGTGCGTAAATGGGCGTGCATTCGTTGAAGGTTGGGCGTCGAGCTGGCACCTTGGTGTTTCGTAAAAAAATCTACTGCCAATCATTAGCGGACCGGAGTTCTGCTGTGGTGATCCCTTACCGGGAAAAGCCGAAAGACAAGCAAACAAACATTGCTTGTGTGATTTTTCTCACATAATTTGATTTAAGTTCTCTTTGAATTCTGCGGTAAATGATTTTCATTATTCTTTCTTTTAGATTTTTGTATTTATTTGCAGTTGAATATGGATCCTTATATAAGTATGCCATTCATGATTTGGTAAAGCACAAATATCTTGTACTGTGTAATAAATGCTATTTATATTAAAGGCAACTCCTGATAACAATGCTGATCTGTGTTCCTCATGTCAAAAGTTGGATGATTTGCTTACCATTGTTAGCAGTAAATCTAGATTTACTGATGATGATTGCACTTGTAGAATTAGTACGGCTTGGAGAACTGTTGTTGCATAAATGAATGACTGGAGTGATGAGATAAATAATATTAAGCAAAGACCAAATATAAAACATTCAGGAAAGGGTCTGTCTATTTTCTGTAAATATCACTCAACCCCTATGAAACAAGGTAATGCCACTGACAACTTTGGGATTCTGGATAAACGTATTCAGCAATCTGAGGAGTCAGAGGATAAGAAAGAAATAAAAAAAAAGGCAGAAGTTCACAACAAATAAAGCAGAAAAGAAACTGATAAATGTCTGTAAAGCAATGAGAATACATACTAAAAATGGCACTGCTTTGTTATGTAACAGATTACAGGGAATGATAACATTTTCTTATCAATAAACATTCAGTCAACAGAAAAAAAATAACTTTTCCAAAAGAGAAGGTAGAAAAAAGGGGCAGATGAAAAGGAAGAAATCAAAATTGAGTGTGGAAGTGCTGAAGAACATTACTGTAAGAAAAGAGAGGAGAATACAGGTGCTGATAAAATGGCTCAAGCCATGCTGAATGAGAATCACATGCTTGCAAATGTAATAAGAAATAAAAACAGTGGGATTAATAAGACTAATGGTGATGGAGATTATTCATTTCTAATAACTGATAGAGTAGATATCACTGAATTAGAAGTTGAAGATTCTTCAGATCTGATCAGAAAATATATTCTAATAACTGGAGATTCAGTTATTAGAGAAACTGATACTTACATTTGCAGAGAAGATAATGAACATTGAATAGTGTTATACTTGCCAGGAGCAAAAATAGAAGATGTGAGGCAAACCTTATACTGTCTTAATGTAAGGAAATATGGATCTGTTTTTATTCATGTTAGTACAAATGATTTCATCCACAAGGACTCTTTGACTGTTAGGAGGGAACTTACAGCTGTCTTAGCATAGCTTATACAGATGTTAGCCCATATTTTTCACAAATCATATATAGCAAGGAGAGTCATGTCACAGTGAATTAAAAGTTTTTTTGGGGGTAAATACTTACATGAAAAAAATTTCCTGTTTTGAAAAATTAAAATCTATAGAGCATCCGAGCCTAATTTTAGGCAGAAGTGTATTCAGACAGGATGGCATGCACATGTCAAGATCAGGAAAGAGAATTTTTGCTGCAGATATTTTGCAGTATTTACAAACACAAGGCAGGAATTTTGCTAGCTTGAAAATTTAACAGTTTACATATGGCAAAAGTTGATGCATCTCCGATGGTTGTTAATGTTAGGAGCACTAACAGTAAAGTTCTTTTTTTTTAATTGTTTATGTTCCCACAAGACTGATGTTATTGTTTGTGAAACATGGTAAAAGAACAATGACTGGAAAACAGTTCTGTCAGGGTATAAATGTTTTTACTGTAACAGACATTCTAACAAAAAATCAGGTGGAGGCGTTATGATAAGGACTAAAGATAGTTATGAGACCTGTGATTATTACATATTTATTAATAACACCAATACTATAGCTTGTGTAACTGTGACAATAAAGACAACCCTGGAACATACAGTTGTTGAAATATATAGACCACTAAAGTCAAGTGCTGATGACCTTGAGGAATCCATATATTTATTGCTTGAAACACAAGAGGGAATAATATTAGTAATAATAATAATAATAATAATAATAACAATAGTGGCTGGGGACTTAAATGTACCAGAAACAGACTGGAATGATATTGATTCATCAACATTAGTAAGGAAATTATTTATAACAGGAACAACAATTACTTTAGATTGTAAAAAAAACTACCAGGGAATGGAAAATACTAGCTATAAGCCTATATGTATTCAAGAACATTCTTATCACATTTTTGTGCTTTCTAATCACTCAGGAAGATTACAGTAAGTATGCACGTAGTCTGTACTTTGTAGTAACCTTTATGAATCCCTATCAATATTTAAACTTGCAAGAATATCAGTAGGAAAACTAAAATTAGGAGGAAGAAGTTGTGAGTTATGTTTGTGTTATCTGTTCAGTCAAAATGGTGTACACATAGTGTAGGTGTTATTGAATCCTGTTTGTGTTCCTAAAGAAACTACTGTTACTTCCTGTCAGATTTTACCACCATTAATGTGCAGTGATCATGGGATTATAAAGGTTAATTTCTTGCTAGATAATTCTGCCAAACTGAAATCTAAACCAATGCACAGAAGACCAATAACAGATTATATGTTAGCAAAACAGTCACTATGTAAAACTAATTTGAATGATGTGTTTAGTGGAAAAACTGCAGGAGGAAGTTGAAAAATTTTGTGAGAGAAATTGTTTGAATGCAAAAAGTAAAAAAAATGTTTAATTTCAGGATCTAGGCCCACAACATCAGCAGGATGTATTTCCATAAGAAAAAGATACTTGATTAATGTGACAAACAAAAAATATAAGAAATGGAAATGAGGTTAAAGCACAACTTTGAAAACTAAAATAAACAAGACGGACAATCAAATTAAGCATAGTGTGAGACAAGATCAAGAAAAATTTAAAGACAATTTATATAAAGATATTGAGCATAATAGGAAACCATTTTATAGTTCAATAAGCTGCGGAAACAAAAATACAAATGCCATGCTGATAGTCACAGTAGATTCTTTAATAACCAGGTTTTAGCTTTTTCATTTCTTCTAAAAAAGAACTTCATCAGAAACAATGTAGCTATTCAGTTCCTTGTTTAAAAAACCGTAAGAGATACCCTATGATTAAATACATACAAAATAGCAAAACTTGAAAAACTTTAAACGTTTTTAAACATACGTTATAGGATTTCAGTATTTCAGTGTTTCAAAAACAAATTCAAAATCAAGAACAAAAAAACAAAAACATGTAAAATACTTTTTGAAAAAAATATTTATAAATATGAATTTAAGAAAAAGACAATATGATGTTCACCAAGGATATATACATATATATATATATATATATATATATATATATATATATATATATATATATATATATTTTTATATATATATATATATATATATATATATATATATATATATATATATATATATATATATATAAAATGCACAGCGAATAGTGGAAACCAACTGATGAATCCTCCGTTGCTAAGAATATAAACAAATGTATAAAAAAAGAAAAATAGGCAATGGAGGAAACTAGACAATGCCAAAAATCCAAAGTCCAGGTATAAATCACAATTCAGCTCATGAAATGCAGAAAAAAAACAGCAAGATGTAAAACCATAGAACTCCTTTATTGTAGTCGACCAGAGGTAAGCAACTACTAACACAACCCTACATAAAAGCTAACATAAATCAAGCGTCAGCCAATAACTAGACAGCTTCAATTAAACCATTAAACACTAATTAACTAAAAATCATAGAATGTAAATAAAAACATCATGTGATGATGTATAAACACTTAAATAAAATAAATAAGAAATATATATATGAAATGCATATAAAATATACAACATATATATATATATATATATATATATATATATATATATATATATATATATATATACATAAACATAAAATACACAACAACCAACAATACAACAAATGACAAATAAATAATATAAATCTACTATTTATGTAGTCTCCTCTTCCTCAGGGCAGGCTTGATAGAGGCCCTTTCATTCAAGCCCCTACCCCTGTCAGCACGAAGAATAATAATCCAGCAAGCTTCTCTGTATTCAGTATGTGTAAATAAATCACCTCCTCTGATGCTAGGATTGTTTCAATAACCCTGAAGTTAAAGGTATGGGAAATCCCAGTCTCTAGCACATGTTTAGAAAGTGCATTATGCATAGACCCCTTCCTAATATAATAAAAATGTTCCCTCATCCTATCTCGTAGAACCCTGTTGGTTTTACCAACATAGAAGGAATGACAGATAGAACATTCAGCCAAATAAATCACATGGGGTGTCATGCAATCTGCAAAAGCATGAAAAACAAATTCCCTATGCAGATCAGGATGAAAAAATCCTTTAGAAGTATTAATAGAAGCACAAAAACTACAGCCACCACATGGTGTAGTGAAACCAATATTAGATGGTCTACCACTATAGTTCTTCTCATAGCACAGCAGTCTTTTCAAGTTCTTACAATTCCTAAACCAGAATGTAGGTCTATCACCTACAATCCTCCTTATATCATCATCCACTTGCAAAATAGCCCACAACTTACCAAACAACTTGATAATATCTTTATGGTCATTGCTATAAGACAATGGGACCTTAACTACCGGGATGAGAGATCTCTTCTCAGAACCAACACAAGTATCTACTATGGGTCCAAAATATGGACTCACTGTGGTCATTCTCAGTTGACCTAAGTCTGACCACTGTTGTTGAACTTCCACCGAGGTATACCCTCGTGCTTCTAACTTACATCCCAGGCTATCTATCTCCTTAAGGAAGCCTGACATAGTTGGATTTAGCCTAGAAGCCCTAATCCCCTGGCCTCTGACCAAATCCTTGAAAATATACCCAGGATGCATACTACATCTAAAAAGAAATGCATTCCTATGACAAGTTTTTCAATATACACCTGTATTAATAATATTACCAGGTAACTTTTCAATGTATAGATCCAAGAACTCAATATGGTCACGAGACCAAGTAAAACTAAACTTTAAACAGTATGTTAAATTGTTCATCATATCATGGAAGGCTATTAAACCATCAATTGGGCCACTCCATAACAGAAACAATTCATCAACGAAACGTCTATAAAATAAAATGTGTTCCCTAAAGCCCTGGGTAGGAAACAAACTATTAATCTCCCAATGTGCTAGAAACATATTGGTGTAGCTATTCGCACAAGAAGTGCCCATAGCTATGCCATGTTTCTGTAAATACATGTCACCATTGAAAGTAAAAACATTGTTCTCAAGCACCATCTCTAAAAGATAACAAATAAGGTCTATTTGTGCTGGAGTATACTTGCTATGTGACAAAAGATAATCATGTACATACTGGATACCTACTCCATTAGGTATCATTGTAAATAAAGATTGAACATCAAATGTAACAAAAATGATATTCCCAATGTCAGACATGGAAGAAGTACATTGATAAAGATCTAACAAAAATTGCTTTGAGTCCCTCAAGACCACAGAGTTCAAATTAATAACAGTTCTCAAAGCCTTCTCAATGTATAGAGAGAGTGGCTCTGTAACCCACCCAGCACCTGCCACTATGGGTCTCATTGGTGGATCAGTGGCATGCTTATGAATCTTAGGGAGACCTTGAATAAGTGGAATCAAAGGGTTGGCCACCCTCAAAAAAAAAAAAACATCTTTAGTGACAAGATCAGTAGAAAAAATATCAGATATACATCGACCAACCAAGGACATTACCCTGTGTACATCCATTACTGTAATCCTCTCATAAAAACTACAATCACTCAACATTGAGCACATAGACCGCTCATAATGCGACCTATCCATCACCACTATCAGGCCTCTCTTATCTGCTGGTCTAATCACTATGTGGTTATTATCCTGTAGGGCTTTCAAAGCTCCCCTCTCAGCATATGACAAATTATTTCTATATTGTGTACACTGATTATTAAGTGTATCATAAAAATGAAATACCTGATCTTCAGTCAATTTTAAATAAGCATCAACAAAGGGGTGATTATTAGGAATAAAAGTGCTCAGTTTCCTGAGGTTCATAAGACCATCTGCTCCAACACCTATGGAGTGTACATTATTTGTATCACCATAAATCAAACGTAACATTACACTTCGACAAAATACTCTTAAATCTAAAATAGTGTCAGAAAGCTTACTCCTCCGGGTAGGAATAAAACTTAAGCCCTTTACAAGGACTCTTCTCTCATTAAAAGAAAGTTCATAAGTAGAAATATTCAGTATCAATGATTCGGGGCCCTCCCACACATCTTCTTGAACGTTTGAGACTGACTCTGTTCGCCGGACAGTTTGCGTTTCTGATGCCCCCTGCTTGCTGATCTTGGGTGCCCTCCCCCTCTTTCTGAATGTACTGGTAGGGGAAAAGGAAGCTCATCAGCATTTCCCCTCCTCAAGACATTCAGAGAATCTACATCAGTTAAAACAGTGCCACGCCATTTGTGTCCAACAACTCTCTCTGGCTTATCCAATTTATCTACACTACGATTGTTATTAATAACAAGATGGGGATACAAACCACCCATCGATGTCACACCCATTGGTACATGGCGAGTGGTACCCCCACTCGGTGACTGAACAGGTGGTGTGGATTCTTGCACTACCTCTAATTCACTAAGCTGATGATTATTGTATGTATTAACACGTGGTGTGACAACACTCCCATTCTTACTATTAGAAGCAGTAACATTAGAGTTACAACTACTAGACACAATAGAACCAGCACAGTCATTATTTACAGGCAAACGGAAATGTGTATTATTAGTAATAAGGCGTTCAGTCTCTCCTGAGCCTTGATGGAAAGGCACGGTATCACTAATGTTATTAGCCATAGTCGAAGAATTACCAGGACCATGTCCATCTGCATTCTGTCCATTACATGGCCACATAGACATGGCCTGTCTTAAAGTCATTAATAATAATGTTTATGTATATATACGCTGTATATTTTATATGCATTTTATATATATTTCTTATTTATTTTATTTAAGTGTTTATACATCATCACATGATGTTTTTATTTGCATTCTATGATTTTTAGTTAATTAGTGTTTAATTAATGGTTTAATTGAAGCTGTCTAGTTATTGGCTGACTCTTGATTCATGTTAGCTTTTATGTAGGGTTGTGTTAGTAGTTGTGTAATGGTTTGATGAAGCTGCATAGTGAAAGCGCTTACATCTGGTCGACTACAATAAAGGAGTTCTATGGTTTTACATCTTGCTGTTTTTTTCTGCATTTCATGAGCTGAATTGTGATTTATACCTGGACTTTGGATTTTTGCCATTGCCTAGTTTCCTCCATTGCCTATTTTTATTTTTTATATATTTATATATATATATATATATATATATATATATATATACACACACACACACACACACACACACACACACACACACACACACACACACACACACATTAGGATCATATTATGACATCTTTCAATTTAAGAAAAGGTTTAATAGAAATAATATTATTAATACCTGGAGGGGTGCATGCATTGAGCAGTATCTGCCAATAAAATTCCCTCTGCTCAAGAGTAAACTCCCAATCACCCACACTAGAAGAAATCATAACTTTCTCCAGGACTGAAAAGGCAAACTTTTAAACTCCCTTACCAATAGCATAGGTATGCTAATAAATCCTAGTGTTAAGTGGACCACACCATCTTGCCAATATAAAAAGCTGGGCAAGAGGAATAAAGGGTGATATAAACTACCACCTTTGTGTTACAATTGTAATTCCTTTAATGCAAATTACATTAAGATAACCATGAATGAGCAAGAGTGTGCCTTGCAGTATAAACCTACAGGCACTGCAACATTTCATGCCTAAACTGGTACAAAAGTAAACAAAATCTTCCTTGTTCTTTTCCAAAATAGCTTTCAGGTTTTTACAGTTATTATAAACAAATTTGGGGTGCTCACCTAATAAAGTGAGCAAACCGAAAGCCCCCAAAACAATTCTCCAATGGCTATCAATAACATATTTAAGAGAAAAAAAATGTTGTTATTATACTGAATGACAAAAGCATGGGAGTAACCAATAGTCTCATTTTTACTTTTGGTGGTCAAACTGGTGGAAGGACACAATAGTGTACCTTAATTGGTATATCTCATCCCAGTAACTCACTTAGCTCTTCCAGTAAATAAGGTGGATACCTATGATCCAAGAAAAGGCTACAAAGCTTCTCAGCCTCCTGTTGAAATATTCAGTCTTCAGAGATCAGTCTACTTAATCTAATGAGCTGTCCCTTCACCAAATTCTTTTTTTGTTACAATGGGTGTTGGCTTTCAAAATGCAAATACAAATTGGAAAAGGTGTTTTTTTCGGTATATATTTGACTCATACATACTACACTCCCAATTTTTGTATATTGAAATGTGCAAAAAAAATTAACAGAGTTGTCATTATACTAAAATGTAAACTCCAAGAAGCTAGTGGAATGGTTTTAAATGTCAACAAACTCAAACTTCCCAGTGGTATCCTTTCATATAATAAATATATCGCCAAGGTAAGTCAAATATGTCACCACGTTGGAAAAAAGGGGGAACAAAAAACTTATGTGATTTCCCAATATCAAAGGATCATTATTAGCAAAAATCTGGGCCGAAGCTGCCCCCATGGCAACATCCCTGTGCTGTATAAAAAAATCCCCCTTCGTAGTAGGCCAAGTTGTTCTTAAGGGCCATTTCTATACACTGGTGTACCAAATATATCTCGGAATGTTCCAAATGAGTACCCACTACCGTGACCTCAAAAAAACATTCCAAACCTTGGTCATGTGGAATAAGTGAAAACAAATCTTCAGTGTTTATAGTAACAAGAAGAATTTCAGGCAAAAAGATAGTACCAGCCAATGTCTGGAGGAAATGCCAGGAATCCTTAAGCAGGTGATTTTTCCCTTCTGGAAAAGATTTGAGTTTACAATCAATGAGTTTTGCTAAAGGTTCCATTTTAGAACCTGCAAAAGCCACAGTGGGTCTTAGTGGGAATTTTCAACTGCCTTGTGGATTTTGAGAATTCTGAAGATTCACAGAACCCTAGGTTTTTTGATCTCCAGGAATTCCTTCATCTTGGTTGGTATGTTGTACATGATAAACAAATCTTCCAAAGCCAAGTCAGTGCTGAGATAGGCAATATTTATCTCATTCTGAGATACTTTGGCAAAAAAAAAAATAAATCTCCATTATTTAAAAACTAAAACATTTTGGAGGAATGCATGTGGCTGTGCATAATTACACCTCCCTCCCTTACTGGGCTTCATAACACATAAGCTACTGTCACTGGAAAAATGGAACAGCAAATTCCATTCTTTTGGGGTAAGTTTGTAAACCCTATTGTTCTTTTTATGACACCACTCCCTGATGCTGTTCTTAGACAACCACTCATACAAATCCATTGATGGTACTAAGGGAGGATTCCACGTACTGTTTTTCCCTAACCCAAGCTCAAAATAAATTTCACTTTTATAAGCCATCATATGATTTAAATTAACCTTCCTGGTCAAGTTTCAGTTCAGTAAGAGTATCCACAAGATTTAATTTGGTTGAAGGCACAAACTTGAACCCTTTTTGAAAAAGTCTACCAAAGGTGTGGTAATGGTTAGAGAAGAGAAGTTATAAATTTTGCAACCACAAACTTATAAACAATACCTTCTTTGTCCATGTCAAGACCATTGGAGGAATCTATGGATGTGTCTGTCTGTTGTAATAGGACTTCTTTCAAAAATTTTGTCTTGAAGATACAAATTGGGGATCAGTGTTGTTGTACATCTTTTCCCCTAGCTTCTCCTGTAGTCTCTTTGATCTCCAGGGGACCCATTCCCCCTGAAAATGGACAATCTATGCTCCTTCTCTTTCACTTTCCTCGTGGTCATTAATTGAGATTATCTCTTCATTAACAAACACATCTCTTCTCCTTCCATCAGGTTTTGCGTAGGCAATCTTCTGTTTGTATTCATTCTCATTCCTTAAACCTTTTTTTTGATTGTGCTTAAATATGGAAGTCTTGTGCATCTCCACTCTGTCATGTGCACATCTAAAGGCTTCCAAATGATAGGAAAAAGCCAGATAATTATGAATATTGTGGTCAAGATTTTTAATTTCTATCTCCAACTTCTCCATTTGCCACTGAGTTTCTCGAATAGTGATATCCATCAATTCAATACCCATCTTGTCAAAATATTCAGCAATTCATGTTGAAACACAGAACCTTGTACTACCACATCAGAGTATTTATAAAGGGTCTATATTATTTCCTTGAAAGATGTCTCCATTGAATCCCTATTCTTTGACATGACTTCATCAAACCCTGCATTTAGAAAACAATCACTACATCTACTGTAGTGTGATCTTGGAGTTGGTATATATAAGTAGGAGGAGGTGTGGGTGGAAAGCCCCTATTTTTGTGAGTATAAAATTATGTAGTTTGTATTATGGTTGCTTTGTTGGCTAAGTAGTTTCTTTCTCTAGGAAAGAAGTTGGATGATTGTAAAATTCACTGAACAACTGTTCAATGGGTAGTGATCAGTGAACAGCCATTCGATAGAGATGTCTTTCCAGGAAATAATATATACCCCTTATAAATGCATAGTCCTTTAGGAACCCCTCTGCTGCTGTATACAGTATTTTTGAAAAAAGTTATCCATACAGAGGGACTTGTGTTTCATTAGCAGCTTATCAAACTTTCTAATACCGTTGTTTAAAGTGCCTTCAAAGCTACTTCCCAAACAGGACCCATCAGTTGTATTACTAATATGAATGTCACCAAATACATATTTGGAAGTGAACACATTATGGATGTCAGAATTTCTAAAATCACCTGTACTGGAGTCAAAACCTCTACCTCTATGAGGTACACATACAGGGGTGAGTGAAGGTAGTATATCAGTATGCACAACTTCAGCATAACATCTCTTATCAGCATCTAATCAATAAGAGGTAGCATTTCCATTGTTCAAACCTCCATTTGACCCACCACTTAAACCAGCCAATTTGCTGTAAAATTAGAAAACTGGTCCTTAATCTGCTTCATACAGTCTGTGAGCATGGTAAGATTCACCTGTGCACTGCTCGTGTTGCAGTTAGAGAACTCGTCTCTAAGCCGTTAAAGAGATCCATCTGTGATATACCAGCAAGTAGACCAACAAACACAAATAAACTACAAATTGATAAACTGTGTCTAGAGTCTAAAATTTATTCTCAGACATAACAGATTATAGATATGTTGACAAAATCTTATGCAAAACAGTTTGGCTCCACAAAAGGGGTGATACATCATCTTAATACCATCCAGGTAGCCTCAGATACTGAAATCAAATTAGATTATATTGAAAAAGAACCATGCAACTCATATCCAAACAGAGCACAGGGAGGAGACACAATTAATAATAATGACCTGAGAACACTTCAGGAAGAACTTACAGAACCATTATATCTATTATTTACTAGGTTGTATAAATATGGGGAAATTCCCCAAGATTGGAGACATGCACTTATTAAACCTGTCATTAAGGAAAAGGGGAGTAGGACAAACCCCGAATCATATAGACCCCTAAGTCTACTTTCATGTTGTGGAAAAATAATGGAGAACGTAATATTAGATAAGTTATTGTCAGAAATGGAAAGGCTGTGACTTGAAACCACATATCAGCATACATATGTTGAAAATAGCTCTATTACCACCTGCAGCATGATGTTCTATAACAATATAATAACAGCTATGAATGAAAAATTGTGCTGTGATGTAATTTACACAGATTTAACATCAGCATTTGACAGGGTCATACACAAAACACTGATCAATAAAAACATGACATGGCGAGTAACATACAGCAACTGCACAAGTGAAATTCTTGGTTACAGTCAGGGTGTCCCACAAGGATCTGTCCTAGGCCCATAATTGTTTAGATTGTATCTTTCATATTTATCTTTTTCATCTGAGGTGTTCTACAGTCTGTGTGCATATGATATGAAATTGGATAAGTTGATTGCATGTGCATGTCTATAAAATAAACGTGACTAAATTGACAGTTTTGACATAGGAGAATAATATGCTGATAAATACATCAAAAATTTAGCATATGAGATTTAGGAGACATAAATTGAAAGGTGAGTATTTAATACAGCACACAGTAATTAAACTGTAGATGAATTTAAGGATTGGGTATATGGGTAGATCCAGCTTTGAGTTTTCCTAGTCATATCAACTAAATGGCTAATGGTAGATATAGAACTATAGGTTGTATAAAAAGATTTATAAAGTCTTGGAAATCAGAAATAATGAAGTCATTGTTTGTTAGTTACATTAGACACAAACATAAGTATTGAGTAACAATATAGAAACCTTATAAGAAAACAAGCATGAGTAAACTGGAAAGAGTTCAGCAAAAATATACCAATGGCATTCATGGATATATAAATTTAAGTTATTATGAAAGACTGTCTCATATAGGGTCATAGGAAATTCATAGGATCATAGGAAGTTACTAGGTTATTGGCCCTGAGGACCTTACAAACCTAGCCAAGAATTTAGCCCATGTTCCGACAAGTCAACACCTGATGACCCTGTCCATCAGAGACACAGGTGGAATCCCAGGGGTGTATTTTCTGTTTCCCATATTATTTAAGAGGAATCCTTATTAAAGTATATAGGGCATTTAGAGACAACTACCTCAGAGAATGTTTGTGGTAATCAAAAAGTAGTAGAGATTCATCAGACAACCTACGTAGAAGATTCTGTAGGAATGAGAATTGTACTAATTGGTGCTCTAAGAGAGCAGCTGATGCATGGACTAGACTATCAGATTCTATTAAAACAAGCACTAGTTTAGATATTTTTAAGAACAGCCTGGGCACTTATTATGAGAACAACTATTTTGATATATAGGCTTATGAGAACAACTGTTTTGGTATGTAGACAGGCCAGAAGGGCATTAATGCCTGTGCTGTGCTTGAAATATTTGTATGTATGTATGTATGTATGTATGCATGCATGTATAATTGGAAGTACACCTTGGATCAATTCACATACCCCATTATCAAATAATTAAAGTATAAACAAAATAAAATAATCCATTTCCTTTGAGAGATGCCCAGGCATTCTCAATTATCTAGTTGTTTACATGATAAGTACGCATTCTGAAAAAAAAATAGATTGGGAATAAATACCCAGTTAGCAATTTCTATGAAAATCTCTTTGTTCATCAAAATTTATAACCATCTTTGTATTATAAAAAAATAGTCTGTTTTGGTCCAAAGCACATCTTCATACATGCGCATGTACACATACAACTCTTTCAACAGAATACATTATTCTTGTTTCATGGTACCCAGAGGCCATCAAAAGAAGGAAACTGTCTTAGCCCTTCTTCCTTTGTGAAAATAAAAGCACTGCTCATCTTATTGATTCACATCTGTCTGACACTGGTGCACAATAAACAGTTGATAAATTTCACCAATGGATGCTAAAACTTTTCACATGCTATCTTTAGTTCTTGTCATTTACACAAACATTAGCTGTCTAACTATATTTTCTGTTTGTAAGTAATTTGATGATTGTTTTGTACAGTTTTTTTTCTGGCAGTAAGAGTTATATATATTTTCTCTCTCTCTGAAGGAATAAATAGATGTTTTGTAATATTTGGTGACTTTTTATCTCTAGATATATAACAGACTATGAAAAACAATACAGCACAGTATAGTACAGCATAATACAGTACAGTATTGTACAGCATAATACAGCACAGTATAGTACAGCATAATACAGTACAGTATTGTCAGCATAATACAGCACAGTATAGTACAGCATAATACAGTACAGTATTGTACAGCATAATACAGCACAGTATAGTACAGCATAATACAGTACAGTATTGTACAGCATAATACAGTACAGTATTGTACAGCATAATACAGCACAGTATAGTACAGCATAATACAGTACAGTATGGTATAACACAATACTATATAGCTCAGGACATCCCAGTACAGTATAATATTACAACGATCAGCTGAACAGCAGGCCTGGTTGCTACAGCACAACAAACCAAGAGACGTTTAATACTGTGTGATGCACGAGCACATAAACAGTAGGCAGGGTGGTATTAAGATGTGGTGTTCAATGCAGTACTAAATTATTAGTGAAAAAGAAGAGATGGACACCACTGTAAACTAATCCAAGAGGCATATTTAATGACTGATTCCAGGAGGCAGTTAATACAATAAGCAAAATATCACAAGAGATTTGGTACAATAGGCATGGATGCCACTAAACAGTGCTTAAGGCATCAAGATCAGGTTCAGGTATAACAGTATTAAATACAGTGCAAAAATGTAGACATTGTATAGCAAGGTATATGTCAAAGCTACTTTTAAAAACAAAAGGCATAAACAGTTCTGAATGAAGGCATAGATAAAAAATGAAGGATTATAGTAGAAACATAAAAGTGTGGTCATGAAATACAAGGAAATGAGAAATATGATAATAATAATATATAAATATAATAGTATGATGCACGATAATTATTCTGAACTTGTAGTCAAGTTTTGGAAGTGCTGAAAAAGATATTAGGTAGCCAGATTGAGAATTTATATATGACAGTATATAAGAAGCAGATTCAGTGAAATAAGCGTTTTACTGAGGGAAAGTTGAGAGCCAATAATGAATGGTTCATGAGGAATGTCCTCTTTGTAAACTAAATTATGCAGATTATTTGAGGGTTTGATTAAAAAAATATCTCATACAGTGATACTACCATGAAAGATATGTAGATTATGAATAAAAGAGAAGACATTGGGTTACACTAAGAAGAGATAGGAAGAAATATTAAGAATCATTAGAGATCATAATGGAGAATTATTTTGGAAGGAGATTCAAAAGTGCCTGGGAGTTAATAAGGACAATAAGTTTAAAGAAGGAAAGCAAATAAAGGATCATCTGCCTTTCAACAAAAATTAAGAAATGTATTATAAAGCTTAATAGATGGAAAGTCTCTTGGACAGATGGTTTGTGTAATGAGTTATAATTATTAAGTATCGAAGTCAAGGCCAAATTTATTTACTGTCTTAGGAATCAGAAATTTACAGACTACTGGAAAGATGGTTTAATAGCCACTATTCATAAAAAGAATAGACAGGATAATTCATTAATTTGTTTTTCTGTTATATTAACAGTTAATTTTCTAAATGCTTTTAAACTCCAAGTACTAAATGACTTCCTGTTCATCAGGAACAGTTTGTCTATAACTCAGAGAGGACTCAAACTTGAGCTTGTATTAAAAGTTAGACCAGGTAGCACTTATTTATTATTAAAACATTAAGTGAAATACAAAAACATATAAAAGTACTTCAGATTTTTATTTATTGATTTGGCATAGTATTAGTCGAATTAATGAAGTAAACTGTTCTTCAAACCTTTTATTAATATTATTTCTTCACTATATACCTTTACATTGGCCTGAGAGATTTTAAGAATCGAGCACCAACACCTTTAAGAATGGTCATGTCTTAGCTGACTTCATTATCTTCAAATACATTTTTCTATAAACACATTATTTTGCATTTGTTTTGCTGAGGAGCTTGGAATATCTACAAAGCAAATTAACTGTTTTCGTAGGCTGCTTTTTGGGACTGTGGTTACTCTGTCATATTGTACAGATCTTTGATCAATATGTTTTATTTATTTTAGGCTTTAATGGCTGGCCCTGCAGTGATTCCTTGGTTGCTAATCAGACCATTGTTGCTGCAACTTTCTTCCTGGGAAATAATCTAGAGTAGGAGATACATTAATAGGAGGAATGAGTAGCAACTACATCAGCTAGATCAAAAAATACATTTATAAAACTCAGTATTGCAGATAACATCTAAAAGGAACATGAGTTTGATTACATTTAGTTTCTTGGGATGCCACATTATTGAAACTGGAATTTAGGGATATATTTTTCATGAACTGGGCTGCAATTGTAATATTTAGCAATGTTTAAAGTGGGGCTATAATATATATATATACATGTCACATGCTACATGTCACATATGATTGTGTTAGTAGGAGTTCCTTAATAGCCAATTGCTATATAAGCTTAGCTAATGGTATACTAGCTTGCATCATCTCTGGTCCTGTATATAACTATATGTGTTGAATTACGTTGCTTAAAAAGCTGAACACTACCTAACTTTGTGCTGGTAAAGGTTTCTTAATTAATCTAAAGCATTACTAGCATAGCTAATTGTGTAATTAGTTGAATATTCCAGTTTCTCCCTACCTTAGTATGGGTGTAGCATGTGGAATAGATTTGCGCTACTGAACATATCTGAAAGAAGATCCATTGCTATGCAGAGTAGTAAAAGTCCCCCTTTTATACAGAAAAGTGCTGCATTAGGACAGCGTTTCTGTAAATGTGCATTTCTAAGGCCTTAAAGATGGATTAATAGCAGAAAAAGAAGGTGCACTATGTTCTAAACAGTGAATGTAAGGAGATGTTAATGGTCCTATTTTTCACAAAAAGTGCCGCATTAAGGTAGCGTTACTGTGAATGTGCCTTCTTCACATCTAAAGGATTGTTTAACTGCAAAATAGAACAGAAAATAAACAAAATAAAACAGAAGGGCTTTACTAGGTTTAAACAGAAAATGCCTGGTCAGAGTAGCGTGTCTGTGAGTGTAGAGCACACACGCTGCATTCCTCATGCCTAAAGGATTGTCTAACAGCATAATAAAAACGAAAATACAAACAACAGGCTTTACTAGTTTTTAACAGAAAACACCTGTTCAGAGTAGCATTTCTGTAAGTGTAGAGCGCACACGCTGCATTCTTCATGCCTAATGATTGTTTAACAGCATAATACAAAAGAAAATACAAACGACGGGCTTTACTAGGTCTTAACAGAAAACGCCTGTTCAGAGTAGTGTGTCTGTAAGTATAGAGTGCACATGTGGAATCATTAACTAGAAAGCAACATATAGATGTTGTTTAACCTGAAGATAGTTAAGTGTAGGAAAGGAAGCTGGACGTTGTTTTAAACTAAGGCCCCCAGATCAAAGTAGTGTTTCTGCTAGTTAATAGTGCATAAATTGAATCTTATTAGCTAGGATATTAAACAGAGAGGTGCTCATTCTTATAATCTGCAGAAACCAAGGTAGTGTAGCATTTCTGTTACTTTTTAACCTGTATATGCACTAGTTATTTGCTGGTCTACATTCTACAAAAGCTGTTCCATTTAATAAAGGGATAGCTCTGCTAGAGTGGCGTTCCTGATATGTTCACCGCATAAGCGTGGAATTTTGATGGCATACTTATCAGATACGCAGTATTAGTCCATTGATGTATTGTATAACACCAGAATTTGTTTCATAATAAGTCCGTTCCTGATATGTTGACCACCTAAGCGCGGAATTTTGATGGCATACTTATCAGATACGCAGTATTTGTCCATTGATGTGCTGTATAACACCTGAATTTATTTCATAATAAGCCTGTTTATACAAAAACTTCTGCTTTAATTTCCAATGCTGCGTGGCTATATGTTGAACTATTTTAGACTGCTTTATTACATTTCTGTATTCTGACTGCATATATGCGGCATTGCTATGTTTTTTATACTATCTTTTTAATAACTGTATAACTGTGTCAATACGAAAGTTGTTTTGAACCTACTTAAGTATATTTAACTGGGTAACTAAATCTACCTTGTTTTTTTTCTATAATTACCTGATCGGAATTTGCAGAAAAGTAACTAGGTTTTACCTGGCCGATGGAATTATAAGTAATTTGTCTGGAACTGTTGTTTTTTAAGAAAGTGTGTCTCACCTATAGTTTATTTCACCACCATGTTTTCTTTCTCCCTTTATTGCATCTAGCTCTCCAACCTGCCAATCCTGTGCTAGGGTTTGGGAAACTGCCCTGTCCAGCATTGCTGTGTCTTCCCCAAGCCAAGAAATAGAGCCAAACCTTTCCCTGAGCATCAATCCCTTAAGGACACAAGAAAGTATGTTCACTATAGCTATAGTGTGTAAAGACTTTATATGTTTAATATCTCCAGGTTTTTAAATTATACTCCCTAGTCAGGCCAGCCAGCAGCCAAAATATTCCCTTCTCCCACCTTCCATACCTTCCCCTCTCACAGCCTCTGATTTTTACTCCTGTTTTTCCCTCTTTTTTACCTTTAGACCAGCTAGCCCTACAAGTAGCCACAGTTACAATGCATCCTTTGACCACTAGGTGCCATCCCCCTCCTAGGCCCATCTCCTTTATCATCCACCCAACTATCTTAACATTCAACTCTCAGGCACACAGATTTCTCCTAAAATTATCTCTCTTCCAGTCCCAAACTATCCTTCTACTTTCTACTGTATATCACTCAACTGCCCTGCATAGTATCTCCCATACACTTACCTGGGCAGGCTGAACTCCACTGATTGTTTTTCATAGAGTCAGTCCTTCACTGGCTCTACCTGCTTTGTTCGCTGTGCGAGCTCACTCCGCTCCCCTACCCTGCCCCCAATTTCCACCTGCCCCCAGTACTCCTACATTTATAAACCCTGATCACTCCCACATCCATACAACCAACCACATGATAGACCTCTTAAAGGTATACAACCAGACCCCTTAACAAAGTAGTTAATCAGCACTCTTCCTCCACAATAACCTGTATATAACACTCCATTATGGCATCTATCTCACCATTGCTTATGTTCCTACTATTATTCTCACTTCTAACTATTCTATCCATACCTTATCTTTTTACACTCTATGAACACCTTAACTGCCTAGGGTTCCAGTACCCCATAAGACAAACCTCCACACCCACACTTGTAATCTCTCATAGCCATAATAACATACCCAGCACATCAAACTACCTACCAGCTAAATATCATAGAGTGACTCACATTAAATGTCATAACTCAAGGGATAGGAAACTCCAGAACCTAATATTTAAACTTCTAAAATCTGTACTGAGACTACAAGTTCACTCCTTATTAGATGGTGATATCAACCCAAATCCAGGCCCAAATTCTACTACAACCATAGAGCCTCACATTAAAACCCCTGCTAACTCACATTTGCTTACTAGACCCACTAATTCACTCCTTATAGCCCATCTTAATATTCAGAGCATTAACAGTAAGGTTGCCCACCTACATGCTCTCATGGATGTACATTCATTTGACATCCTATGTCTTACTGAAACATGGCTCAAGGCAACAACACCAGACAATTAGGTAATACCACCCGGATATAATATCTCGAGACTAGACCGTAAAGCTAAAAAGGGTGGTGGAGTAGCTATACTATATAAATCTGGTTTACAAGTAACCTCCATAGAATCTAATCCACCCCTAGCCAGTAATGCAGAAATACTTATTTCCAAAATTCAGCTTAATAAATGTAAATCTATCTATATCATCTGTATTTATCTTCCCCCAGGCAATAACACTAACACCCTAGAGAATATCATTAGTTGGCTCTCCACAAACTACCCACAGAAAACCATAGTACTTGGTGACTTTAATATCAATTGGAAGAGGTGTACCACAGAACAGCCTTCTACCCATATAAATATTTACAGTTTTACACAAACCATTACATCCCCACAAGGACCAATAAAGTTAATAACAAGGAAAGCACCCTTGATTGGATACTAATAAATAGTCACCACCAAAACTACATAGTAGGAACCCTCCCAGAAGACATAAGTGACCATTCTCTTACCTTCTTAATTAGAAATAAGAGTGACATTCCAAACCCAACCACATATAGGACAGTGAGATCCAACAAAGATTTCAACCCTGATACCTTTCAAAAAGAACTTAAAGCATGTGATTGGTCTCCCCTAAAACAACTACCATTAGAAGAAGCAGTTATATATTTCAATTCTAAATTCTTAACTATTCTTGACCACCATGCACCAACTCATACAATTAGAACTAGGGTTAAACCAGCCCCATGGCTTTCTAAAGCAACTAAAGAAAAGATCCCCCTTAGAAACAAAGTCTGGGCAAACTGGCATACTATTAAAGACCCTGCAGATCAATTAAAGTTTAGACAGCTAAGAAATGAAACAAAAAAAGCCATACAGTTGGACAAAAGTAATATTTACTTTCAGCTCCAACAAACCCACCAAAACAAACCTCAAAAAATTCTGGTCAATCATTAATAAACTTCTACACCCAGGTCGCTCAGTCACACCCACCCCTTTAGGTTGTGATCACAGTAGTCCCAAGCAAATAGCCAACACCTTCAACACTTTTTTCACAGAGACCATTCAATCACTTGCCAATCAGCTATCCCCTGACACCTCATCTTCCACCACCTCAAACTCTAATACACCTCAATCATTTCACTTTCAACCTGTTCCCACTTCTCTTATCTGTACCCTAATTCAAAAACTTAAACCTACCACCCTCTCGGCAGATTTACTACCTGCAGAATACCTACAAAAAGCTGCACAAGCCATAGCCTACCTCATATCCATCCTGATTAATAGAACCATTACTGAAGGAAACGTTCCATCAATCTGGAAAATTTCATTTATTATCCCCCTGCATAAAGGTGGTAACTCCAATGAATTATCAAACTATAGACCTATAGCCATATTATCTCCACTGGCAAAAATTATGGAGAAATGCATTCACAAACAGCTGTTAACCTTCCTGTTAGAAAACCACTTATTAGCTAGCTGCGAACATGGTTTTAGACCATTTCATAGCACCACCTCTGCTCTCTTATCCTTCTCTGATCACATTAATAAATATTGGAATAATGAGCTTCTATCCTCCGCCCTCTTTACTGACTTGTCAAAAGCATTCGACATGGTCAACCACCAACTACTCATTAACATACTCAAAAAACTGTCACTAGATATATTGGCTCTACAATGGTTCCAATCCTACCTAAACAGCAGGCAACAGGCTGTATTATGGGAGAATAACTTATCTTCTAACCTCCCGATTACCCTCGGTGTCCCTCAAGGCTCCATACTAGGACAACTCTTATTTTCTATATTTATAAATGACCTACATTCTGCAATACCTCAAGCTACCTGTATCCAATATGCAGATGATTCAACATTACTATGCTCAGCCACTTCTCCATCAGATCTTCAGTCACTAACCCAAAATGTGTTCAATACAGTTGAGAAATGGCTTCTACACTGGTCTTATCTTAAACCCCCAAAAAGATAAAACTTCTACTATTTACTCCCACCCATAGATCCTCCCCACTTAATTTTACTGTTACATCAAGTAATGGTATATTATCTCTCCAGATCCCACTACAAAACTACTTGGGGTACTAATAGATAACAACCTTGCCTTTGATTCCCATATAAACAGTACTATAAAAACAGTCAACAAGAAACTAGGTTCCCTCTATAGGATCAAACCCTTTCTAACCCCACTAGCCAGGTCCACTATTACCCATACCCACTTAATCTCTACCCTACTATATGCCTCCAAGCAACTTGAACAAGCTGGCCATCTCCTACAATAACATTGCCAGATTTGCAACTGGGTCTTCCTACAGAACCCATCATTGTCACAATCTTAAACAGCTAGGATGGTTAGAGCTGCCAAATCTTTTAACATTTAACCAACTAACAGTTGCCCACAAGTTCCTGTATCAACCTACTAACACACAAATACTGACAAATCTTATTATCCCCTAAAGCAACCTAAAGACCTTATGCTCATCTAATAAACAACTTGTGCAAATATGTAAAACTAACAATTTGGCTGGTGACTCTCTGTTCTCTAATACTATTGGCAAAACCTGGAACTCCCTCCCCAGTGATCTAACCTCCCTTACCTCAATCACCCTGTTTAAAAATAAAACTGAAAACATTCCGTAAATCACAATGGTTATGCCCCTGTGCTAACCCCGACTAACTACCTCACTTACCAATGGGTATCACTCATCTTATCTGCATGTGCTAGATAATTTTCTGTTACCAAAAAAGAGTATGCATCTGTAGTGTTGAAAAATTTTTACTTGTGATTTCATTGTTATGACTAGCTATACCGGATATGAACTAAATCTGTGAGTAAAATTCCAATGTAAAGTAAAAAACTGTAATGTACCTTAATTTTTTGTAAAATCTCTCTTACTGTAAATAATATTGTAAATGTGGAGCTTTTCTCCCCGGGCCTCTACTGAAAATGAACATGTATCCAGTTGGACTAGCCCGGTCAACAAATGTAAAATAAATAAATAAAAAAAAATATATATATATATATATATATATATATATATATATATATTGTATATTGGTGGATAATATTATTTTAAAAGGCAGAAGCTGCTTGGTTTGCTTTTTGTTGAAAATTGCTATGGGTGGTTTGTAGGAGGAGATTTCCCTTCTAGTATATGTGCCCTTTCAACATGACTATGTGACCATGGAGTTAGTATATTTAAGTAAGGGATGGTATGAGGCACGTCTTCCACAAGGCAGAGAATGGTGAAGTTTACTCCTTGCAAAAATTATCTTTGTCCTCTATATATGGATTTCAAGTTTGTAGATTTGAAGTTTCTTTCTTATGACATGAATCCATACCCAAGGGGTATTTCACAAAGTTTATCAAACTTTTTATCCTGATTCTCTGTAATGGCTTCTCCAAACAGACTTTCATTGCACTATAACTAGCTTTGGAGTTTCTTAATAAAAAAAAGGTATGTAAAGGGCATCATGTCTATGTCTAAAAACTCCATTTTTAGTCAAAGAACTTTGTCATATTAGGGGTGACCCATGGAGACAAGTACTGAATGTATCAGTTAATCCAATTCGTCAACCTCTTCAGGTACTAGGCATGTATTTGACATAATAGCGATCAACACTCTTAAATGGAAGGAGTAATGTGTAAATATAGGGATCTGCATATAAAGATCAATATTGTAGTGCTCTGATGATTTTTAGTTTCCATGTGATGCAGCTGTTTTGAGGTATTATTTATTTATTATTATTAACGCTTGTTTACCAGGAAAATTCAGCTTGGAACTGAAGCCAGTTTTCAGCGGAGGCCCAGGGATCCAGATGCATGTCTTTGAAACTTGGGTGGAAACTGGAGCACCCGGAGGAAACCCACACGAATGCAGGTAGGACATACTAACTCCACACAGAAGGCATCCCAGATGAGAATCGAACCGGAGACCCTCTTGCTGTGAGGTGACAATGCAACCGCTATATGAAAGTAGCAGGGTTTTGTGAGGTGCAGTCCTCCATGTTGGGAGATACAAACAGGCTTTTCTACCTGTGAAGGTGCTTCATTTTGTGATTTTTCTAACCTGAACTGTTGATGAAGCATTTGCAATGTTTCAAAGAACAAACTTATGAGGGTTAATCACAAAGAGTAATACTTTCATTAGAAAATGCAGGACTGTCACAATAAAAACTTACATCTGTTAATTGTTTAAGCAATAACCGATGATGTTGGTGTGGAATATTAAGATTTACCCCCCCCCCCCGGTTGGTGTGGTTTAAATAAAACCAGCCGTGGGTAAATCTTAATATACCACACACGGAGTCGGTTATTGCTATTATACAATGACATTATTTAAGGAAAAAAATACTTACTTTTCTTAAATAATGTCTTTGTATAATGGTGGTGTGCTGTCCTTCTGCGGCTGGTATATATCCTGTTGCCATTTTTGATGTACTGCGCATGCGTATGGGACTTGAGTTCCCACACATACCCAGTACATCAGTGCTTTGGGAAAGAAGCAACAGAGAAAAGAAGGTCTCTGTTGCTCTGTCTTTGTTTTCTTTGTTTTTTAATTAAAAAAAAAAAAAAAAAAAAAAAAAGCATTTCAGACAGTTTAGGGGTAGGAGTGAGATAGACTGGAGGAAATACAAAGAAAATCAGGTACGTGTCTTTAGTTTTGAATAATGTGCCTGATTTTCCTAGTATTTTCTCCGTCCAGTCTCTCTGCTATGTCTGGAGTCTGGATTACAGATTTTTTTTTTATTTTTGTAAAAAAAAATAAACAAATAAATAAAAGTTACAGTATATAGCAATGGAAAAAAGTCCAGGCAACCGGACCTTTTTCCATGGGTATATGCTAGCATTTACAATGGGCACGCTGATTGGGCTGACCAATCAGCATGCTTGTTTTGGAATATTAAAGACCAGTCATTGTATAATCAGCATTTAAACATCTCTATTTCATGTGGCAAAAACTAAACAATGTGCACAACTGTGGATTTATGAACATTGTTTTTTGTCAAGAATAGTGATGTCAACAATGCTCAGGAAATATTATTTGGTTTGTGTTGATGCAAAAAATATGTCTTTTTATTTTAGAAAATGTTTCAATTAATGTGTACAGAGGTGACTGGGACAGCCAATTGGAGTACAAAAAATGTGTGTGGAAATTGCATTTAAATGTTGGCAGTTTTTTTCAGTTTAAATGACCACTTGTCTACTCTCAGCATTTAAAGATGTGAACAGCTAAATTATAATATTATAACATTTATTTTTGATAGAAGTTGATTTATATTGAACAGTCTATTTTAGTTTCTATTTTTAAAGTGTATGTTGCTTTTATTTATTTTTTTGTTAGTGTACTGATGGTATGATATGATCTGTGTCATCATTTCATGCTTTCTATATTTAAAAAATACAGATTAATTGTTTAAGCTTGTTCTGTTGAAGTCCAAATCCGTATGTGGATAAAAGTGTGACAAGTCCAGTTTTGAGACTTGGAGTGCATGTGATTGATGCCAGCTATGTTTCCTACTTTTTTTTTCCTCCGAAGGTCCATTAATTGCATCACTGTTTTTGTGAGTAGATAAAGTAGGGTGTTGTGAAAAAATGTGAGGAGAAGGTGTCAAAGATGGACTCTAAAGTACACTAATAGTTACTCCTCAGGTAATGAGGTGATTCAAGCATGAGAAAGATAGTCAGTCAGAGGACGGCATTATGTAGGAAGCCAGGGAAGTGATTTGTAGACCAGAAATGAGGGCATTTCTTTAGGACCTAACACCACCCTTGTTGTCCAGTATGAGCATCCACATCACTGCAGGGCCTATTATTCTTATTCATGCATGTACACAGGATAGTTCCAACTAAGTCCATCTCTCATGTGCTGGCATTTCAGTGCCTTGCAAATCTATTCTTGCTTGTTAACAATTGTGTGACGCGAACATCTGCCCCTTCCCCGCATGATGGGTAAGCTGCTATTGGCCACTCATTCCTACCTTGCCAGGCTCTTTCAAAATCTGACTTTCTTCCAAACTCTGATATTTGGGGTTTGATATTTGGGGTTGTAATCAGGACTTTATCACTCTATTGTTGGGAGGGTGGCCTAATGGTTAAGTTGTTTACCTTACAAACACAAGGTGCATGGTTTGAGTCTCACAAGGGATAATTGGCTAGGCTTAAAATGACTTGCAAGGGCAGTTAGCTTAGTACTAATCTATGAACCTATGCTACACAGCCAGGCAGCTTAAATAGAAATTGACAGTAAATATTTTATTATAGAGGATCAGTTTATTTAAGCCAACCTACAATTAAGCATCTTATGTTCTTATTTCCAGTCATGCAAAATAAGGACATTCTGTATTTTCTAGTATTTCAGCAGTATTCCTAAACTAGGAAGTGAGAGCTTATCCACAACCTTTTAAGACATCTTTTCACAACCAGCTGGAAAAATACCTAAGACACACTTGCTCAGAAAGAACTATGCAGGCAAACTAAGGTTAATCTCAACTAATTTTTGATTCAGGTTCCAGAATGTGCTAATGCTAATAGCTGAGCAGTTCCATATATATATATATATATATATATATATATATATATATATATATATATATACTCTAACTCAGTTGTTTGATCTGCACATTTGCTACAAAAGCTGTAACTTCCTGGTGTGACTTTGTTGATGAAGGCAGATATAAAATATATGATGTTACATATTTTTGGTGAATTGATGTTGGTTGTGCAGTCAGGCTTATGCTAATGTCTACAATTCACTTCTGTTCCAGGCTGATTAGTAGATCAGTATTTGAACTTATACCTCATTTGAAGAAGTATTTATTTATTTATTTATTTTACATTCATTGACCGGGATAGTCTGACTGGATACATGTTCATTTTCAGCGGAGGCCTAGGGAGAAAAACTCCAAGGCAAATCATACAGAAAGTAACAAAATCATTAAATTATTTCACAGAATTGCACAGTTTCACACAGTTTACAGACTCTGATATAACAGGTGTATAATCATTCGTTCTTTAAAATAACATAAGTATATAGACTAAGAGAATTAAGACATAGTGCTCAAATTATAGGGAAGGAGCTAGTCAGGATTAGAACAAGGACATAGCCAGTGTGTTTTAAAATATTGCCTGAGACTTTTCTTGAATTGGGGTAGGGAGGGTTCGAGAGTAAGATCTGCCAGAAGTGAGTTCCAAGTTTTGCAACAGAGTTGGCAAACAGAGAGTCCCCAGCAGAGTTATTGGTTTTAAATGTTTGAATCAGCCACTTTTAGATGAGTGAAGAGGCCCAAGGTGTCTTTAGGGGCTAATGATGTTTTTAAGTGCAGGCGTGTTGTCAGGATGGTTGAGAGTTTTATGGTCCACTATGAGCTGGTTGTACTTAAATAGGCTAGGCAATTCAAGCCATCCTAGGAGTTTTAGGTTATGACAGTGGTGTGTCCTGTATGCTGTACCAGTTGCAAACCTAGCAATGTGGTTATAACAGCTAGAGAGTTTGCTGAGAGCGGATTTGTTTGCGGTGGGGATTACAGGGGAGGCATAGAGAAGAGTGGAGAGTAGATGTGAATGGACAATAGCAGTCCTAGCAAGTGGAGTAAGGAAATGTTTAATCTTATAAAGGGAGCCCAGTTTTTTATTAATGGTTTTGATGGTTTGATTGACATACAGGTCAAATTTGAGCTTATTGTCTCCTGTAACACCTAAGAGTTTGGTTTGGGCATCTGGGGGGATTATGGTGCCGTTATTTGATTTTATGATAAAGAATAGTGAGAAGGACCTGCAAGTGGGAGAGAAAAGAAGCAGTTTTGTTTTGCTGGGGTTTAAGATAAGCTGATGATTAGAGAGCCAGTTTTCAACAGTATTGAAAGTGCTCTGGGTTAATGTAAGTAGATTTGTCGGGGAGGTGGCTGAACAAATCAAAGTGGAGTCATCCGCATATTGAATACAGGATGCATTTAGGATGACAGTGTGAAGGTCATTAATAAAGATAGAGAAAAGAAGCAGTCCTAGTATAGAGCCCTGGGGGACACCTAGGGTGATGGGTAGTCGGGTTGAAAGTTTGTCCTGCCATAGGACGGCCTGTTGTCTACCATACAGGTAGGATTGAAATCATTGGAGAGCATGGCTATCTAAGGAGACTGCCTTCAAAGTTTGGATGAGTAGTTGGTGGTTAACCATATCAAAGGCCTTAGAGAGATCAAGAAAAAGGGCTGAGGATAGTTTGTTGTTATTTCTGTTATGATTTATGGCATTAGAGAAAGATGAGGGCTGAGGTGGTACTTTAGAAATATAGAACAATTTGCCATGGAAAAGGATTCCATTTCTTGTATGCCATTCATGGAGATCTTAAAATGGTGATTACCTTGCATTCCTTCCATGGTCTGGTTAGCTAATCTATGAACCTTAGTCTGACAGTGCTTAAAGGCCAGTACTGTATAACAGGTTATATACAATACTTATTCTAACGCAGGTACTAGAATCTGTGAAATATTCATAAATTCAGACTGTCAGATAATGATGATAAATAGAAGGACCCATGTCCCTGATAGATGCTTGGCACAGCTGATACAACCATGGAAAAGATCTTGCAAGTAACACCAATTTGATCTGCAAAGGCTTCACTCTAAGAAATATACCATTTTCCATTAAATTAAACATAGAGCGATTTGGCATGGAAAAGGATTCCATTTCTCGTATGCCGTTCAGGGAGATCTTAAAATGGTAATTACCTTGCATTCCATCCATGGTCTGGTTAGCTAGTCTATGAACCTTAGTCCAACAGTTCAAATCAAATTTCAGTGGAGAGTTTCTCAATCTGAGCAAAAGGAAATTTACACCCAGATACATGTGAGAGATCTTTCACCAAAATCATGACTTTTATGAGGATTAAATATTCTATCTCAGCATATAACTATCCCCACCTGCCTGTCATTCCAGCTAGTCTTTACCTTTAGCATTTCATTATCCTGTGATAAATGCAGCTTTTTTAATATTATATTTAGAAAATGCTGCATAACTTTATAGAGGAGTTGACTTACTCATCTTCAGCATCTGTAGTTGGAGAATAAACATATTTTTCCAACAAAATTACTGAATTCTCAGCAGATGACCATAGGATTGTCAGAAAAATGTGTTAGTTTTAATTCTGAATCTCAGTATGTTTGTATTTTTAAAGCCTCTCCAAGCATTATTTGAATTACCTGTCCCCTGTTCTACTTGTTTTTGGGATGAGAATTTAATAGTCCAGAATGGAATGGGAAAATAAATAAATAAATATACTGAGTCATTTATGCTGTAGAGCAGTGATCCCCACCCACTGGGCCATGGATCATTTGGCACCGGGCCGCACAAAAACTTTTAGGCAGGGAGTGAAACGAAAAAGTGAACGTGTGTATGTGTATGTATATGTGTGAGTGTGTTTATATTTCTGTCTGTGAGTGTGAGTGAATGAATGCATGAAAGCAGAATGCGTGTGTGAAAGCAGAAGAGACTGTGTATGTGTGTATGAGAGAGTGAACAGTGAGACCGAGTCATTATTTTACACTCGCTAAGCAGTACTTTGCTGTTTAGTGAGTACAAAATAAAAATAAATGAAATGTGAAAAAAGTGGGTGTATGTGTGTTTATGTATCTCTCTGCATGTGTGAGTGAATGCCATCATGAAAGTAGAACAAACTGTGTGGTTGTGTGTGTGTGTCTGTCTGCTTGTGTGAGTGAATGTGTGCATGAAAGCAGAACAGACTGTGTGTGTGTGTGTGTGTGTGTGTGTGTGTGTGTGTGTGTGTGTGTGTGTGTGTGTGTGTGTGTGAGTGACAGAAACAGAGATAGTAAGTGAAGAGTGAGAGCGATTCCTGGCAGCAGCAACATCAATTAAGAGGTTTGCACATAGCCAGCATTAGGCACCCATGCAACATGCGACGGCGGGGGACCCTCAATCCCTCACATTAAATCAGGGCACCCAAGGATGCGGCTACCATATTCAGTGGGTGGGTTTCACCCAGGTCAGTGCTGCAGTTCATATCGTGGTTTGATTTTGCTTTTTTTCTGTATTTCCTCCTGACTTGACTCAGGAGGTGACGTCAGGAAATGATGCAGTCCATCAGGTCCACTTTTTTTTTTTTAGAAATGACCCTGATTGGTATGAATGAGCCTGTGGCACTTCTGCTTCTGCATCCAACAAGCATGTTTTGCTGAGGAGAGTAGATCATGGATTGGACTAGACAAGTGGATGAGCTGAGGGTATCCTTTCAATAAGCTTTTTCAACTGTCCTTTTAAGGGCAAAGCAATTATCTAAAAGGGTCTAAAACCTTGCCTTTTCAGGACAACTGAAATTTTGGGTCCGGGGAATGGGTCAGTCTGTTTGCCATCAGGATGAGCAGCCAGCTGAGGAACAGAACATCACAATACTAATGTAGTGTGTCCCACTAGAATTTGCAAAGCACTAGAATATTCTGGGGACAGCTGGGCTGTGATAACCACCAGAAATTCCATCCAGGCAGCATGAAAAAGTACTTGGTGCTCATGAATATAGATAAGAGATAACATGTAAAGGAAAAAATAAGATCAAGTTATATATAATGACCCCTAATTTAAAAAAAATGAGAATTAAGTAGATAACTCTAGGTTGAAGATGAGACTGGATAAGGTATGCAGGACCAAGCAGAATACAGACAATATTACAGGAAGGAAAGAAGCATTAGAACTACACAGATAGGCTTGCGGGGGTAGGGGGTGACACACTCCGCGTAAGGAGGAATGACAGTTAACTGTGGAATAAAATAGAGCTAGCATCATAGAACAGCAACAGAACATGGATGTATAAAGAATAAATACAACTGACAACTGGAAGATGAAGGTAACATTGGTACAAAGCACAGCAAGCTTAGCTGCAAGGCACCATCAAGCATAACAGAAAAAGGCAACAGAGATATGAGCAGAAGAATATGGGTTAGAGATGCCATGTGACCAGTGTTTCAGATTAGTGGTAGCAGTAGCCTTAAAATTACAAAAGTACCACCAAACACATGCATATTTGTGTGTGTGTGTACATAATATATATATATATATATGAGTCCACTTCAAAATACTGACTTTCAAAATATTGAGACCAAAATCTCTAAAGCTCAAAATATTGAAAACTCAAAATATTGAAAAAAAGCACAGTACAGCAACACAACTATATTGCAGCAGAACTACATACAGAAACAACTCTTCTGCAAGCAGGGTCGGTGTTAGCATTTTGGGGGCCCTCAGCAGATGTCTAGTTGGTGGCCCCCTATACACTTCCAGTCTACGTATCACCCTGTCACTGATAACCCTTCTAAGCAACCATTTAGTTCATGCTGAAAACTTTTAGGAGTAGTAATCACAGACTGACCTGTAGTTGCAGTGCTCCTAATCACAGCAGGCCTATGTACCACACTATGTTGGCCCATCTCACAAATGGTCACTTAAAGTTAATGGCATTTAGTTGCACCAACGATACATTGCAGCAATTCTATGTACAGGTCTGGACTTTGTGAAATGGTGCCCTAGACCTACTGTTTCAACCAACCCCCCCAAAACACACACACACACACACACACACACACACACACACACACACACACACACACACACACACACACACACACATGCACACACGCACACACACACACTGGTCTTCCCCTGTTTTCCCCCATCATGGGCTCCCTATGCAATGCACATTACTTTTTTCTTCCTCTTCTCACATTTTGCTTTACTCTTCAGCTTTTTCGAGAAGCCATAAATTCCTATATGCTCTGATTTGCATTTTAAAGTTGTTTTTTCTTTTTACATAACCTTTTTATCCAATGATGGCTTGAACAGAAATTTTGATTAAGGAAAGAAATTGCGTTGCTGTTCAACTTTAGTTTTCCTTGCATCCTTTCAACACACCTTTCCTGACCAAATAAGCACAGTAATGACCATTTAGGAAATAACTCAGTTAAGCCAGAGCCCCCAGAATCATTGGATCATGCACGTTCTGAAACACATTTAGAGTATTTTAGCAACCAATGGTGCCCAAAACAAAATCTCTAGTAAGAAAATAATTTCAGTCTTTTTTTTTTCTTTCACTGAAGACATACATTGTACCAAAGGCTTAATGTTCAAAGATGACAAAACAGTAACTCACAATAGACTAACAAGCCAGTTGTTGTCTGGATACGCAAGTCTTATCTTAGAACTGCCTGCCTCCCTAACCTCCCAAAAAAGACTACCTATGCATCCCTCTGGTGTTAGACTGTGATGAAAGCAGAGGATCAAATTTCTACAGTCATGTATTTCAAATGACTGCTGACATACGTATACATAGGTGCCCCCTCATTCCTCAACCCGAACTATCAAATGCAGCTACCTGCATACATGTCTGAAGTGTGATTGCGAGGAAAGTGAAAACAAAATAACAATTACAGTAACGTGTTCTGCTTTGTTGCACCTAGACAGTACACTGGCCCAGCACAAACTATAGTGACCTTCTTTGTATACCTCTGAAGTCTGTGAGAAAAATAAAAGAAACAATGACCACACTGTCCTCAGCCAAAACACAGACTATAATGACCTCATGTGCGCACATCTAAGGTTTGACTGTGATGACAATTAAAGAAGTAATAACCCCCCCACACACACACATCTGAGCAGGGCTGGTTTTAAAATGGGTGCAATTGAGCGTATAATTAACAGTTGAGTATTAGAGTACAACAAATTGGGTATGGTCAGGTGATGCATTCATGATGCACTTACACTGAGCTTGTTGTTGCAGCTGTAGCTTTAAATGGTGTCTAAAATTAGGGTGCATTCTTTTAGCTGTGGTGGGAGATGAGACATATTCTCAAATGTTGGGAGGTTAATATTGAAAAGGCATGGTTAATGCACTATAGCTTTCTTCTTGGGGGTTGTAGTATTGTGGAAGTTTGAAAGTAACATCATAGACTTTGTATGGAGGATTTATTAAGGAGCTGCTGTCACTGCTGTAAGATTAGGGACAGAAGAGTTTGTAGAGAAGTGACCCTAAAAGGAGATCTGATCTTTACTTAAATGGCAACCAGTTGACCATTTTAACAATAAGGCAGGGATATGTTTCCTGAGATAAGGAATTGGGGGGGGGGGGGCGAAGTTACAAATTTTATTAGAGATCATATGTTGAGATAATAAGATCCTGTGGGAAGCTTTGATTATGAGAGGTAGGCCATATTCAACTTGTGAAGAAGTCCTTTGCCAATGGCTGATCTGGCTAGGTTTAAAAGGAAGACAGAAAGTTTTCTAGGTTAAAATAACGAGTTCACTTTTTTCCTAGTCCTATCTACATGGATTTGGAATTTGAGAATTTGTTAAATACAGATGACAAGGTGCTTGAAAGTAGATGTTGTTTCAATGTGGGTATTTTTGGAGTCCTTGAAGTTAAGGACTACTGGAGCCTTTGATGGCCTCTGATAAGTACTAAAAAATATGAATTTTATTTTGTTAGGATTAAGGAGGAGTTTAGGTCTATTTAACCAATTGTGGGACTGGAGGTCATGCTTGAGATGGCTTTGGATGACTGCCTGAGAGGGTGTGGAACAGAATATAACTATATTATGTGGGTATAAAATGAGATCAATGTTTGAAAGGGTCTTGAATAATTTATTCAGAAAGACTGAGAAGAGTAGAGGTACAATTATAGAGACTTTTGGACCCCTTTTATAAGTGGAGGTTGGTCAAACAGGAAAGAACATTTTCAGCTAAGAAATGATTGTCAGATCAGAAGTCTTTGAACTGTTGGCAAAAGTGTGGGCAGATGCTATCAAGAAGCTTGGTGTGGTCAACCAGATCATAGGCTTTTGTGAGACCACCAAAGAGCAAACCTGTAAGATCTCATCAGAGTCCAAAGTGTGGTCATGTTATTGTTGACTTTTAAAAAGATGTGTTGTTTATTAGAAATGAGGTGGACTTTTGGATATACATTGACAGTTAAATATGAATGAGTTTTTCTAAAATGTTTCCATGAGTTGAGAAAATGGAAATGGGTCTGAAATGAGAAAGATTGTTATGTTTTGGTTATTTTGAGAGTTGATGCTACTTTCCAGATAAGAGGCATAACATTTTTGGGTAGGCAGGGGTTATAAATCTGTAGTAGTGGTGTAAAAGATTACCGTTTGCAATAGGAAATGAACTAGGGAGTGTGGTTGTCTGTCCCTGTAGGGATAGTAAGGGTATTTGGTTCAAGAAAATCTCATTGCCCTTGGCTATAAGATATTTGGCTTAGAATAGTATAATGTAAGGTGGAGGAAGGGGGTAGTGCAATGGTGAGACGGTAATGAAAGCTGGGAGATAAGGGGGTGGGAATGGTAAATTGCAGAAAAAAGTTAGAGGATAAAAGTCAACTGGTGCACAGTGCATGTTTTTGGGGGAAGAATTGTCTTCTGGTCAACATCCTGTTAAGAGCTTAACATCATACTAGACACATTTTGTTTGCTATAGAACACAAGTCTGTTTTGACTTAAGAAGGCTAGATTTCTGTCCCCAGGATTCACTTATGGCAGCAATATTAGGGGAATTAGGACCCCAGAAGGCTTTGAGTTAATCAGATTTAGTATTAATTCTATCTGCATTCATAAGACATAGGATAAGGAGTGCTGTTTATGGTAAGAGTGAGTGTAGTTGGTATGTAATGGACCACGGCTGGCTTCTATGCTGCTTCATAGGAGGAGAGTATTAATACAGTATTAATGATTATAGGAGTGGCACAGGATAAAGAGTGCTGTTTATGGTAGGGGTGAGTATAGTTGATATGTAATGGACCAGGAATGGCTTCTATGCTGCTTCATAAGAGGAGAGTATTAATAGAGTATTAATGATTATAGGAATGCACTTGTAAATGACATTGGAAAAGCTATTTGGGTAGAAATTATTCTTTGTGTGGCTGGCATGATGAAGAGAAATGATGGTGGTAATGCTCTTGAGGAGTATTTGTGAGTAGGCAGGAGCTAAAAATGTCTGTGGAGGAAAGGAGAAGCAGTGAGTGGGAGAAATAGTATCATTAAAAGAAGTGTTATAGTGGAGAAATGTGGATTTGTTGATGGGAAGTGAAGTCTGCAATCGGTGGAATGAGTGAGTTAAGAATGATGGATGGGGGATCTTAGTATCTATGGTGTACTAGCTGACAGGAGAATTAGGTTTTAAATAAGAAGATAATATCATGCTTTTTACTAAATGGGGCGAAGGTAGTATAAGAATTTAAGGAGATAATAGAGTCCTGGAGCAATGGTATAGCAAAGGAGAGGGGAAGGGGGCAGCAGCCCTGGATGCAAGGTGTCAAGGAAGCATGACTGGGGGAGAAGGAAGCCTGAATTCAGGCAGCAGAAGTTTTCTTTTCTGAAGAGGGCAATCCACCATACCCTAGACTGTTTTCAGGTTAATATGGTCTGGCGTCACAGTCGGAGGGATCTATAACACAGAGGTAAAAAGGAGTCTGGATGGAATGTAAGAGAAGCAAAAGCAGATGGAAGGTTGGGATAGAATTAATATGAAGTGTTACAAGCAGCTGACAAGAAAAAATCAACAGCAGAAGAGTAAAGTATTTTACTGATATAGCGAGAGATTTTAGAAACAAAGAATAAAGAGCACAGGTCAGCAGACTGAGGTATATAGAGAATGAAAAGATCCGCAGTGTACGATGAGTAGAAAAACTAAAGCTGACAGCGTTTAAAGAAATCGAAGCATCTGCAAAAATAGTGCAGCAAAATAACAAAGTAGCAAGTCTAAACAGGTTTCTTTAATACAATACAATACAAACACCACATTACTATAAAACAACAACAAAAAAACAAAATTCAGTGTGAGAGAATATAACATTATGAAGTGTGGTACAAGCAAGTATGATGGTAGTTGGCTAGAGTCTATTTACAGAATTTATATATATATCTACACATATATGTGGGTCTACCTTGTTTTGCTGAATCTCATTTCACTGAATTTCATTTCACTCTGACCACTTCGCTAAAAACTCAAATTACTGAAAACTCATTTCACTGAATCTCATGTCACTGAACTGCAGTTAGTAAATATGGTACTGTGTAGAGTACTGTAAGGCAAGTGAAAGGTATATGCCCTTTTCTCCACTGTACTGCGATCCTGGAGTTAGTATATAGAGTTAGGGGTGGTGTGGGGAGCACAGTCCCCCACATACTTAGTTTGAGTACATATTGTCTTCTGGAGAGAGTTAGTCATTGGTGTTGTAACTATGCATGTCTATTGTTTAAAATGTATTGTTTTTAAGTTTTTGGTAAAATAGAATATAAAACAAACAAGGTGGGGTCCACACACACCCCCCTAACTATATATACTAAATCCAGGATCACACTACAGTGGGGAAAAGGGCATATACCTTTTACTTGCCTTACCGTACTCTATACAGTGCCATATATACTAAGTTCAGTTCAGTGAAATGAGTTTTCAGCAATGTGGCTGAACTGAAATGAAATTCAGAGAAATGAGATTCAACAAAACAACTAACGAGCATCCCTAATGTATGGCCTTTGGTCTGTATTGTATTTGGATTTGTTCCTGATTCATGAAAGAAGAGGATGAAAGCTAGGCAATTTTTGTGTCAATTACCATCACTAATAACTGTGAACTTATACTTTAAAACACTAACAGGCAGTGTGTAAGAGTGTATCTTAGCAGTTGTATGAAGGGTTTTTAGACGTATCGTGTGGTGTACCATCTCATGTACATGCATGCATACATACAAATATTCCAAGCACTGCCATTAATGCCTTTCTGGCTTGCCAATATACCAAAACACTTGTTCCCATAATAAGTATTCAGGCTGTTCTTAAAAATATCTAAACTAGTACTTGCTTTAATGTAATTTGGTAGTCTGTTCCATGCATCAGCTACTCTGTCAGAGAACCAGTTAGTACACTTCTCATTCCTATAGAATCTTCTACATAGGTTGATGATTCTGTAGTACTTTTTGTTAACCCCAAATATTCCTACAGGTAAAAGAAATATATATGGACACAATCACTCAACGAGTAGACCAGCTGTCAAGAAACAAAAGTCCAAGTAAAATGCCACAAACGATAATGACAGCAGGATGCACGGCACTCATAAAAACATCCAACAAAACAAATATTTCAATGTTTTAATCTGTAAGCGCTTTCACCAAACATTGGCTTCATCAAACCTAATAGTAGCAAAACACATAAGCACACATCATTAAATAATCAAAAATTAATTAAAACCAGTTCAAACTCACCAGTGATGTTCCCCATCCCACAACAATCCCCATTTCATTCCCCATCCCACAACAATCCCCATTTCATGTACTAAATGCATACATCCTAATGACATAATCGCGTCTTAAAGTAGACAAGTCCAAATACATACAATGCTATATATTAAAACTCTAACAAGCAACAACAATAAATAAAATAAAACATAAGTCAAATTTCATAAAACCAGCTGGCAAGTAGGTCCTATCCCAGTAGACCCCCCTTAATAAGTATTGGTCTAATAGATACTGCACTGTATTTTTGATTATTTAATGATGTGTGCTTATGTGTTTTGCTAATATTATGGTCAGATGAAGCCGATGTTTGTTTGGAGAAAGCCCTTACCGATTTGCAAGTGTCCTATTAAAATGTTGAAATATTTGTTTCGTTGGATGTTTTTATGAATGCTGTGCATCCTGTTGTCATTATCATTTGTGGTATTCCCAGAGGTAGGTGTCGCTAAATGCCCTATGTACCTGAATAAGATCTCTTCTTCGATATCTGTAAGAGACACTGTACAAGTCCAAATAGTTTAATCTTTCATCTTCTTCTTCTTTCAGCTGCTCCCGTTAGGGGTCGCCACAGCAGATCAACTGTTTCCATTTCCTCCTGTCGTCTGCATCTTGCTCTGTCACACCAACCACCTGCATGTCCTCTCTCACCACATCCATAAACCTTATCTTAGCCTTCCTCTTTTCCTGTTACCTAGCAGCTTCATCCTTAGCATCTTTTTCCCAATATACTCTGCATCCCTCCTCAGCACATGTCCAAACCAACATAATCTTGCCTCTCTGGCTTTGTCTCCAAACCTTCCAACCTGGGCTGACCCTCTAATATACTTATTCCTAATCCTGTCTATCCCCGTTACACCCACAGCAAATCTTAACATCTTCAACTCTGCCACGTCAAGCTCTGACTCCTGCCTTTTTGTCAATGCCACTGTCTCCAACCCGTATAACATAGCTGGTCTCACAACCCACTTGTAGACCTTCCCTTTCACTCTTACTGGTACTCATCTGTCACAAATCACTCCTGACACTCTTCTCCACCCACTCCATCCTGCCTGTACTCTCTTCTTTACCTCTCTTCCACACTCACTGTTACTCTGAACTGTTGATCCCAAGTACTTAAACTCATTCACCTTCGCCACCTCTACTACCTGCATCCTCACCATTCCTCTATCCTCCCTCTCATTCACACACACATATTCTGTCTTAGTCCTGCTGACCTTCATTCCTCTTCTCTCTAGAGCATATCTCCACATCTCCAGGGTCTCCTCAACCTGTTCCCTACTCTCACTACAGATCACAATGTCATCTGCAAACATCATAGTCCACGAAGACTCCTGTCTGATCTCGTCTGTCAACCTGTCCATCACCATTGCAAATAAGAAAGGGCTGAGAGCTGATCCTTGATGTAATCCCACCTCCACCTTAAACGCATCTGTCACTCCCACCGCAGACCTCACCGCTGTCACACTACCCTCGTACATATCCTGTACCATTCTTACATACTTCTCTGACACTCCCGACTTCCTCATACAATACCACAACTCCTTTCTAGGCACCCTGTCATATGCTTTCTCTAAATCCACAAAGACACAATGCAACTCCTTCTGACCTTCTCTGTACTTCTCCATCAACACTCTCAGAGCAAATATCACATCTGTAGTGCTCTTTCCTGACATGAAACCATACTGCTGATCACTAATCATCACCTCCCTTCTTAACCTAGCTTCCACTACTCTTTCCCATAACTTCATGCTGTGACTGATCAGTTTAATCCCTCTGTAGTTACTACAGCTCTGCATATCACCCTTATTCTTAAAAAATCGGTACCAAAACACTTTTTCTCCATTCCTCAGGCATCCCCTCACTTTCCAAGATTTCATTAAACAATCTAGTTAAAAACTCCACTGCCATTTCACCTAAACACCTCCATGCTTCCACAGGTATGTCATCTGGACCAATGGCCTTTCCGTTCTTCGTCCTCTTCATAGCTGTCCTTACTTCCTCCTTGCTAATCCACTGCACTTCATGATTCACTATCCACACATCATCCAACCTTCTCTCCCTCTCATTCTCTTCATTCATCAACCCCTCAAAGTACTCTTTCCATCTGCTCAAAACACTCTAGTCTTTCATAATAACTTAAATTTTCACATCCATGAATACCCTTGGTATATTTCCATTGTACTCTTTCCAGTTTATTCATGCTTATTTTCTTATAGGGTTTCCATATTGTTATTCCATACTCAAGTTTGGGTCTAATGTAACTAACAAACAATGACTTCATTATTTTGGATTTCCTAGACTTTATAAATGTTTTTATACAACTTATATTTCTATAACTTTCATTAACCAATTGGTTGATATGATTAGAAAAACTCATAGCTGAATCTACCCATATACCCAGGTCCTTAAATGAGTATACAGTTTCAAATGTTCACCTTTCAATTTATGCCTACCAAATCTCATATGCTTAGTTTTTTCTGTATTTATCAGCATATTATTCTCCTGTGCCCAAATGGTCAAGTTATTTTGCAGACATGTCTTATCTGTAACAAATGTAATCAATTTGCCCAATTTCAGGTCATCTGCATATAGACTGTAGAACACCTCAGATGAAAAAGTTAGGTCTGAAAGATACAATCTAAACAAGTAAGGGCCTAGGACATAGCCGTGTGGGACACCCTGACTGTAACCAAGGATTTTGTCTGTCCAATTGCTATATGATACTTGCCATGAAATATTTGTAAGCCATGCAGCTATCCATCTTATCAAGAGTACATCAATTCCCAGTTGGACTAATTTATTGATCAGTGCTATGTGTATGACCTGGTCAAATGTTGAAGTTAAATCTATATAAATTACATCACAGCACAATTTTTCATTCATAGCTGTTATTATATTGTTATAGAACATAATGTTACAGGTGATAATAGATCTGTTTTCAACATATGCATGCTGATATATGGTTTCAAGTTCCAACCTATCCAGTCCTCACAATAACTTATCCAGTATTACTGTCTCCATTATTTTTCCACAAAATAAAATTAGACTTAAGGGTCTATATGACTCTGGGTTTGTCTTACTTTCCTTTCCCTTAAAAATAGGTTTAATAAGCGCATGTCTCCAATCTTGAGGACTCTCCCCATATTTATATGACCTACTGAATAATAGATATAATGGTACTGTAAGTTCTTGCTGAAGTGTTCTCAGGTCATTGGTACTAATTCCGTTTCCTCCCTGCGCTTTGTTTGGATCCAGTTTGCACAGTTCTGTTTCAGTATAATCTAATTTGATTCCAGTATCTGGGGTTACCTGTATGTTGCTAGGACAACTTACCACCCCTTTTGTGGAGCCAAACTGTTTTGTATAAGATTTTGTAAATATATCTATAATCTGTTGTGTCTGAGAATAAATTTTAGAATCTGCACACAGTTTATCAATTTGTGTGTCTTTATTCCTTCCACATCTTATGTATCTATAAAAAGGTTTTCTATTATGCTCGATATCTTTATATAAATTTTCTTCAAACTTTTCTTGATCTTGTCTCACACTAAGCTTAATCTGTTTCTCCAGCTTGTTTATTTCAGTGTTCAAAGTTGTAGTTCAACCTCTCTTCTATTTCTTATATTTTTTGTCTCTCACCTTAATCAGCTATCTTGTTCTTATGGAAGTATATCTGCCTGATGTACGCCTAGATCCTGATGTTAAACATTTTTTTTGATTTTTTTGCACTCAAACAATTTCTATTTCAAAACTTTACACATCACAGCTGCAGTTTTTCCACTGAACACCTTACTCAAGTTAGTTTTACGTAGTGACTGTTTTGCTTCCGTATAATCTGTAATTAACCTTCCATGCATTGACTTAGATTTCAGTTTGGCAGAATTATCGAGCAACAAATTAACCTTTATAACCCCATGATCACTGCAAATCAGTTGTGGTTAAAACTTGACTCGAAGTGACAGTAATTTCTTTGGGAATGCAAACAATGACTAGTATGTTCCATCCCCTGGTAAGTTGTTTTTACAATCTGAAGCAATTGTTGTTCCTGAATATACACTGTGAATTATTTCCTTACTAATGCTGTAGAATCAATATTATTCCAGTCTGTTTCTGGTAAATTTAAGTCCCCAGCTAATATGATTTTTCCCTCCTGTGTTTCATGCAAGAAATGTATGAATTCCTCTAGGTCATCTGCACTTTACTTTGGTGGTCTATACACTCCAACAATTGCTATATGTTCCAGGGTTGTCTTTATGTCACAGTTACACAGTGTATAGTGTTGGTGTTATCATTAAACATGTAATAATCACAGGTCTCATAGCTATCTTTAATCCCAATCATAACACCTCCACCTGATTTTTGTTAGAATGTCTGTTACAGTACAAACATTTATACCCTGACAGAACTGGTTTCCAGTCATTGTTCTTTAACCATGTTTCACAAACAATAATGACATAAATTGTGTAGGAGCGTAGTAAATTTTCCAATAAAAAAACTTTATTAGTAATGCTCCTAGCATTAACAACCAGCAGAGAGGCATCACATGTTTCTATCTGTGGGCTGCTAAATTTTCTAAATGGCAAAAATCTAGCCTAGTGTTTGTTAAATATTGCAAAATATCTGCTGCAAAAATTCTCTTCCCTGATCTAGACAAATGCACACCATCCTGTCTGAACACGTGTGCCCAAAACAAGGCTTGGATGCTCTACACATTTCCATTTTTTAAGACAGGACATTGTTTCCATGTAGGTGTTTATCCAAAAAATCTTTTCATTCACAGTGACCTGACTATCTTTTGTATAGGTGAGTTGTGAAAAATACATCCTAACACCAGTACTAGCAATACTATCTAAGAGGGCTACCAGTTCCCTACTAACAGTCAAAGAATCCTTGCGGGTGACATTATTTGTACCAACATGAATAAAAACACAGCCGTACTTCCTTACATTAAGGTGTTCCAAGGCTTGTCTCACATCTAATTTCGCTCCTGGCAAGCATAACACTATCCAATGTTCATTATAATCTCTGCAAATATATGTATCAGTTCCTCTAATAATTAAATCTCCAATTACAAGTTACCTTTGCTGGCCAGCTCTGAAGAATCTTCAGCTTCTAATACAGTAATATCTGCTCTATCAATTATGAAGGATAGAGCTTCATCACTATTTGTCTTATTAATCCTACTGATTCCATTGTGTATTAAATTCTTATCCAGCTGGTGTTGTAAATCCATAGCTTGAGTCATGTAGTCAACATCTGTCTTTCTCCTCTTTTTTCTTACAGTAATGTTCTTCAATCCTTCCTTGTTCAAGTTTGATTTCTTCCTTTTCACCTGTCCCTTGCTTCTTTTATCTACCTTCTCTGTTGGAAAGACAATGCCTTTTTCTGTAGACTGAAGGTTTTCTGATTGAAAAATATCACCATTTCCTGTAACAGATGTGTTATATAACAAAGCAGTATTCTCTTTCCTTTACAGTCATTAATCAGTTTCTTTTTCTTCCTTGTTATTTGTTGAGAACTTCTTCCTTTCTTTCTTTTTTTGGTTCCTTCTAAACAAACTGGATTTTCAGATTGCCGAATACCTGCATCTGGAATTCCAGAGTTGTCAGTGACATCATCTTTTTTCATAGGAGTTGAATGATCTTTGCAGAAAATAGATGCATCACTTCCTAAATGTTTTCTATTTGTTCTATGCCTAACATTATTTAGTTTATCTGTCCAGTGATTAATATATGAAACAACAGTTCTCCAAGCTATGTCAATTGCACAAGTGCAATCATCATCAAGTCTAGCTTTACTTCTAACAATGGTAAGCAAATCATCCAACTTTTGATATGAGGAACACAGATTACCAGTGTGTTATCAGGTGTTACCTTTAAATATGTACAGCATTTATTACACTGTACAACATATTTGTGCATTAGCAAATTGTTAATTGCAAACACATTTAAGAAATCCATATTCAGCTTCAAATGAATACAATATTACAAAAGAAAAGATCAAAATCAGTAACCAGAGAATTCATAGCTTAAATCAACTTCTATGACAAAAAATCCCACCAGCAATATACAACTAAATAAAGTATAGTAAGTTGTTCTAACCATAAAAGTTCTACAAGCCAGACAAAAGTTATAATTCCTTTACTTTGCTCACTATCACTGGCAGTAGCACTTCTTTTTGGCAATAAAGATAAATAAATCACAAACCAAGATGGCATTGTTCAAATATGCTCAGGATTTTCCTCTCTACAGTATGTTTAAATGTATAGCTGTCTAGGCCCATTGGGGTGGCTAAAGCTTGCCTGTCTAAAACCTACCCCTTTCTCATAACCAACACTGAAATTAAATGTAAAACAACAAAATATGAATCAAAGTAAATCTTGTCGCCAAGCAGTCCCTTCCTACCTACAAACTGTGAAAAACAGTGATAACAAATACAATATAAATTCAAATAAAACTTCTCTTACCAATCAACTCCACAGTAAGTTACAAACCAAGAAAGGATTGTTTAGATATGGTCAGGAGTTTCCTCTCTGTGTAAATTTTTAGCTGTCTAGGCCCCTTGGGGTGGCTAGAGCTTGCCTGTCTAAAACCTATCCCTTCCTAACAACCAACAGTGAAATTAAAGGTAAAACAACAAAATATGAATCGTTAACAAGCAATCCCTTCCTACCTACAAACAGTGAAAAACAGTGATAACAAATATAATACACACATCTGAGAGGTATGTTTGTGTAAACAAACCAGTTCAGTACATAGGCTGACAATATTTAAGATAAGGTAAAACAATGGTGATATTTAAGACTGGGAGTTACATTTCTGACATTTGTCTAAAGTGTAAATATCACTGACTACTGCCATCACAGCTGTCAGCTCAGTGTAAAACACTGTCAATCAGTTGTGCATGCCCATTGCCAGCAAAACCAAAGGAAGGTGAGCCCTAATCTAAAATATCACTGATGCATACAGTAGATAAGCTGTGGAATAGGAGTAATGCCACCATATAATCTACATACAGTTGCTGTTATTGTTGCTGCTGTTGTTGTTTAGTCATTTAATCTAAGCCAACTCTTTGCAATTTCAAGGACTTTAGACTCCAGACCTGTCTATCAAGAAGTGCTTCTTTAAATTGTTGCAAATTCATTATTTCAACAATGCTCTCCATCCATTTTAGCCTTTGCTGACTCTTTCTTCTTTTGTCTTCAATCTTTCTTAGCATCAGTCTTTTCTAATGATTTTTGTCTTTGCATTACAAGACAAAAATATTTCAGTTTTAGTTTTACTTTCTGGCCTTCCAGTGAACAGTCTGTTTTTGACATTGTACAGAGTGGTGCTAATGGGGGGGGGGGGGGGTTGCATGGAGCTGTGAGAATATAAGAATGTTGCAGAATAGCCTGAGTTTGTTTGACATCTCCCTCAAAAGTATATATTTTTAGCCAAACATTCCAAATTGAAGTTAATGAAAAATTGTTTCGAGTTTCAGACAATATCCTTAAGAAAATGTATGCTACTGCAAAATTTGTTCTAGCATCAGTCTCTTTAAAAGCAATCTCGAGAACGTGTCCTGATTGTACACGTTTGGCCTAACCTTATTTTTGTTATTGTCTAGAATTCTTCTGCAATGAGGTTGAGAGGTGGGGACTATGAGACTATTGCCAAATAGCCAGATTTCTGAGTGTGAAGTATACTTGATTTTTTGCCATTGTCCAAACATTACCTATAGCTTTGTCCAGATTTCTTGAGCCCAGCAGTTGAGAGGTGGGGATTGTGATAGAATATTGCTGAATGTCCAGGTTAAGTCTGAGATGTGCCTAAGTTTGTCTTTGTCACACCATTGCCTTTACATTTACCATTTGTGCAACTTTTTTGTGCTATGTGGTTGAAAGATGTGTGTGGGGTGCTGTGGTTAATATGGCCAAATGTCCATATCGTTCTGTTTGTAAAGGCAGTATTTAAAATGTGTCCTTGACTTTACACCTTTATCCTACCATTATTTTGTCTTTATCCAATTTTCCTGTGGTAGGAGCTCGAGAGATATGGGGGGGGGGGGTGACAATACTGCAGAAAGTCCAGATTCTCTCTGACATTTTTGATTTGTGCATAAGAAAAAAAGTATTTTTCATCACAACAGTCTCTGTAATTTCCCAGGGCTGTCTCCTGTATGTCTTGTGTGTCTGTAGTCTCTTCTATATGGCAGTTTTGTGAGTGTCTGCAGTCTGACTGTTCTGCATGCCTGCAGTTGTCTTGTGTGGTGGAGTTAATCTGACTAATGCATCTTATGTATTCAGTCTTGTTGCAGTGCTGTCTTTGCCTTGTGTGGGTTTCTCTGTCCTGTGTGTTGGAATCTTTATAGGTGTATTTGTTTACCTCTGTGGGACTGGCTACCTTGATGTTGTACAGAGGCTTGTCATACTGTAGCAACATTGCTGCTAAATGCTAGTGACTATGTTTACCTCTGTGGGACTGGCTACCTTGTTGTGATACAGATGCATGTCATAATGTTACATTGTTATAAAATGCCAACCAGGATGTGCATATACCTCTAGAGTGGCTAACTTATTGTGGCATTGAGGCTTGTAATGCAACAAATGCCAGTCAGTTTGTCTACTTGGTGCGATAGTATTGTCACTACAAGTCCTTGTAATGGTCTGTTGTGTACTAACAGTTTATGCAGTGATCATTAAAGGGGTACTGGGAGGACCTTGACAGAAAGGGGCATAGCAGTAACATGGTTATACCTTACATCCTACTGGGTAGGGCCCCTAATTGAAACTTGCTAGGGGCACCCAAAATGCTAACACCGACCCTGGGTTTGCATACTTTTCGACCATACCTCTCAACCTCTCACACAATAAATCTAGACAGAGCCATAAATAATAGGCACAGATTTTAAATATTGCTCTTATAAACTTAGGAAGCTGCTACATTCAGAATAAGGTTTATATTTGGGTTTGCTACCTCTCGACCATACCTCTCAACCTCCAGCACAACAAGCCTAGACAGAGTCACAAATAATAGGGACAGATTTTAAATATTGTTCTTATGAACTTAGAAAGTTGCTAGATTCAGAATAAGGTTTTCATTAGGTTTGTATACCTCTTGACCGTACGTCTCAACCTCTCTTAAAATAAATCTGGACAGAGCCACAGATAATAGGGGCAGATTTTAAACATTGTTCTTATAAACTTAGAAAGTTGCTAGGATAAGCACTGAAAGCCATGCTTCCACTTCCAGCATACTATCTTTGTGAAGCTGGATTTTCTGCAATGACACAACCAAAATGAAATTACAGAGTAGACTGGACATAAGAAACACATTTCGGGTGACATTATCTCCCATCACACCTAGATGGCATCATCTCGTTGCAGGGAAACTAGCTCATGACTCCCATTGATTCTTGTTATGGTGAGTTGTATTTGTTATGTACTTTATTATGCTTTATGTTTATGCATGCGAGATGGCCGGTTGATAGAAAATTGTCTTACATGAAACTGGTTCTTGGTGCAAAAAAAGATTGGAGACCCCTGCTGTATGGCCATTCTCCTATTTATCCATCTGTTGCTCTAGTCATTTCAGTGATAATCACCCCCATACAGTGGTAATCACCCCCATATTAGCTCATGATGGGGCTTCACCTGCCTGATTAACTCAGTGCAGAAAATATCTACATATATTTGCGTCTTACATTCTATTTTCTCTATTTGCTATTTTATGTGCGACACAAATTGTTATTTGTGGCACATTTTTGTACATTCTGTTTCTCTTGTACACTCTACAGTACACTACTGGACATTTATAAATAGACTTTACATTAATGTTCCTGTTGTGGAGATTGGTCCTTTGTTTGTTTTTAACAATTGTGTGATATTGTTATAATCTGATCAATTAAGGTTAAACATTTTCCAGCAATGAAAAATCTGCATATTTACAAAACTGTGGTTCTTTTTTTTTAATTGCTGACAATCAGTTAGGTTCATCTGATTATACAGACTCAGTAGTGGTGACTCGGGTTTAGTTTGCAAATGCTCTTTTGCTAGATTAATTATTATATAACGTTTTGTAATGCTATTCTTCTGCAGAAATAACATGCATAACGTTGACATAAAGTGTGGATTGCTAGTCACATGGTAAGCAGAATATTTTAATTTTTAAGGTCTTTTAAATTTAATGAGGAGGCTTGAAGGGTGACATAGTGTGTAGTGATATCACTATGGCTTTCCCTGTTTCACAACACAGCATGATAACACAACAGTTTTAGCGAGTCTCTGTTTATACAAAAAGTGCATTGTCAAAGGATTAGTTTAAAGAAAGAAAAGTTATACAAAGCATTCTGATTATTGGTTTCAATATAGTATGGACCTTGATGGCTTTCGGAAGTAGTTTACAAAAGAATATTTATTCTGTTTTTTTTTTCTTTTATCACATAGCAGCATGTGAAAGGTATGTGTAGCTGTTTATCTTAGGAGTTTGTTTAGTCAATCAGAATTAGAAAAACATACTAGAACGTGTTTTACATGCTACACACATAATGCTAATGAATAATTTTAGGATTGTTAGTTTATAGTGATGGCCATTTAGTATTTAATAAGTTTAGTATCTAATCAAATGTTACCGCCATTTTACTCTTGATGCTTGGGAACTAATTTTTGCTAATAAATTCAAGGAAAACCTGACAGTCAGGCATTATCTAAATGAGGTTCTCAGGGCTAAGCCGCACCTCCAAGAAGGCATTCAGCTTTTCAGATAAGCATGAAACTGCTTTGCACACTGAGTTTTCAGTCTTTTGTTTCCTTGTTAGTGACAAAGACAGAAACTTGGCATAACTAGTAGATATTTTCCTTACTGCCAGCTGCTTTAAATGCAGTAAAAGCTTTTTTCTGCACTTCATTAATTCATGTTTAAATTACATCTGTTTTTAAGCAGAGTTGCCACCTTTTCCTATAGCAAATTGGGATATTTCTTACAGAAATGTGAAATTTTTGCCTGGTAATTCACAGTCTCGACTAAAACTAATGACTTGCTATAACTTTTTTATTAAAATAAGGAGTCATTTCAATGGAAATTACATTGTTTATACTATTGTATTTTACAGCAATATATTTCAAATATAGTATCACATCATTATGCAGTATTTAGAAGAAAGCATTTTTTCATCTAAAATACGTATATATTTGCTATTTTTCTGTTTTCAAAGCAAAACTGGTACACACGATTTCCCATGAAAATAGAAAGCGGTACTAAGCTTAATTTTAAGGAAGAATACCAATTAATACCATTAAGATCTCTAAAATTAAGATCTCTAAAATTATCAGCATCTCAAAAATGCCACAAAAGCCTCTAAGCATATTTGTATATATAAACATTGTTTGAAAAGGCAATATGTTTGTGCAACCTCATTTACTTTGTGGTTAACTGTTTCTTAGGGGCTCAATAAGTGAAAATGAGTGCATACATTGTAGAAAAAACTCTGCTACTGCAGGCATGGTTTGGTCTGGATCTTTGCTATAATCTTTGCTCTTATTAGCCTTTTTGTTAATTAAAGTCTCAGGTAGCATGCATGCAGTGGTTAACTTGGACCAAGCTAGATAAGTTTTAACATTCCTGACAGAAATTCCATGCCTTACATTTCTCCAATTGTGCTGGGAGAATCTGAGTGGAATTAATGGATGTAGCTGGTGAAATAGATCACCTTTAACTGGAATATTACAAAAACAAAGGATAAAAATGTTATGAAATCTTTAAGCTATCGACCTTAATCATATTTCCAAAACAAGTATGCATATAGTAATGCATCATTTGCTTATCCAAGTTCATAGAATGGTTACTGTGATGAAGTGAATATATTATGCAGAATTAAAGGCATTAGGGTGGTGTGTTAATTCTGCGGTGAGTTTTTAGATAAACAATCTTGTAAGTCAGTATGAAGTCAACCAACACTGATATGCTGGTGACCAAGTATATGGTGATTACAGTTTCATTAATCTCTGGCTGAATAAAGTTAAGTAGTGAAGAAAATGATTAAACTTCTTTATAAATGCAGATTATTCAGATAGAGAACATGGCAAAAGAGGTAATACCCACCAAAAATGAAAAAAGAGGGGCTTCTTGGTATGGCACCATTTGATTAAAATACAGGGTCTATATTAGATCACCGACCACTTAAAAAAGTGAATGGTGATTAATCGACTCTATGTAAGCGAAAGCTTACAATCTCGAACTGTCAGAACAGCAATTTTTTTCATAGGGAAAAAAATTGCTGTTCCAAAACACAAACACCAACACAAGCACACCAAACAAACAGCAGTCCACAAACATACACCTAAAATCTTACACCTAACCCTACACTAAACTATACACACACCACTAACTATCCACTTACCTTAACCCAAACCCTAACCCTAAGGTCTGTCACTATCGCACACTCACCTCACCCGCTCCCTAACCCTAACTCACCTAACCCACCCTAACCCTCACATCCACACAATCACGCACTTACCCGAACCCGACCTGTAACTTTCCACCACAGCGCTGAAAATACTGAAGCAACAGAAACAGACAACCAAATTCTTTCCCTAGGAAAAAATTTGGATTTCTGTTGCTTTGATATTTTAAGCTTTCGCTGCACACACAATCGCAAACATACCTAACCTGCGCCCTAACCCTAACTCACCTAACCTGCCCTAACCCTCACATCCACACAATCACGCACTTACCCGAACCCGACCTGTAACTTTCCACCACAGCGCTGAAAATACTGAAGCAACAGAAACAGACAACCAAATTCTTTCCCTAGGAAAAAATTTGGATTTCTGTTGCTTTGATATTTTAAGCTTTCGCTGCACAGGGTTTTATATTAGAACATTCGAAGGTTTGAAACCTCGATGTTCTAATATAGACCTAGAATACACATTATGGACCATAGAACACCATATGATTCAATAGCATCTACGGCATAACATTAAAGACTGAAATGTTTGACCTAAAACTATCAATCCTAAAACATCAAAATGCCAAAAAAAGGCATCTTTTATGCAGGGGAGGGGGCCAAACCACCTGCCATTTATATAATCTGATATCACACTATGGCAGAGAAAGAGCATATTCCCACTGCTTGCTGTAACACAACCTCCTATAAAGAGATACCAGCACTATTCAGCATTCTGAAATTTTAATCTCATAAGCTATAAAAGCACACATTTTACATTCTGAACATCCAACAAAATCAATGGCTCCTGAGATTCACTAATTATATTAATCTGATTTCTCTACTGTTTCATCACCTTTATTGAAACGTATTGTGGGCAGCCTAAAATTCATGGATTTTTTTTTATGGAAATATGCACTTTTCTCAAAAAAGAAAAATGCTTAGAACATATCAGAATAATATCACTGACCTGAACATAAATGATAGGCTTAAGCAAAGAATGTGATGTTTAAGGCATCTTAACTAGAATATTTTTAAGTAAAAGAAATGTAATTGAATGAAGGAGGGAAATGTGTTCCATGGTAACATTCCTTTGGAGGATGTCAACATTAAATATGACTGCTGAACAAATGCCAAATCTATTATATAATTAAATGAATACAAGAGTCTGGAGTGCTTAGAAGGTAACCAAAAAAAAAAAGACATTCCTAAATCGAGGCAACTTCAAAAGTACCAAAACCAATAACAAATGAAATGTTGAACAATCCAGGCTTAGAGATAGGAACAGTACAAAAAGGCAACACTTTTTTACTGTTCCTGTCTTTCTGTCTGGATTGGTCAAACTTTTTTGGTTTTTGGTTATTAGAAGGCAAGGCAGATAATAGTACTAGAAGATAGGAGAAGGATGGGATAATGAAGAATATAAATGGAAGAAAAGGTGAGGACTGAGATGGAGGATGACTATAGGAGATGTGCTGATATGGGGACAAATATGACTAACTCTGTAAAACAAAAGCTTGAGTCTGACATTTGGTGCACTGGGTTAAGGTTATTAGCTGTAGCTCCTGTGGTATATGGTTTGATTCTCTTAGCCCACATTTGCCTGCTGTATGATCATGAGGAAGCCATTTAACTGTACAACTAGGAATTTGGGCTAGGCTCCTCAATGGTCCCCTGGACTGCAAGCCTAGTAGCTAACTATGAACACATAAACAAGGAATGTAGAACGAATCCAAGTGGTTACAGCTCTAAACTTTGAAAATTAAAACACCAAATAACCAGAAAAGGCAGCAGCCAAGTCCAGAATGGAAACCTAATAATTAGTCACAAACTGATCATACAAGTAGTGTAAAAACTGGTTTATTTATGCTTTTAAAATTATGTTAGCTTTTTGTCCACCAACAAGAACGGACTTCTTCAGAATAACAAACAAAGATCACAAAGTGGTTTAAATTGAGGTAATTGAAAGATGGTTAAACATTCTTAACCAGTAACCATTTAGAAACAATTAATTTATCTTGGATGTTTAAAGGTAGAGTAGAGAAAATTGAGAAAGCTGAAAAACAAACTGTTTATAATATTAAGTTATTCCAATAAGTGAAAAAGACCAGTAAAAAAATAAACCAATTGAAAAACCATGAACAGTTATTAGTAACTGCTATTTAAAGTAAATAAACAACTCAAAACCATTGCATAATACTGCATAAAAGATCATCTTGTAGACCAGAAACATTGTTTTCTTGAAAATGTAAAAAAAATGTAAACTAATAAATAGTAAAAAAAAATGTTTCACAATTTCTTAAATAATAAACAATAATTATTTGTACATCATGTGACAGATGAATGAATGCATTTTATATGTGCATTTGTTTTAGTTATAATTTTTGTGCCTTTTCGTTAAGCACTGGAGTCAAAGAAAGTGAGTCATTTAAACAAGGTGGATGATTAGCATTCAACCTCAGTTGCCACATTAACTCCTTGATCTCTCCCCCATGGCTGCATAGAATGTTTTCTAAAATAGTAAAGGCAAAACTCTTAAATTCCTTGCACTCCAGGGTATGTTCATGTGTGCGTCTTTCGGCTTTTCCCGGTTAGGGGTCGCCACAGCGGAACTCCTGTCTGCTAATGATTGGCAGTAGAGTTTTACATGCTGGCTTGCCGGGCCTAACACACAACCTTCAATGAAGGAACACCCATTCACGCATGTCGCCACACAGAAGACGCTCTAACTGAGAATCGAACGGGCAACGTCTAACTGTGAGGCGACAATGCTACCGCAGCACCACCACTGCAGCTACTCCAGGGTATGTTTATATAAAGTATTATTAGTATTGCATTTAGAAATGTTGTAACAATGCTCATATATCCTATTTTGAAGTCATTGCTCTGTTTTTCCCACATAGAAAACTGTACAAGTCGAACACAGAGCTAAATAAATTAACCCCTTACTAGTGCAGTTACCCCTAGGGGGTAAATCACAGAGTTCAAACTGTTTTTAAATTAATGGAACTGGATTCTAAAATATGTTTGCACTGGCTACAAAAAACAAATTTTTTGGTACTTCTATTCTGTTTATAGTACAACGGTGTGTCTTTATGAAATTCAACTATGTTCTTAATATTGTTTGCTCTTTTGTAAACAAAACAGGTTTCTCCCTCAAAATACTTTGTAGTTATTCATCACTTGTCAAAATACACCAATTTTTATTTAATATATTCTTCAAAGTACGTATACCAGTATTGTATTGTACAGTGAATGCCCTTTGGTACGGATACCTTTGTGGGTGAATTTCTGTTACAATAAGTCGTAACCTCTGTATCATAGTGTGTGTTAAGGCTATTTTTGTCCAAGTTCAAAATAACTTGTTTACTGGTGTTTCTCACATTGCTCAAGCCAATGCCATGTAAAGGGGTATATTTCACCCTCCACCATCCTTCAAACAATTCATCACTGATGGCTGTTATTAAGTTGTAGGGGTATTCCCTTTCTAGAAACTTTTTTTCCAGTTAGTTATTTCAATATCGAATAAGTTCTTTTTAGAAATCATACAGGTCAATCTTATGAATAGAGCTTTTACAAGGTTTTTCTTTTGAAAAAATGGGTGTGAGCTTTGAAATGTAAATAAATATTTGAAAACATTGCTTTGATATATATATATATATATATACATATATATATATATATATATATATATATATATATATATATATTTGGTGTTTAAGCTATGAACCCATTTTCATTAGAATCAAAGAAGAATTCTTTTGAAAGAGCTGTGCGATGTATAAATGAAATATAATTTGTCGACTAATTATTTATATATACTACATAAATACTTGAAGAGTCAAACCTCATAAGTGTATCTGTTCAGAAGGTGTTTATTTTGGAGGATTTGTGAGGTGTGTTATGTATTAAGGTAAGGGATATTGCATTTACTTGATGAGAGCTTAAACAATTTTTCATATGATTTATAATTGAAGGAGCAAGTATGTTGTCTTGAAGTACATTGAGATACGTTACTTTGTCAAATATTTCCTTCAATCTGAATCCTTTCGGAAGGGTATATTCACATTTGATATCCTGTATGAGAAAGTAGCTGAAAACAGTGTTTGGGCTACGTTACAGATTAAATAGACCCTGCCTGTGTTTTGGCTTTCAGGTGTGCAACTTTATAGCACCCCTGTGACATATTTCTTTAAATTTAGACCCATGTAAACACTTTACAGCATAGGACACATATGTAAAAATATAAATGCATTATGCTATTATAGTATGAGAGGGTGGCCACGGTGGTGCAACGGTTAGCGTTGCTGCTTCACAGCAAGAGGTTAACCGGTTTGATCCTCAGCTGGGGTGCCTTCTGTGCGGAGTCTGCATGTCCACCCTGTGGTCACGTGGGTGTCCTCCGGGTGCTCCGGTTTCCTCCCACATCCCAAAGACATGCTGTAGGTGGATTGGCCACTCTAAATTAGCCCTAGGTGTGAGTGTGTGCGTGTGTGTGTGCCTTCTGTGGAAGGTTGGGCGCTGGGCTGGCAAATCGACACCATAAAACTCCACTGCCAATCATGAGTGGACAGGTGATCCACTGTGGTGACCCCTAACTGGAAGAAGCTGAAAGAAGAAGAAGAAGATACATTAAAACAGGGAATGTACACTGAAAATGTTTAGATTTGTGGCAAGACCATACAGTTGTATTGTAGGTGGTTAACTGACAATTTGGAGGTCAAGCAATGAGAATAAATTGGGATTAAAGTTATTTAACATAAATCTGCATGTCAGGGAAAAGGAGTAATGACATAGAATGGTTGATCCTGCCCTTGTCTCTGCCCCTGACAGGCTTCACAGTTTTAAAGAGAGGATAGAGCTTAAAGTATTAAAACAAATAGCTTCTCAGGTATACAGTATATAATAAGAACTCATTCAATTGTTGGATGGAAAGTAAGGAATGATTTTCTCTATTAAAATGCAGTATGTATTTAAATACAATTGCCATGCTAAGGAAATGACACTCTAAAGCAGCACGTGCTATATGGCATCACTTCAACTCCCAGCACTCAGGACTCAGGAAAGCATTTCATGACAAGAATAAAATTTGCCTCCTTAAACTGATTCCCCTTTATAATCTTGAAATACTGAAATCTCGAATTTCAGTATCTCGAAACCATAAAGGCGAATGTTCAAAATCTCAAAACCCCAAAACCGCGAAATACAAAATCACAAACATATACACACCACACAACACATACACTATCCTACCCACACTACATACACAAACAAGATAACATAAATCAACACACCTACACTACATATAAGCAGAGGGACAAGCCCCCCTGCACCCCCCCCCCCATGTGGAGGGATGCACCCCCCACCTCCTACTTATATATACTAACTCCAAGATCGCACAAACAGGAAAAGACAGCAAACTCACACCCAGACATTCCAGAGTCCCTCGCACACAGACACACACATCACACATATACAAACACCAACACATCCAACACTTACACACTCATAATTTCACCTGCCTATCCTAACCCACACATACAACTTATAAACACACTCACAATCATTCAAACTTCCACCCAAAACCCTTACAAAACACACACTTACCTTAAAACGCACCTAAATACACACACAACACCGTACACCATCCTCAGAAAACACCGGATGTAAAGAAGTGTAAAGCCATAATCGCAAATTCAAGATATATGAATTCACGATTATGCACTTTCGCTATTTTAAAAATTCACCTTTATGGTCTTGGGATACTGAAATTTGAGATTTCATTATTTCGAGATTATAAAGGAGCACCCCTAAAACCGCCTCAGTCTTTAGTTTCCTACATCATTTAAATACTTTATTTCTGTTCTTCTGCTGCATATATCACAATATCACAGATGTTTGCTGGATGACGTATTGTCAGGATCAAGCATACACCTAGAAAAAGAAAAAAGAAGAATAAAGAAAAGGAAAAGCTAATCAGCCAGCCACTGTGAAGGTTCAGTCCTCTGTTCAGATGAATAATGCAAGTCACCTTCTAATGACCAGAACAATTTGATGGGGGAATGGAGAGACAGCAATAAACACTGGTAGTGCAACTGAGACAGATCGCATCAAAACAATTATAATACAAGCAAAAATTACACTAATGACAGAAGGAGAGAAGAAGTCTATGCAGTTTGTCCTTGTAAGTTCTTTAAGATTCCATCTCCCCTCCATTCCTACTTTTTCCTGTATCACTCACCATTTCCATCCTAACTTGTCTTGAATACCTCTGTGGATTCACTCTTTGCCACCTATTTGAGTAGTCCATTCCATGGATTTGAGCCCATTTATGAAATCATACTTCTGGAGATCCAGAAAGTAGTTAGTCTCTAAGTTTATTGCCTGTGTGGTCCCCTACCCCTTTATTCCTGTTATTCAGAGTCATCCTTTGGTATTTTGTTGGCATGATATTGTGCACTTGTTTCCTCTGTCTCTTCTGGTCTCAAATGAGAAGAGTTCTAACTCTTGAAGGCTGTGGTTAGTTATATTCTTTTCCCCTATCTAGCAGATCTTCCTGATTACTATTCTCCTGAGAGTTTCCAAGAGCCCGATGTCCCTTTCTTCATATGGCTGCCAGAAATGAATGCAGTATTAAAGGTCTGGTCTGACTAAGGCCCTGTAGAGTAGAACCATTACATCCTTGCTTCTGGAATTTATCCCTTTGAAGATATACCCTAAAATTCTATTTGCTGCTGTCACTGACCTCTCACTTTTTTAGGTGGTCCAGCCAAGGTGTGATCAATACATCTAGATGCTTTTCCTGTTCTTCTGACATTACTACCCCCAGCTGATACTTCACACTGGGGTTTTTGAGTCCTAAAGAGAGTACTTTGAGGTGATTTGTAATGCCACCTTTCTGCCCACTTTTTAGCCTTTCCAAATCCATCACTAGACTCACCCTCCCCCATCCCATCACTGTTGCACCTTCCTTTCTCCTCAGTAAAGAGTTTGATTTTGTTCTTTGTTTCCCTAGATAGACATTTTCCTAATTCCACATCTTTAGTTTTCCAACCAGCCTCCTTTGTAGGACAAGCTAAAGACTTTTCTCTTTATTAGTACTACCTTGCTAAGCTTACCTGCAACCCAGTTAGCTGGGGGTGGGGTGGGAGTGAATGAAACTTATTGATTGGCTCACTCTGGGTTGAGGGAAGTAGCATAATCTGCTGTCAGTCAGTCATGTATGATGAGCACAGTTTTAACATGATTTGGGCTATTAAGGTTACCTGTCCTTATCTTAATTATGAGTATGGAAGCTTCAGACTCCATAATTTTTAACACAAATGTTTGTGAGCTGACTTACAGTTAAGTGTCAACCCTTCAGACTCATCTGACTAGTGTAACTAGGTAAGATTATATTGCTTCCAGTAAATCAATTGTTTGCCAAATGGCTTGTCTGACAGTATAAATTTAATTAACTATTCTGTCTGGTGTGCAGCTCAGTGATTCCACAGAACTGCATTTTAAGTGTTCTGCTATAATCAAACCTACATTCTTTCAAGACAAAAATACACTTTTATTTTTCTTGGTCCATAGGTGTGATATGTACTATTTAATCACCTGTTTCTGGCAAAGCTAAATGTTTTACCTAATTTGTGAATTCTGTTACCAAAATGTCATTCAAACAAAATAACTCCGACGACTGCATTTTGTCATTGCTTCTTGTGAGGTAAAGTTCATGTTCCAGTAATTATTATTCAGTGGTAAGGCACATCATGAGTTTTGATTTACTAAGACACCTGACATCTGTGATGCTAGTAAAGCATGACCTCACTGTATCAAGCCCAAAAACTGAATGACTTCATTACATCAGCATACATAAACAAATCATTACTCACCACTGGCAGGAACATAAATGAGGTCTCTAGCAGAAGGCAGCTTTAACAGCTCAGATGAATTGTTATATAAAATGTTTCACTCTGCAATCAAAGCAGTGAGTACCAAACCAAATGAGAGAAACAAAGTGGCATTTTAATAAGACAAGAACAGACAACCTTGAAATAGCCAACATGAAGTCATAGCTCAAAATAAACTAAGTAATTTGAGTATTAAAAAGGTAAATTATCAAAAATATACATATATCTCAACTGCAGCAGTCTATTAGTAAACCATTTGAATACAAAATATTATGAAAAATATTAAAGCATATTAAGAAATGGTGAAAATGTTTTGTCTTATAAGTTTTGATGATGGCTTAGCCACTTTTACATGTCAGATGTTATTTGTTTTATTTATTGACAGTGAAAAATTTACTCAGCCAACATCTGAGGCTTCTGGGAACAGAAATAGCAAAGAATGGCAAAAGCATACAAAATCCAGACAAAACACTAAATCACTTAAAATGCTAAAAGTGCCGAGGCAGATTCTTAATAACTTAAAGAAATTATATATGAAGAGTGAATCGAAATACAAATGCAATTTATATTAAATTGTATGAAGGAAACTACTGATCAATGTCAGTCATTTAAAGTTTTGTTAGATTAGGGCAGCTTGTCTTTTGTAGCACCATTACTAAAAAAGATGGCAAAAGAAAATCACAAAAAATCAAATTAGTATACAGTGTGTGTGCAGCACTACACATTTTCATAACTGTGTGACTAGTACTACTGTGCTGAGTCAGAAAAAAAGTTCATATGGATCAGTGCTTGACTCTAGTTAACAAATATAAATTCAGAAATAAAAATTCAAAATACTTTCAGAATTATTATAGCTGAATGTAACTTGGGGCCCTGCCTTTAAAATTATGTCTAAAAAGAATAGTAGTGCAGTTAAATGTAGCACTACTAAAATATAGCTTTGCACTGATGGACTTTATTTTAAGGAAACAGGCCCTTGAATGCACTATCTTCCAAATCTATAATAATGCATGCATATAACATCTTCCAATGAAAATGTTCAGCTTCTGTCAGACAACAATCAAAAGGGACTCATACAGCGGAAGGGGACACCATACCAACTAATTAATATTGAACTATCAAATTATTATATTATCAAATTATATTGAATTTATCGGTGACAAAAGCCTCACTTAACTTCAACAGCAAAGCATATCTGTTCTCAGATTAATAGGAAGTAAATAAATCAGAGGGGAAACCTCATTCAGTATGTGGCATTGTTGAGAAATACAAAGATATTAGCCTGTAGTCCACAATGAATAATTTTGAGTATGTTAATCCGTCACTGGGCAGAGGCATTGCTTATAGGCTCATCAGTTAATGGGTTAGTACTAGGCTAACTGTCTTTGTGGGCAATTTTAAGCCTAGCCAATTATCCCACTTGCTGCTTAAAATTAACTTATCCTACAGGAGTTTAGATTCAACTAACCTTTTCCAAGAAATAAATGTATATATTCCTCTAGTGATAATTACTAGATTAAAACATAGATATTTGGAGGGGAGCCATGCACTGGGATAAAGTATTTAGGAGCTGCCTCTGTCCATTAATAGTATACGGGTGGGAGCCCTCTGGTAATTTTTTTTTATTCTTATCCATTGATCCAAGTTATACTTCAGTATTGTCAGGGATAACCTTTGTTTTACATGGATGTGAAATCTGTTCCAGAGCACTGGTATCTTGTGTGTGATATACCTGTCCCTCCATACTGTTCTGTTAATGTTGCAAAAGAGGCTTGGATCCTTGGATTAAGTATTTCTGACACCATTTGACTTGTAGATGAAAAGTAAATCCATTAATAATGGGTCAGAGGATGCCTTGTATGCTAGACACAGGTCACCTGCTAGCAGTCTATACAAGACTGAATATAGAGCTAGAGCTTTAAGGTGGTCCCTGTACGACATATTGTTTAGGTCTTATATCCTTTTTGTAAGGTATCTTTGCAGGTGTACCCGTTGTTCCATGTGCTAAAATAGACACATGCCGATACGGGTATTATACTCGATGACTGGTCTAATGAGTAAAGCAGGAAAATAACATCCCTGGATTTAAAAGCAGTTATCTTGTTTATGAGCTGTACAACATAGAATGACTTCCTCACCAAAGTAAACACATGCTGATCAAAAGTTAGGTCACTGTCCATAAGTTCCAAATCCTGAACTAGTGGGCCATCTCTTAGGGGTAAGTTGCCAATCTGGTAGTTCCACAGGACAGTTAACTTTTCAACAAAGATGATAATGTATTTAGTCCATGAGTCTGACACCAGTTATTTGTTTGGGACAAGACTCCTTGTAGAATTGCAGAGTCTTTTGAGGATTTGATCACTGGTCCTAGCTTGCAGTTATCTTCCAGCTCAGCCATCCAGAGCTGTTTGGTATTGGCTTTTATTTTTGAGAATTATATACCAAAAAGAAGAAGTTGCAACACCAAACCATGGGAGACTCCACTGGTGACTGGTTTTTTTTTTTTGTGGAGTTATTGTCCCCTATTTTGATTTACTGGAGATGTGAAATTAGAAAAGTGGCTATCTAGGGAAACAAAGAACAGGATCAAACTCTATGCTGATGAGAAAGGAAGGTTCAACAGTTGAGGAATGGGGGACAAGTCTAGTGACAGATTTAGAAAGGCTGAAGAAGTGGGCAGAAAAGTGTCACTTGTGGTTCATTGCAAACAACTGCAAAGTTGTCCTTAGGTTTCAAAAATCATGGTGTAAATTATCAGCTGCTGGTAGTGCAATTAATGGCAAATGAACAGGAAAGGCATCTGGATGTGTTGATTACATCTAGGCTGGGCCACTTAAAGCAGAGTGAGAGGCCAGTGGCAGCAGGAAATAAAATTCTATGGTGCATCTTCAGAGGAATAAATTCTAGAAGCAAAAATGTAATAGTTCTACTCTACAGGGCCTTAGTCACACCAAACCTTGAATACCATGTGCATTTCTGGAAGCCATATGAAGAAAGGGACATCTGGCTGCTAAAAAGACTCATGAGAATAGCTACCAGGTATATCTGCTAGATGGGAGAAAAGAATATAACCACAGCCTATAACAGTTAGAACTCTTCTCACTTGAGACCATAAGAGACAGGGAAACATGATCTCAGGGCACAAGATTATGTCAAGAAAATATGAAGGGATGACTGAACAACAATGATAACTCAGTATGGGGGACCACACAGGCAGCAAATGTTAGGGACTAACTACTTCCTGGATCTCCAGAAGTATGATTTCACAAATGAGCTACAAATCTATGGAATGGACTACTTAAACAGGTGGCAGAGAGTGAATCTATAGAGGTATTCAAAACAAGTGCATACTTCCATGAAAATTATTCACATATTTTAGGTTGCCCACAATACTTTTCAATAAAGGTAAAGAAACAGTAGAGAGATCAGATTAATAACATTACTGAATCTCTGGAGTCATTGATTTTGTTGGATGTTCGTAATGTCAAATGTGTGTTTTGACAGCTTATGAGATCAAAATCTCAGAATGCTAAACAGTGCTGGTATTTCTTTATAGGAGGTTGTACTACAGCGGGGAGTGGGAATATGCTCTTTCACTGCCATAGTGAGATTTCAGATTTGGTATAGATAAATTGCAGGTGGTGTGGGACCCCCTACATAAAAGATATATATTTTTTTGCAATTTGATCTTTTAGGATCAATAGTTTGAGATTCAGACATTTCAGTCTTTGATGTTATGACATAGATCTTGGTGAATCACATGGTCTACTATGGTCCATGAGATTTTCATTTTGTCCATGAGTCTTGCATTCTATCTGTGAGCCCTCTGGCAATCCAGTTGGGGCAAAGGCATTTATTCCTAGTTTATTAAACTTTTGTACTTTGCATGAGGGGGGAATTGTGTTAAAAGCCTTGGCCAGGTTGAGGTAGGTTGTGTGTACCAATTTTACCTTCAACCGTTGCTTTAAAGACTGTTTCAAAAAAGTCTACTAGTTTGAATGACCTTCCTTTGACGGATGCAAATGGTGATGGGTCCAGTATTTGGAGGTTTCCCAGGTCCTTCTTGATTAATTCCATGATAATTCTTTCCATGGCTTTGTGTGTGAGGCTGGTCAGGCATATGGGTTTGTAACTGCATGCATACCTCTTAACTTTTGAGTAGTGAAAATCATAGTACTGGCCTTAAACAATCATAGCAGAGGGTCAGAAACCTGAGCTATTTCTTATTTTTCACAGTAGAAGGTCTTCATATACTAGACCTTACATAGTTATTGGTAGGGAGTCTTTGCATATACTAACTTTACTTGTTTAATAAGGTTTTGTTTGACTTTATTTGGATCATCAGTAAATCTTGGAGGAGCAAGACTAAATGTGTGGCTAAAATTACAGTACTATGTGTAAATTGTAGCAGTTGGTAGGTATGATTGCCTGGGCCTGTGGAAAGTCTTCCCAATAATGCAGGGTAATAACTGTTGCTGTTCTCCATTCACTTTGTACAAAACCCACATGAAGGTTAAGGTGGAACAGTGTTTTTAGGGGTTTGACTAAATTGTGCATCATGCTATTTCAGATACATCCTGGGGTATTGTTAGGATCCATTGATGCAGTATTTTTTTGCTTTTGATAGGACTTTCAGGACTTGGTCTTGTGTGATTGCTGGTGGTGAGTCAGTTTCAGATATTCCATGTAGGATAAATGGCTGGGGGAGGGGTAAAGTTTTGAGTGGAATTTATCTGCCAAGCAAGTTAATTATATCTTCAGCTTCAATGTAGGTATCAGTGTTTGCAATAAGATTAACAAATTGTTGAAGGGTGCTCCTCAGATTATGAACATTAATAAATTAAAAAAGGCCTTGTGATTGTCCTCTGCATGGGTAACTATTTTTACTTTGAACTTGGCTTTTGTAGATTTAGTTAAGCACCTCAGTAGCTTGTTTAATGGAATGATGAGTGCTCTATAATTCCATGGATTGCTCTTCTTACTTTGAGCCAGCAATCTCTTCCTTTTATTTTTAAACCTTGCTGAAAATACATCCTTATGTTTATAAGGTTTGTTACTGAAAAACATTTGACATGTTTTGAGCTGTAGTTGTTGATTTTGTGGGGTGTCTAGCATCATTCAGCTATTTCACCTATGCTAACAATTTGGGATCATTTTTTCTTGCTCAAATGACTGGAGAAAAATGTGGATAAGCTCAAAATTGATACTTTATTGACACACATTTTAGTAAGAACTCCTTTATTGAATTTAGTACCAAGTATGTTAGCTGTATCATGAGAGAATGAAAGGCTATAAGCACTTAGCTACTCATTACTGTGTGTTTGTACATAACTCTACAGCTTTATAACTAGCCCAGAAACTATTATACAATGTGATACCACAAATCTGATAGGTACCAATTTGTTGCTAAATGTCAAGACTTAAAGGAAAGTTCAGTTCCTACAACATGAATAGTGCAACAAGTCATAAATCAAAAATGAAAACATTGAGACCTTACAGGACCAGATTAATGAATTTTGAAGAAGATGACCTAAGACTGAAAGCTAAAGGAATGGCTGCAGGCAGACTCATCAATGTACTAAATACAGTAAGTGGCCTTGATATTTAAAGTAAAAGGAATTGCATATGATGACAGACCATACGAGGCATAAGCTTTAATGCCACCTAAATCTAAATCATCCAGTGAACAGCTGTCATAATTATAATCAAAAGCAGCAGCATTAAGATGCTCATATCACTATTATAATTTTATGTCACAGGAGTCCTTACACTCACTGCTGCAATATTCATAACATATGGGATTCCCTGCCATGGAAGCCCGATGTCTGGCCAGTCTACCAAAGATTCCTGTTTCTTTAGAGGTATGCCGAATGTCACCCAAACTCTCCTTGTGTAGCATAGGGCATAAAGGTGACATTCAGGCCTACCATAGTCAGAACTTCTTTTCCGCCAGCCTCAACATATCTTTTCACCACTGGTCTGTTTACCTGCATCTGTTTTCTGCCAGTTGAATGCATTTTCATTCTCCAGTGACTACCTATGCCTGTTTGCTGACTTCTTTGCAGTTGCAGATAAACGCACCATTGTTTTTTTCTTGTCTTGCTTTGTGCTCCTTGGGGTTAATGTCATCCAGGAAGGGTAAATGCCAGTGTGGGAGAGAGATTCCCCATAAAGACCACCACGATAAGTGTCTTTTTTTCTAGGAGTTTCTCATGACCATACGTCTTGTTCAATTTGTCAGGCATTCATCCTGAAAACCTTTTTGAGTAGGCTTTCTTCCCTTTCCTTGTAACTTGAGAACTAGCATCTTAAACGTCTTGCTAAAGATACAATGGAAGGAATCTTCCACCCTGAGGGTCAGCTGTTAGAGAAGATGAAGGTGAAAAAAGTACGACCAGAATCTTCCGCTGTCCAGCCTCTGCTGGGTGTTTCTCCAGAGGTCAATACAAACCTGGAGCCTTGTCCGGCTGTGTTGTCAGATTTTTCTGCCATGACCGTGTTGAAGGCCAGTGAGTATTTGGTGGGCAGCACATCTGAAGAGGCTTTGCAGGCATTCATCTCAGATGTTCAGGGGAAACCATGATTGATTTTTTTTCCAAGAGGCCTAGGAGAGTTCCTCTGTTTTTAGTTGGGGACGAAGTTTCTATTACGGTTCTCAACTGTCAACCTGGGTCTGAGCCTTTTTTTTTAGAGGGGACATTCCCTTAAAAAAACAAAAAAACAAAAAAAAAAACTTAAACATGTTTTTTGTTGTTCCTAGGGATCTACAAAGTAAGTGTCGAGCCTTTACTCAGGAACTATTTCCTGCTCCTCCTTGGTCCTGTATTCCCCTTAAAAGGCCTAGAGAACAGGATTCTTCTGAGGATGAGTTGGAGTCTGATGACTAATCCCTGACTTATCCTACTCAAATTCCTTCTCCTTTGGACTATGGGTCAGAGCAGGAGTAATCTGTTATTCCTGATGTTCCTTTTAAGGAAATTTCCTTTGGGGACACACTCTCTAGGATGATGGATTTTTTTAAAGTGGGATTGTGCTCAGGTCTCTGATCTCCATCAGAGGTACTATGAGTTGCTGCAGTGGGAATCTCCTAAGCCTGTGGCTATTCCTCCTGTTTTGGCTGCTTTGCTGGATGCTTTTTCAAAGCCTGTCTTGTGCCTGATTCTCTGCCCCCTGCTCCCAAGAAACTTGACAGGTTTTATAGGGTGCCTGAGAATTGTTATTTTTTTATATAAATGTCCCGGTGCTGACTCCTCTATAGTGTCTATAGCCTCTGATAAGCCATCTCATTTGCTTCCTTCACCCAATTTATTGCCTTCTGACAAGGACAGCAACACTATGGAAAGGCTGTGTAAGAAGGTTTACACATCTATTACCCTAGCTTTTAGGGCTATTAATTATCAGACCCATATGCCTAGGTATGTGTTGGTTCTTTCTCAGGCCTGTCAACTTATTTCTGATTTTCCAGACTCTAAGGGTAAAACTTCTGTTCTTTCCTTTCTAGGTAGTTCCTCTTAAGTCATTTCTCATTCTATTAAATGTAGTTATGATGTGGCAGATGCCTTTTCTAGGGCTGCTGTTTTTGGTTTATTGATGAGGAGGTATTCTTGGCTTTGGCTTCGACCTCTACCTGATGATATTAAAGCGAAGCTGATGGATGATCCTCTATCACATAGTCAATCGCACTTTGTTCGATTGTCATATGTGCTTAACCTAATCTGCATATCTGAAAATGCAAGCACCACAAAGTCGAACCTTGCAATAGCAAATGTTCGCTATTACAAGGTTTGACATTGTGGTGCAGATCCCACTAAAGTGGGGATCAGGAGATGTACCCTTTCCTTCACTGTAGTGTGATCTTGGAGTTTGTATATATAAGTAGGTGGGTGTGGAGGCACAGCCCCACCACATGGGGCTGCAAAAAGTGTGTTTTAATGCTGAGCAGATGTGAACATTTCAGTAAAAATCAACATGTTCGACATTCGACTTTACTGAAATGCTTAGTTTGGAATTTACAGTGTTCGGTGTTCTGATTTTCAAACATGTTGTTCGGACATCTGAACATTCGAACATAGTGAATTCAAATATATGATAGTAAACCACTTAAATGTGTTTGCTTCTCTTGTGGCAAAATTTTAGCGAAAGAGCCCTGCTAAGCCTGCCTTTGTTCGTAGGCAATCCCGCCCTTCTACTAAAGGTAAGAAGAGTGTCAAACGGGTTCCTCCTGCTAAGGCTCCTCAGTTTGTAGGGACTATGAAGCCTTCCTTTCCAGACAAACCAGGTGCTGTATGACTCTCCATCCCTTTCCAGCCACATTCCTCTTTCTCTTTGCCTTTCTCTTTCTCTTCCTGTTTGTCTTCAGATCACTCAGGTTCTTGGGTTCTGTCAATCATTCATCAAGGGTACTTTATGGTGTGGAAATCCCATCCTCCATTTACGGGCATTCCTCAGCCTCCTCGGAAACAACTTCCCTTTTCCCCAGAGGTTCTTCAAAATCTCTTGACTTGTGTTACTATTTAAGAAGTGCCTGTGTCTTAAAGGGGGAAGTGTTCTACTCCAGACTGTTCCTAGTGCTTACGAAGAAGGGCAGTTGGAGACCTATTATAGACCTGTCTCATTTAAACACTTTTCTAAAAGTGGCTTTCTTTTGGATGTTGTCCCTTCAGATTCTGTTTCCTCTCTTGCTCCCTCAGGCCTATATGGTGTCTCTGGATCTCAAGGATGCTAATGTCCATATTCTGATCTATCCTCTTTTCAGGCAGTTTTTGCTTTTCTCTGTTGCTTCCTGGCATTTTCAGTTCTCTTCTTTGCCCTTTGCCTTGTCTACTGCCCTAAGGGTGTTCACCAAATGCCTTGCTCCTATGATTGCTTTTTGCAGGCTACATGGGATCCATATATTTCCTTACTTGGATGACCTATTGATTCAGGCTTCCTCTCCAGAGACCCTTTTGCAAAATCTTCATTTTGCCATTTCCCTTCTTCAGAGTCTATAAATTTCAAAAAGTTTTCTCTGACCCCTTCTCAGGATCATGTTTTCCTAGGTTGCAGGATTTAGACTAATACTGGCTTCCCTGCCACCTCCAAAGGCCTTAACTCTCATTTCTTTCTTTCACACTGTTCTTCCTCTGGCTTCCATTACTGCCAGTGAGTTTCTGAGAGTTCTAAGTTTCATGGCATCTACCATTTTGAGGCTCCCTCTGGCCAAGCTTCACATAAGAAGGTTTAAGTGGTTTCTGAAGTCAGTGTGACTTCAACATGCACATCCTCTAGACTTTGTAGTTCCTCTTCTTCCTTGTCTCAGAAAGGAACTTCACTGGTGGATTCAGCAGTTGTCTCTGAATCTAGGGATTCCTTTTCATCCTCCTCTTCCCTCTCAGGAATTGTTCACAGACGTTTCAGACATGGGATGGAGGGCAACATTTGGCTCCCTAAATGTTCAGGGGGTGTGGTCACCTTGTCAGCAGAAGAAGCACATCAATGTCAAATAGATGAGAGCTCTTCTGCTGGCTTTTCAAGCTTTTCATCCTCTTTTCTTTCCAGGGCTTCTCAAGCTGTTCACAGACAATATCACAGTGATGTGGTTTATCACAAAACAAGGAAGAACGAGATGTTATCTTCTTTGCCAGTTGGCACTTCTAGTATGGGATCTTGCTGTCAAGTATCAAGGGACTCTTTGGGCAGTTAATATCCCTTCCAGTCAGAAGATTGTGGCAGAGACAGTGAGCAGGTCCTTAACTCAGTCTCACGAATAGATCCTCAAGTGGATCTTATGCCTCCCCTCTGAACAGACAACTTCCTCGGTTGTGTGCCAGAGTCCCAGGTCCTCTGGTGTGGAAGGAGGATGCCCTCTCATTTTCTTGGAAGGGGATGTTTCTTGATGCATTCCCTCCCCTTCCTCTCATTCCAAAAGTCCTGTTTAAAATTCAACAGGATGCTCCCAAAATCTTGTTATTGACTCCCTTTTGGCCACAACAACATTGGTTCCCTCTTCTTCTGCATTTATCCAGGGGCAATCATCACAAGTTAACTCACAAGGTGGATCTACTGTCACAAGACAAGGGATCTCTCATCCATCCCCCTTGTCCATGCTTCAACTGACACTGTAGATGATAAGATTTTGATTCCTCAGACACCTTTTTTCTGAGGACTTGCTGCAAGTCCTGCAGGAGGCCAGGAAATCTTAAACTAGGAAATCCTACTTATCCAAATGGAAGAGGTTTTGTATTTGGTATCTCTCTCATAACCTGGACCCACTTACTGTGGATGTTCCTTTGTTGCTGTCTTATTTGTGTGAGTTGCTCAATGCTGGTTTGGCCTATTCTTCTATTAAGGCCCACTGATCAGCTATCTCTGCTTGTCTGCCTCTTTGTCTTCCTTTAGCTTCAAGATTTGAGGTGAAACAATTTCTCAAAGGCATCCTTAATATTAGACCTACCAGGAAACCTGTTCCTCCTCTTTGGGATCTTAATTTTGTTTTGTTGAAGTTGACTCAGGCTCCATTTGAGCCTGCTACTTCAGCTTCCTTGCAACATTTTTCCTGGAAGACTATTCTTTTGTTAGCTCTTACTTCTGCCAGATGGGTATCTGAGTTACAGACCATTATGGCTTGTCCTCCTTTTTTGATCTTTCATGAGGACAGGGTGTCCTTGCGCACTAACCCTTCTTTTATGCCTAAGGCGATTAATGAGCTATCACTTAATCAGTCTATTAATCTGCTTACTTTTTTCCTCCTGTCCACAAACTGACAGTGAGAGGGTGCTGCATACTTTGGATGTGCATAGACAACTCAGGATTTATTTGGATAAGACAGAGGCTATCAGAAAATCTGACCAGTTATTTGTTTCTTTTCATCCTAGATCTTTGTGACATGCTGTATTCAAGCAAAACTATTTCTTCTTGGATTTCTAAGGCTATTTCTTTTTGTTACACTTTTCATGACAACAGCCTTCCCTCTTCAGTCAAGGCTCATTCTACTATAGCTGTGGCTTCTTCTGGTGCTTTTTCCAAGGGCTTAGATATTAATTCTATTCCTTTTTTTTTCAAACACCTTTATGAAGCAGCTACTGGACTTCTGTGCATACCTTTACCAAGCACTACAAGTTGGATGGTATCTCTATAGCTAGGACTGGTTTTGCTAGTGCCGTTCTTCATGGATTTTAAAGGGAGTCTTCTACTCCTTTCCCCTCCATTGTTTCCTCTTGAGCTTTGGCACTCTTCCATATGTTATGAATACTACAGCAGTGAATGTAAGGACATAGCACAGTTGTCTAAAATCTTACCATAACAGAAGATGTCCTTGCCTTCACTACTGCAGTATTTGCTCCCTCCCTCCTTCCCCCTAGTCCTTTGCCTTCCTGGATGTACAGATTACCTCTTGGGTTGCTTGGACCAGTGTTCCTACTTGGGCAATCAGTTCTGACTATGGTATGCCTGAACATCACCTTTATGCCCTATGCTATGCAAGGAGCATTTGGGTGACGTTTGGCATACCTTTAAAGCAACAGGAGTCTTTGGTAGACTGGCTGGATGTGGGGCTTCCATGGCAGGGAATCCCATATGTTATGAATACTGCAGCGGTGAAGGAAAGGATATTAAGAAGTTATGTACCTACCATAACGTTCCATGTTAGTTGTCTTCTCTCGCCTTCTTTCTTGCTTGATGGGTTCGGAGCCGATCCCTCGGCTCCGACTCGGCACTTGCTAAGCTCGAGAGTCACTTTTACCAGCTCGAGGCAGCCCCATATCCCATGATGCAAGGCGGTAAGTACCCAGATCTCGTTTGATGACAAAGGGCAATAGCACCAAGCAAAAAAACACTTCCCAAAGGAAGAAATAAAACTTACAGGATGGAAGAAGGACCAGGTCTGAAAGGTCTTCAGCATAACGATTTCTTATAACAAGGTCTGTCCAGGCCAGGGGGAAGGAGGGAGGGTCGCAAGAAAGAAGGCGAGAGAAGACAACTAACATGGAACGTTATGGTAGGTACATAACTTCTTAATGTTAAGTTGTCAATCTCGCCTTCATTCTTGCTTGATGGGACCGCGTCCCTAGCACCTCTATCCTGGGTGGCTCAATGGAACAGACTCTTGAGGACTGTAGAGCCAAAGCTGGCTCTGTCCCTGGAGGCCAAGTCCAATTTGTAATGGGAAACAAAAGTGTGAGGAGTGGCCCAAGTGGCCGCAGCACAAATAGTGTCTAAAGGAAGTCTAGCTTGAAAGGCTGTAGAAGTAGCTAAGCTCCTAGTTGAATGTGCTTTAGGTTTTGAGCACAGCTGTTTTCCCCTGAGCAGATAAATTTCAGAGATGACCAAGAAAGCCATCTGGACAAGGTCACTTTAGAAACAGGAAGGCCTTTTTTATTATCCGCATAGGAAACAAAAAGTTGATCAGATTTTCTAAATTTTTTGTTCTGTCCAAATAATATCTAAGTTGACGGTGGACATCAAGATAATGTAGCTTTTGTTCAGCTCTGTCAGAATAGTTTGGGAAAAATACAGGGAGATCAATGGATTGATTCAAATTGGTCTTTGAAGCGACCTTAGGCAGAAAGGTTGGATTAGTTCTCAAAGATACTCTGTCTTTGTGAAAAACCAAATAGGGGGGGTCGAACCGATAGAGCATGAAGTTCAGACACCCTCCTGGCCGATGTAATAGCCACTAGGAATAAAGTTTTCCAAGAAAGAAATTTCAGGGAACAAGAAACAGCTGGCTCAAGGGGAAGAATCAAGGATGTCAGCACTAAATTTAGATCCCACTGAGGAGGAGGATTCCTGACTGGAGGCTTTAGTAGGAAAATTCCTTTCAAGAAGGCCCTGCAGAGCCTATGGGACATAATATTATGATCTGCTATTCCGACATGAAAGTTGGAGATAGCAGCCAATTGAACTCTGACTGTGGAAGAAGAGGAGCCTGCATGAAAAATCTCTGCTAAGAAGTCCAGGACTGCCTGAACAGGGGCAGTGAAAGGATCAATATTCTTGGCCTTAGCCCAATAAGAGAAACGCTTCCATTTGCTTGTATAAATCCTCCTGGTAGAGGATTTTAACGAAGCTACTATGATGTCTCTAACTGGGTTAGAGATCAAAGGAAGCCTGGCTAAGGAAGGAAGTGGAGCAACCATGCTGTGAGGTTGAGAGAAGGGATAGACCGGTGCAGCTGACCCGATTGGTGAATCAGAAGATCTGGCACTGGGTCCAGATGCCACAGCTGCACCAAAAGGTGATGATGGAGGAACGGGAACCAAACTTGTCGAGGCCAGTAAGGGGCAATGAGAATCAATTTGGCTCTCAAAACGGTAGCTTTCTGGATAACTTGAGGGATCAGAGGAAATGGAGGGAAGGCATAAAGAAGTCCCTGGGGCCAATCCTGGGTCAGAGCGTCTCTGGGGGGATGGCCTGGTAGAGGGAAGAGACAGAAGAAGTCTGGACATTTGCTGTTTTGGGGAGTAGCAAAAGATCGCAACATGGACGCCCCCATTCCAAAAAAATCTCTTCCGATATAGATTGCTTGAGAGACCACTCGTGAGGCATGAGAATAGCTCTGCTCAATCTGTCCGCTACAATGTTGGTTTTCCCAGGGATATGCGTTGCTACCAGAAACCGATGAGAGGAGATCGCCCATTGCCATAGTCTGAGCGCTTCTCGACACAAGGGGTAGGACTTGGTTCCGCCCTGTTTGTTGATATACCAAACTACAGACATGTTGTCTGTGTGGACTGCAATTGTCCCTACGGGAAGAAAGTCGTTGAGGGCTTGCAACGTTAAAAGCACTGCTCTCATCTCCAGGACATTTATGTGCAGATGGTACTCGAACGGCTGCCACGCCCCATGAACCATCCTGCCCTGATAATGACCCCCCCCACCCGATCAGGGAGGCATCCGTGGTGACAGTGGCTATCGAGGATGGGGGTACAAAGTACCTGCCTTGGTGAACCTGAGGAGATGTGATCCACCAAGCAAGATGATCTTTGCAAGTCTGTGTCACCAGAATCTGGTGACGATAGGAAGTTGTTGGTACGACCACTGTGTGAACAGCATCCACTGAAGAAGGCGCATGTAGAATCGAGCCAGGGGAAGAAGAGTAATGGCCACAGCCATGAGGCCTAATACCTTTAGAACCATTCTGGCCTGTACTTTCTTGTTGGCCAGAATGATCCTGACATGACTCTGAATGTCTGAAACTCTTTGATCTGTAAGGGTAGCTGACATCCGAACAGTGTTTAAGTTTGCGCCTATGAAGGTAATAGACTGGCAGGGCGATAAGGATGACTTTTCGAAGTTGATCGAGATGCCCAAATGAGCACAAAGATTTATTGTGTAATCCCTGGCTTGTATAAGCTGATGCCTGGTGGTGGCTGACAGGAGCCAGTCGTCGAGATATGGAAACACCTGGAATCCTTGACGTCTCAGGTGAGCCGTGACCACTGCCATGCATTTGGTGAACACTCTGGGGGCTGTAGTGAGACCAAAGGGCAGGGCTCTGAACTGGAAATGACTGGACCCCAGCCGAAAGCGGAGAAATCTCCTGGAGCATCTGTGAATTTTGATGTGATAGTACGCATCCTGAAGATCTATTGAGCACATCCAGTTGTCCTTCTGTAAGAAGGGCAGAATTGACTGAAGAGTGACCATTCGAATATTGTCTTCCTCACAGACTTGTTGAGTCTGCTGAGATCCAATATTGGTCTCCAGTCTCCCGTCTTTTGGGGACCAAAAAGAACCTTGAGTAGATTCCGGGCTCTGAATGGTCTGTTGTAACTGGCTGAATGGCTCTTTTTTGCAGCAGTTTTGAGACTTCTAACTCTGCAATTTCCCTTAGACCGGGTGGTACATCTGGAAGGGAATTTGAGGGGAAAGGACTTTCCTCGAAAGGAATTATGTAACCCTTGGATATGATCGACTGTACCCATCTGTCTTGAGTGAGGGAATGCCAGGCTTCTCGGTACAGTGATAATCTTCCCCCGACTGCCTCCAAGGAGGGACAGCCGGGCAACATCTCAGGGATGCTGAAAGGGCTTGTCAGAGAGAGGCTCTCTGTTTCTCTGGTTTTTGGACCCCTCTGCCTCTAGAGCGGCGTCTGTTGTTGTTACCCCCTCTGCCTCTAGGGGTAAACTGACCACGTGAATCCAGCGTGACTCCTTGGGATTTGCGGAACCACATTTTTCCACCTTTCTGTCCTTTGGGGTAAGGTCTAGAAGGGGTGGAAAAACGGACTCCTACAGCAGAAAGAGTCTTGCCGTCCTGCTCGCACCTGGTCAAAGTTTCCTTCACCTGAGGGCCAAACAAAGCTGACCCATCAAAGGGAGAATTCGTGAAGGACGCCTTGAAGGGATCTGCAAAATCACATAGCCGCATCCAGGCTTGGCGTCTAAGAGCCACACCTGTACCTGCGGCTCTACTCGCTCCATCAGCAGCATAAGATATTAGCCGCATGGAGGAGTTTGCAATGGAATTAAGGGTTCCTAGCTGCGAAGCAATTTTTTCTTGAGCTCCTGCAGCTGTAGGATCCTGTACTACTTCACCCAGCTCCTTAAGGATATCCCCCTGGAGGCTGGTGAAGTGACATAGGTAATTCAGCAACGATAGCAAAGGTCGCTGAGGAAAACATCCGCCACCGTACCTATCCATGGTCCTAGAGTCCTTATTAGGAGGATGGACGGCACGGAAGGATCTGCAAGTTCCTTCTTGGTGGCAGCAGCCACCACCATGGCATCAGCGGGGACACCCTTAGTGAGGAATTGCTTGTCACATGGGGCAGTGATAAATTTTGAAGGCCTCCTAGGGACTGGCTCTACAGAGTCAGGAGCTGCCCATGCCTTTCGGGCAATAACCTGCATAAGGGGGTCGAAAGGCGGAGACACCCAGGAGGTGGAGGGCCGAGATCCAAACGCCTCTAGGTATACTGACTCATCCTCAGAGGGATTGTTGGTGGGCCAGTTTCCCTCTGTTTAAGGAGTTCTAGGATGTCTGAGAAGGAGACATCCTCAGAGTGGGATCTAGGGGATCCCTCTGACTCATCAAAGTCAGTATCTGAAGTGACAGACTCGGGGGAGTCTACATGTTTCCTCTTACAAGTCCTCTTCCTAGGAGGATCTCCCGAAACATCAGGAGAATCCTCAGAAGAGCGGGAAATTCCCAATGGGGAAACCTGAGGCGGAGGATCTCTGGGTCCCGTAGCAAGAGAAGTGGCAGAGATGTCAACAGGCACTATAGAGGGAGGAGCTAAGGGAACAGACTGCTGACTGATACCAGTGGCCAGCACACTCTTCATCACCTCGAACGCTCCTCCCAGGCAGGTCCGAGAGAACCCGTTCAAGAACTAGGAACTCCAGGGACCACCGAAGGGAAGTCCCCGAGGCAGATGTCGGAGCCGAGCTCACCAAGGCCGAGGCTCCAAGGGGAAGAGCGGGTTCGGACAAGGGTCCGATGCCACTCACCCCCTCGGAGGAGACCATGGAAGCCCGACCACCGAATCCCTCTAAGGAAGGTCTCGAAGAGGAGATAAGAGTAGAGGCTGAAGGAACAGAAGGGCGTAGCTGTCCTCCAGCCGTAGCAGTAACCATTCCCGAAGACTCCAACGCCAAGCTCTGGGGTAGAGTTGAAGGAGGAACTGTAACGGGGTGTGGACCAACAGTCGTCTGCTGAGACGGACTATGTAACATTTGGGCCAGTGCCTGTGACTTAAGTAATCTGCTGACCACTCTCTAAGTCATGGTCTGAAAGTCTGGATGACCTTGAAGATCGGCTCCGATGGCTCCGTTCCGAAAGGAGAGGTGAAGCCGGAGCCGAAAGTATCGGCTCCAAGGAAGGAGACCTCGACCTCTTCCTGGAAGGAGCCCTCGGAGCCGATGAAACTATAGACCCTGTCGGAGCCGACAACTTATCGGAGCCGACAGGGAGCCTCGATGCATCGGCTCCAGCCGGAGCCGATACAGCCACAAAAGTATTGGTGTCGGAGCCGATCGGAGCCGACACCGATGCCTGTGCCACATGGTGGTCGGAACCGATCGGAGCCGACACCGAAGTGGCCGATGCAGAATCGGCACCGATAGCCATCGGTGCCGAAGGCTTAGTTAAGCCAGAATCGGCTCCAGCCGGAGCCGATCTCGACTCAGAACGAGTCGGAGCCGAGGCCGCAGGCTTTGACACAGAAGCCTGGGCCTTGGAAGATTTGGCAGATTTAGATGGAGCCGACTTAGCCGAAGAGCCCTCCGGCTTAAGAAGGCCCCTAAGAATAAGCTTGTTTCTTCTTTCCTGCAGGACTCTCTGGCTGAAGGAATGACAGATAGCACAGGAGTCCTGCAGGTGAAGAGGCCCCAGGCAATACAGGCAAGAAGTGTGACCGTCTGTCAGAGACATCTTCTGACAGCACGAGTCACACTTCTTAAAGCCTGAGACCCTCTCTTTTGACATGGTGAAGACAACACACACACACACACCAGTCAAAGAGTTAAATTAAATTAAATATACCAAAAAGGTATAAGTAGACAAACACACACACACCCTAACAGGGGGGGGGGAGGGATGGGTAAAGTTTGACTAAAAAAAATAAAAAGAGACAGGTAAATTTCTGTCAGAAAATCTTTAAGATTAACTTAAAACTAAAATTTTAAGGGTTTTTAGTGAAAAGGGGCTAAAATATCAAGTATTTTAATCACTTACCAGGAGCTGGTAAAAGGAGGACCTCCTAAGTGAAGCGGCAAACGAGATCTGGATACTTACCGCCTTGCATCATGGGATATGGGGCTGCCTCGAGCTGGTAAAAGTGACTCTCGAGCTTAGCAAGTGCCGAGTCGGAGCCGAGGGATCGGCTCCGAACCCATCAAGCAAGAATGAAGGCGAGATTGACAACTTAACATCTACTATTATGGTAAGATTTTACACAACTGTACTGTCAGAGGCCAGGTGCTCCTTGTCAACACCCACCTTTAGGCACTATCACCTTTTGCAGGGATTATAGTGCCTGTAACTCCAGCGGCAAAATGAAGAGCAACCATCCATTTGTCCATGCTATATTTAAAGGATAACAAGGAATCCCATTGCATGAAAAGCCAGTGGAATCTGTTTCAGATGAAGGGAAGCTGCTGGATTATGCACCTATCTGTCCACTTAGATTTATCTATTCCTTGATAAAGATTGAAGCCCCTGACACTGGTGTTGACTGCAGAGGTTGAGAAGAACTTTATCCCCTATGGCATGGCAAGCTAGGCACAGGTCATCTCTCAGAAGCATGACAGACATTTAATACCAGGATAAATACTCCAGTATCTCCTGGTAGCTAAGGTTGTTGACACTAGAAATGCTCTTATTTAGCCCTGGCCCTAGCAATTGCTGGCACAAGTTGGAGCAAATTTGAGGGATCCTAAGCCACAGCTCTCTCACCACTCACAGACCCATTGCTAGCTCATCTAGCACTCAGTTTACTTCCCCAGTCTGGCACATTAAGTTGACGAGGGAAAAAAATGGCGATCCAAGTTTTAAAACTAAGGCTTCAGTCCTGCAGTCCTGAACAAAAGTGGTATGAAAATTGATCTCCCTAATGGCATTCAGAAACGACAGTGTAGAAAAGAATACCGGTACCATCCTACAGATTGAACTACATCTCCCAATCATGTCCCCTATCACTCTGTAACTGGGGTGGCTGCTCCCTTCTTCCCACCCTGGCTACACTTCTGTCATTCAGGCTACACCTCCATCATCTATTATGAGGAAGGGGAAAAGTCTGGGCATCCTGCAAAATTCCAGACAGTTGAGAGGCATAGTGTCAGCATTCATTTATGAATAATGATAACCAATTTGCAGCATACCTCTCAACTTCTTGCTCAAGAATTCCAGACAAAGGCAAAAATAATGGAGAAATAAATGTTCAAAATGAGAATTATTCTAATTCACTTACAAAGTTAATGTCCCAACAAGTTTTGCATCAGCATGTATTTTCTAAACATTATTTAGTATGAAACATTAAAGTCTGGTGTCGTTGACAGACTTTTCACAGTAATTGACCAGAAAATCCAAAATTCTGCAAAATCAGTCAGGGACATTCTTAAAAAGATATAGTGCATGGAAGTTTAGCTGCAGTGATCTGCTTGTTTATTTTGTATCAAGCAGTTTGCTGTGGTGAAAACCATTTTTTCTTACTTCTGAAGCAGTCAGGGGTCATTATTGAAAGGTCCTGAAGTTGTGGGTATGTACTAGCAGCATTTGTTAATGAAATACTGGTATTGCATTTGTGGTCATAGCTGAAGCAGTGAAGCAGTATAACAATTAATTTGCTATAGTTTAACTGCAGCAAGATGCTTGTTACATTTGTAAATGAGATCCTTTTTCCCTTCAAAGTGAATTCCTTTTTTTAGTTACTGTTCATGACTGTATATAACAATAACAAGCATTGGGTACCCCTTAGGTGAAGGGCCTTAGAGTTATGCAATTAGGTGCCAGATCTCTTATAATTAGTTCTTACAATAACGGGTTATTTTCAATACAGTAGTATACAATGTGTTTCTGCTTCCCAAAGGGAGAGATGCTGCATTTCTTGGCCTTTTTTCTAAGCATCAGGAATTGACCTTAATTAGTTAGGTATATGTATCTAAATGAGATTTGACAACCACACCCACTTGCAGTCATCAGCAAACTTTGTTAACCAGCGGTCACTGTTATCAGTTTGGAGGTCCAAGAAACAGATGTTAAACTGGACAGGTACCAGTACAGATCTCAGCAGACATCATTGCACCTCTTCTCTCTGTCTGAGGAGGCATCACCCACTTGGATGATGTGCATTCTATCCTTAAGCTGGTTGGCTATCTCTTACCATGTAGGAATTTATGCTTAAAGCCATCAGCTTATATACAATTCCATCATGTGGTATGGTATCAAATGCCTCATCCAGGTCAAGGTAGGGAGCATGGACAGTGTAACCACTGTCAGTCGCTTGAGTGACTAACTCAAAGAAGCTGATAAGATTCAGTAAGAAAGTCCTACCATTTGCAAAAACAAATTGTAATGGGTCGACTTTGATCAAATTTTTGATGTCATCATTTATGAACTCAGTGATAATTTTATGAATTTATAGATAAGACTTGTAAGGCTGATGGGTCTTTAGTTTCCTTGTGCCTGATCTACCCTTATGAAAGTGCTTTACTACAGCAGTGAGCCAACACTGATGAACACAACTTGTGGCAAGGTTTTGGTTAAACAGGTTAGGAGGAGATCAGCAAGTGCATGTTTAACACTGTTTATTACTCAACCTGATATGCTGTCTGGGCCCATGGAGGAAGTGCTCATAATCTCTGAGAGTATCATAAAAACATGTTCTTTAGTGATTATGAGGGAAGGGTGAGTGATTCACGGATGGCAATTTCAGGGCAGAAGGTTGCTGCAAATTTGTTTGCAGTGTCTTTTGTGTTGAATATGTGGAACTTGTACTACTGCCACGGTGGTGCAGTGGTAGCATTGTTATCTCACAGCAAGAGGTTCTCCCGTTCAATTCTTGGCTGGAGTGCGGGGAGTGCCTTCTGTGTGGAGTCTGCATGCCCTCCCCACGGTTGGATAGGCGTTCAAAAGACATGCGTAAATGTGCGTGCCTTTGTTGAAGGTTGAACGTCGAGCTGGCACCTCAGCGTTCGTGAAAATCTACTGCCAATCATTAGCGGACCGGAATTCCGCTGTGGTGACCCCTAACCAGGAACAGCCGAAAGACAACAACATGTGGAACTTGTACTGTGTTTTCCAACAGCCATGTCAGGACTCAAACCTACCATTTTCCAATATGAAGTCAGACAGCTTATCTATTAAACCACATGACCAGCCCTCAGATATGCATAATAAATGCATATCTAAATACAGCATGATGCAATTCTAAGTAAAAAATTAGCCCCAAACCATATCATGCAAGTGACAGCAAAAGAGAGCGATGGGAGCAAAAGGGAGAGCGCAAAAGTTTAAAGGTCTGCTTAATCATAATGTGCACTGCATTTCCATCTAATCTGGCCCAAAAACTATCTGCAAATATACACCTAACCTTAACAACTGTAAGCAACCTCTGCACAATAAAGCTTAACATGTAAAAAGACAAACTACTTGGCAAGGTACTATACTGTTCCTGTGCTGGAGGTTTGTGAAGAATGGACCTCAATTTCTTTGGGGCTATGGGGCATCACAGGAAATGGTATTGTTGTTGTGGGCTCAGCTGTTGACTCTTAGGTATAATCTATCCTTGTGTTATACTCCAAAATGGTAGAGTAGCTAGGATGGAGTGAGAGGGGCAGTTGCTCTAGGCTCAAAGTGTTGGGGGGGGGGGGGAGCAGCCGATTCTGATTGCTGTTTAATGCATACCAACTTTTAAAAGCCAGCATTGCATTTGAAGTCAAACCTGAGCACTGTAGCACCCCTCTGTAGTTTAAATTGTAGCAATTGCCATTGTTTAAAATCTTTCCTTTTTTAAAGTTAAACCTAAACTCTGTAGTGATCAGTGCAGAGTATATATTACAGCTTAAAAGTAAAAAAAAAAGTAAAAAAAAAAAAAAAAAATCAATAACTGTAGCAACTGCTTTCAAGTAAAATGAGAGGTGGGACTTGATTGGCTCCTGCATTTCAGTAGCTCAGGTACCTGAAATTTTTTTTTCGCTCTTTACTTGAAGAGCTGTGGGGGAAGGGATGTACTGTCTGCAGGAAGCCAACTGGAATTCCTGGTGCTTGGCAAAAGTCCTTTTTTTGGCTGTTCATTTGAAGAGCTGAGAGGGTGGGGCTCTAGTTTGCTGGACTGGCACCAGGTACTGGTTGAGCTAGCTATGCCTCTGCCCCAACAGAACCCTAGAAAAATCTCTCTCTAGCAGCAGCTTACAGTGTGTAATGGTATTGGAGAGAAGCAATAAGCATGCGATATATATTAGTTACCCCACATCTTTCTTGGTTTCTCTATTCCCATTTTGGAGGTGTTTGTAAAACGGTATGTCATATATCATTGGCTTCCTTACACCATAATGGGACCCTGAGTCCAAGCCATTCTCAACATCTCATCTTTCTGATTGAATGACAAATACTTGTAATAACAGAGAGAAGCATGGCAGAAACAAACATTGGTTTGGGCATAAATACCTGTATATAATCTCAAACTGGATAAATGTAGAGTCTTTTTGTCATATTTGTGGCTGTCACCATTGCAAAAATCCAGTCTGCTCTCAGTATTCTCATTTCTGCCTCTCATATTGATCAGTTTTCAGAATGAGGTGCTGAACTTTGTTTAGTAAGAACTCATGTTGAAGTTCCATCTCTCAAATACAAGTTTGTAATCTATAGTTGCTGCTATCATGTCTGATAAGTAAGCAGAATGGAGCAGCTACAGGTCAGTAACATCTTTATGTCACTTACTGGTCACTTCTTTAAACTCCAGGATAGGTTGAATGACGTTTGCACTTATAGACTGCTTGTTCTGCATTTCAGGGTGTTATGCATCCACACCAGCCCAGCATTCTGTTTGGTGGCAATGAGTGGTTAGACGCCTTTTTTCTAGTTTTCTGCAACACAAAATGGTTCAAACAGGCGAGTCTACATACTTTATTGAGCTATTTGTTGAACAGTGAGACAATAGCTAAAGGTTTATATTCACCAAACTATTTGACTGACATAACTTGCTCACTTTGATGTTTACTGGTTGTGCAAAGAGCTATGTGTCTGTTCAAGAACTGTGCAAAATTGTCCAATGTACAGGGTTTCAGTTTTGCATGTTGTTATGTAACTAAGCAGCTGGGTACTGTACTGTAGAGTTTATGTCTGTGCAAAGAAAGTTTGTCTGACAGCACAGAGGACTAAGGTACTGAGCTGTGAATGAGCTACTTTCTGTGGTACAGGGTTTGATTCCCTCAGCCTTCTTTTGCCTTTTATGTGACCTTGAACACGTCATTTAATCTGACAATGCAATGAAAATTTGGGCTACCTCCTTAATGGTCTCCTGGGCTGCATGCTTAGTAACAGCCTACGACTCTCCCCTAAGCATGGCATTTTATCAGTTGAACATTGTTAGATTCTCCTGTTGTTATCCATATAAATCACATTTGGCATAAGGCATAATTTTGCATGTTCACATTTGAGCACTGCTTTTCCTTCTCACACCTTCTGTCTATAAACCTAATGTGTCTCTTTTTTTAAAGTCTTCACTTGTTTCATAGCCACCAGTTAAAACAATGTTTCCTTAAGGGATACTACTTAATTCCTCACCTTAAAAAAATCCCAGACTCATTATTTGTGACAAGTTATGTATGGTAAAACCTTTAAAGAACATCAAGTAAAAGTGTCAGGTACTTTATGTCAAATCATATCAGTCTTGAACTTGTAACATATTTAATTTCCAAGATGTATCGCTTCACAATCTCCACATATCCTAACTTCAAAAGGCTGTATTATCTCATGCCAAAACAAATGTCTTCCAGAGGTATCTTGTCTTTTCCAGTTATTTAAATCATAGAACACTGCATCCTTCAGCTTTAGCACTAGCCTTTTATATGCAGCTACAAAGTTCTTCATCCTGAAGCTTCCCTTCCTGGCACAGACTTTCACTACTCTGCTCTGTTAATGGCTTTCTACATGGGGTCAGGATGTCTTATCAACTGTAACCATCTTTCTCGATTCAATGCCACTCTTTTACCTTCTTCACTTGTTATGTCTGACTGTAGCAGGCTTTCTCCCACACAATCCATCCATCTCTTTCCTCAATGCCCTCAGTTCCTCTTGACTTCTTCCTGTTTCTCCCAAATCTTCTTCTTTACCAAATTGTCTTCTACTGTTCTGAATACGTGTCTGAACCACTGTAATCTACTCTCTTTGAACTTTTCTGCAATTGGAGCTATTATAGTTTCTGCTCTGATGTCCTCATTTCTTTATCTGTCCTTCTTAAGTACATTATCTACAGTATCTTTAGCTTCCTCGGTTACCCTCCCTTCATTTTGCTGGTTTCTGTACCACACAGTAGTACTGGTCACACCAGTGTTTTGCACACCTTACTTTTCAGCTTTTTTGGAATTCTTTTGTCACATACTACCCCTGACACTCTGTACCAGTTGGCTGCAGCTCCTCTGAGTTTAGCTTTGACTTCCTTGCTCAGACTTCCTTTCTCCTCAACCACCCTTCCCAGATACTTGAAGCTGTTAATCTCTTCCTCTATTTTTCCTTCTATCAGCTTCTTTTGGTTTCCCCCATTTGCTGGCACGATAACTGTCTTTGTCTGTACTCAGTTTCATCCCATGTGCCTTCAGTTTTTCATTTCATTCTTCTATCATTTCTTGATTTTCTTGTTCAGAGTCTAATTGTAATGTGCCATTGTCTGCATATAGCAGCTCTGTTGTTTTGTCCCCTGTGACCTGCTTCCCAATGTAGTCCATCACCAGTATAAACATCAGATGAACAGTGATGCACACCCACACTTTGGGCTAACCCCCTCCATGGGTCGGAACACTTTTCATGCTAGTATCATTGGATCCTTCTACACAGCCTGAACTAATTCTATCAATGTTTCCCGGGCTTTAAACTATCGCAGGATTGCCCAAATCATCTTTCTTGGGACATTGTCATATGCTTTCTCCCACTCTGGGAATGCCCAGTTGGATTTTTTTTCTCATACGTATGAGATCTGTCTCACTGCAAATATTGGGTCAGTTGTGCTGCATCCTGCTCTGAATCCAAAGTGCTCATCTACCATCTTACTTTCTATTTCTCTGTGTATTTGTTCATTATTCACTCTCTTCAGTACCTTCTTGCAGTGTGACAGGAGGTTGAAACCTCTATACTGCCCACAGTTGTAAATGTACTTTCTTGCAGTGTGACAGGAGGTTGAAACCTCTATACCGCCCAGAGTTGTAAATGTACTTTCTTGCAGTGTGACAGGAGGTTGAAACCTCTATACCGCCCACAGTTGTAAATGTACTTTCTTGCAGTGTGACAGGAGGTTGAAACCTCTATACTGCCCACAGTTGTAAATGTACTTTCTAGCAGTGTGACAGGAGGTTGAAACCTCTGTACCGCCCACAGTTGTACATGTACTTTCTTGCAGTGTGACAGGAGGTTGAAACCTCTATACCGCCCACAGTTGTACATGTACTTTCTTGCAGTGTGACAGGAGGTTGAAACCTCTATACTGCCCACAGTTGTAAATGTACTTTCTTGCAGTGTGACAGGAGGTTGAAACCTTTATACTGCCCACAGTTGTAAATGTACTTTCTTGCAGTGTGACAGGAGGTTGAAACCTCTATACTGCCCACAGTTGTAAATGTACTTTCGTGCAGTGTGACAGGAGGTTGAAACCTCTATACTGCCCACAGTTGTAAATGTACTTTCTTGCAGTGTGACAGGAGGTTGAAACCTCTATACTGCCCACAGTTGTAAATGTACTTTCTTGCAGTGTGACAGGAGGTTAAAACCTCTATACTGCCCACAGTTGTAAATGTACTTTCTTGCAGTGTGACAGGAGGTTGAAACCTCTATACTGCCCACAGTTGTAAATGTACTTTCTTGCAGTGTGACAGGAGTTTGAAACCTCTATACTGCCCACAGTTGTAAATGTACTTTCTTGCAGTGTGACAGGAGGTTGAAACCTCTATACTGCCCACAGTTGTAAATGTACTTTCTTGCAGTGTGACAGGAGGTTGAAACCTCTATACTGCCCACAGTTGTAAATGTCCTCTTTGCTCTTGGACACTGGCATTATAATGCTTATTCTCCAGTTATCTGGGATACAGCTTTCTCTCCATATAGAAATGAGTACCCTCTGAAGCCACCTCTTCCTAAGCCACCCAACATCTTGATCATATCTGCAGTGATCTCAGCTGAGCCTTCTGCTTTCGCTGAATTCATTTTCCTTAGTTCTTTTCTTATTTCTTCTAAGGTGAGCTTTTCTTCCTCTGTCATTGTAGGCTGTGACTGAAGCAGTACAGCTTCTGTGGAGTTTTATTCATTCAGAAGCTGTTGGAAGTCCTCCTTCCATCTATCTTTGATGTCCTGTGGTATGCTGAGCAGGTTGTTGCATCCCTTATGAACGGTGTCTGATGATTATCTTCTTTATCTTTCTGTCTGTCTTCTGTCTTCATTAGGAAATGCAATCCCTTTATTACTTTGCATACTTTTGATATTGGTAATTCTTTCTCCATTGTAGATCATGTCTTGCCATATTCTTTTTGTGTTCACGTCATGCAAGACATAATGTGTGCAAGTCAATAAGAACCACATCTGCAAAAACATTCTTCTCAAAAATAATCAGTCAGATCCTGCCACAGCCATCCCCTATCTTTTCTTTCTGGACTATTAAAGAAATTCTGAAAGATTAATCAGAAGACTGTTTTACAGTGCCCTTTGTGAACTTTGTGAAAGAAAAAGGAATTCTCCTAGTGTCTTGGACTAATTTCTGTGTGCCTCCATAGATACCATCTTGGGTGTCCCCTAAATCTTATCATCACCAATTAAAAAATAATAAATAACAAAAGTCTTTACTCATTATTACAGATAGAAAAGTAGAAGGATTGACATCGTGTTCAACACAGTTGCCACATTTCTGATCAATGAATGGGCTACCTTCTATAAACTCAACAGGATCTGATCAGTAACTGCTGACATTCAGATATAAATTAAGAAAACTATAAGGTGAATATGTGGAGAAGGGGAAAAATATTTCATGTGCTACTAAAAGAGAGAAAATGAGGCTGGGAGAAACTGAATAAAGAGAAAGAAAATTATCAGTACTTAAAGCTGCTCTCAGTACTGCTAAGCACCCTGACTGACTGCAGGAGAGACAATTTCTGTTTTTATACTCAGTTGCACAGTGGCACGGTGGATAGCATTGTTTCCTCACAGCAACAGGTTCCCTGGTACAGTTTTTGGCTCGGGCGCCTTCTGCGTGGAGTCTGCATGCTTTCTTGTGTTCGTGTGGAGTTCCTCTAGGTGCTATGATTTCCTCCTGCATTCCAAAGACATGCAGTAGGTAGATTGAACACTATAAATTGGCTATAGGTGTGAGTGTGTGTGCAAGTGTGGTGTGGAAGAACTATCATGGCAGGGCTAGCCACATAGTAGTGTAAACCTTGGCTCTAGATGATTGTGACTGTTCAAGTGACACTGCGACCCAATGTGCAAAAATGGGAAAAGTGGTTGTGGATGGATGTATACTCCATTGCTTTCTAATTCAAACTGTGCTTCCTGCCTTTGGTTGCAACTCCCCCATTACATTCTGTGAATTTTCACTTGTCAGTTGCTGTTTCCTATTGAAAACCACTGTTCCCACAGTGTATGTTAGTGCACTGGCAGTTATTCGGAATTTTGGGGTTACTTAATTTTCCCAGTGTTGCGTGTCCTTGGATTTGGTATATTTAAGCAAGTGGAGGCATTAGGGGTGAAGCATCCAGCATGAGGGGTGGGGGTGTAGGGAAGAGTTGACACCTGAAAAAATGGTTTTAATCAATTTTTCATCTAATCGTGGCTTTGACCAGCTTATTTTGTCTAGATGTAGCCTGAACTGGATGTTTTATGATGATTCATAGTACAGCTTTCAAACTATATGTTATGCAGTAACAGTCTCTGTTTAAGCATGCACTAAACTTGATATCTCAGAACTGATCGAAACCAAATGTGACAAAGCTATCAGTGAACTTAAAAAATGTCACAACTCTTACCTTCCTACAATTATATCACTCAAATATCATTTACAGTTGCATAATTTATTTTAGCAAAAAATGACTGCTGTACTTATGCAAGGAAACCAAAACAGTAAAATGTAAAAGGGACTTTACTACTGAACTCTAAACAGCATACTAAAAATGAAATATGATAACAACTAGATGATGTATATGTCATGATGCAATAGCAATATACAGTGTTGGGTGTGGATTACAGTGGGATTTAATAATGCATCTTGCTTGAATTTGGTTATTCAGGCTTCATCCACATGACTATACCATACCATTACTGGAAAACGCAGAACGTGATATATTGCTATCATACATAATTATAATGTTTTGCTGGTGATAGATGATAGTTTATGTTCTGCCTGCCTTTATTTTTGTTTTCATTTTTTGCAGTATTGTTGTCTCGCCCATCATTACACACACACACACACACACACACACACACACACACACACACACACACACACACACACACACACATTTCTGAATCATTTAACTTTTTTTATGTTTTCTTCCAGCATTGATCTTTGATGGAAGCATATGAAGTATCTGCATTTTTAATGTTTTTTGGGCTTTGATATTTTAATCTTGTTAGTTTTAGCAATCAGTGAAGCATTTTTGTTCAGTATTTTTAATTTTGTTAAACTCTAAATGCTCTTTGCTGGCCAAAATATCAAAACTGCAACATTAGCTAGATTAATTTTATATTAAGCAGAGATATTTAAGAAGTGTTTCTTTACTCCTAAGATGTCATAATATTGCTTTGTTTAGTTTCAGCAATACTCACAAGATTAAAATGTATTTTGTAATCATTTTAATTACTGACTTCAGTGATATAGGTTCATAGGCTAACTGCCCTGAAGGGCCATTTAAAGCCTAGCCAATAACCCAAAATCATATGTATTTTTGACTAATATATATCTAAACTTTCACATTCAGAGGTGGTTTACTGAAGTGACTCCATGGAAAATAATTTTCACACAGCATGTCTCCTTTTAACACGATGTTCGCAAACAAAAATACATCTGGAATATGTTGTTGAATCATATGTGTGTTGTTTAATATGGGTATGACATTTTAATGTAGAATGTATATTTAGATATTTTATTTGTTGAACAAGACTGTCCTATTTTTCTCATTCTCCTCTATTTTCTTTCTCCTTCTCTCCTGTTTGGTCTGAAGATACCATGCTGTATTTAAATCTGAAAGTCTGTTTCATTCTCAGTTACAAACAATAATATGAATAGTGAAATACAACACACTGGCATAAGAAAGTTTCTTTACTCTCCATTTTTCACACTGGTTTTCTAGCATGCTTTTCTGTACTTGCAACAGTGATCCACATTGCTGCATGGAACATGTTAGAAGGGTTTCTTAGTAATCAGCCCAGTGCAGAACCCCTGTTCCCTGATCCATATAAAGGCTGTACAAATGTGAAAGACAGAGTAGCATGGGTAGAGGCTATGCAAACAATGTGACTGATATGAAAACATCAATTGCAAAAAAAGTGGAATTGTTGAAACAATGTGATATCCAGAGCATGCATATGATTGCATTTAAATGAAAAATCCATGCAGATGAGCAACATGGAATATGTAAATGCAGGAGGCTATAGTGGCAGAGCGATTTAGAGATGTATAAAGTGGTGACACTGTGATGCTTTGCTCATAAATAGTACATGATAGGAGCCATGTTAGGAACTGCAGCAGCAGCAGCTTAACTGCATGTGCTAGATGCCACCATCGGTGCCAGTGCATGAAGATTGTGCGTGATGGTTACACATGACAATGAAGATGATGCAGGCAGTGCCTGTCAGAGCAGTAGATACTCAGTCACTTCAGAGTTAACAGAGATGTGAAACAGAACCTAGCCACACTGTGACACCCATGAGTGGAATTGAGGATAATTTATAGCCTGCCAGTTGTTACAGACACAAAGTGTAGTGTTGGGCATTATAGCTACTAGGACCTTCCAGGAGCATATAGAGGACACATTAAGTATACTGCAGACCTCTGCCTTGTGAATACTTAATTACTTGACATTATGCCACAACATGTGGAGTAGAATATCTGGTTATTAAGGATGACAAAACAGATAACCAACACAATGTATACACTCTATGAAACTGTATGCTTCTATGAAGTCCTGGGCAACACAGAATGAGCACATGCTGCTATTAAAGCTCTACATGGTCCAAAGTGTCAGAGATACATAAATAGGAAAAGCTACTACTCCTTAAATGGTTAAGTTGTCCTTAATGCCCAAAGTATTGTCTTACAATGATTGCAATACTCAGGTGGCTCACCTGATTCACAAATGTGGCATATATCTCATCTCTACCAGGAGTTTCACTGACGGGACTTACCACAGGGTAACATGGTTGGTAAAGACATTGTATACTGAAAGCCTTATACGTACAGGTAGAATGCATGCTGGGAACATATCATTTTATATCCTGTGTGTTGCAGTAATATGTCCTGTGTGTTGCAGGTAATGCCTAATATATCCTTGAGATATGTATGATGACTCTGAGTCACACCTCTAAACAAAAGCAGAAATGTCATGCAATGCTGCCCGTGCTGAAATGAAACAATATTCATTGTAGAAAGAGTCCTTTGACTTCTGATGCATAGATATCATTGCTTAGCCACATACAGTGGGACACTAGAATATAGTCTGGCATAAAGCAGCAAATTATTTCTAGTATTGCCATGCTACCTAATATGGTACTCTGTAAATAAGTGGTGCAGCCAGGTGACATGTGACCAGGGTAGGCCACAACTGATGCAGCAGCAGTAGCAGGACAGGGAGTTGATACAGGGGAAGACAATGGAGGAGCAGAACTTTTAAGCGTGTCTTATTAAAGGGTATATTGCAAGGTCTCTTATAGTCCCTGATTGTCTAGTATTGCTCCTATGTTGCTATGTACAACTGAGACAGTGACAGGTGCAGTAAGCTGTGGTATCTGGTCACAAGTATGGACCATGATACAGAATGATATGATGCATGCTATAACCGTCAAGCTATGCAGGGCAGTGGATAGTCTGGCCACACTATATATATTAGACATCAATAAACCTACACAGGACAGTGGGTGGATAGGTCACAGTCTTCATCACCTGCATGGGGGGGCAATGACAGTTGAGTGCAACACTATAATAAGTGGAGTGCATCTCAGATACTGTGTTTGGTGAGGACACAAGAGAAGCCCATTTGGAATTTCACCTACAAATGGTATGACAGACTCTGAAGAGGCCATGCATTCAGCAGTGACCTTAATAGGGGCCCCTGCATTGCTAGATGTTGGTGTTCCCTCCTCCAGGAGTGTTGAAAACAGTGTCACTATGTCATCAAACCATACATTTTGCATGTTACTATCAGCATCAGCAATAACAGATCTGCTGACATGAGCCCTCTGTGTCTCACTGTGCTGGATTCTCCACCATGGAAACTGTGAATGCATGAAACATATGACACCAGTAAGAACCCTCAAATATATGGTTGTATTGTCATCCTGTGGCATAGAAACTGGAACACATGGAAAACATTAGTGTACAATGCTCCGGCACACATAACCTTGTTGGGCAGGAAATTGCAGACCAAAAGTGCCTTGAGGACAAAGTTGCAGTCATATCCTCTCCAAAACTGTTGATTTGGCATAGTGGTATGTTGCTCTGACTGTAGTGCACAGGGTCCTGGGTTCAAGACTTGGCAGTGAAATGCATGGTGATAACACAATGTTTGGGGTGGGAGGATGGCAGAATGGTTAAGGTGTTTATCTTGCGTCACAAGGTGCAGGGTTTGATTCTCACATAAGGTAATTGGCTAGGGTTAAAATGGCCCGCAAGGGCAATTAGCCTAATACTAATCTATGAACCTAATCTAATCTAATCTAATCGAATCTAATCTAATCTAATATATGTCATGTGTACATATGTTTCTTTCCATTGTAACATGGCCAGTGGTAATCTGGTGAGTTGTCTGCTGACAAATGAGGAGTAGGTGTCAGGTCTGCACCTCTATCTAGGCAATGAACTGATAGGTGGGGAGGGGGTAACTGCCTGGGCAGTGACACCAAAAACTCTTCAGCCTCCATCAGCCTCTTTATTTTTGATGGTCCGCCTACATTGGTGGTCCTGGCCACTGTGATAACCCATGCCTTCTGCTTTTCATGGAAAAGCATAACTGTACCCCTTCTTCATACCTGTTAGAAAGACCTAGCATTGCCTCCCACATATCACATTTTTTAATGTTCTGGCTTACAAAACATTGTGACAGTAGGTAAATGTCATGCATGTAGTGTCCTTACAGCATCACATCATTCTCCTGGCTTGTGAAATTCTTCAGGCATTGATTCCCCAAGGATGCCATACCTGTACTTGCACACCTGTAGACAAAATATGTAATTTAGTGGGCGTATGTCCCCAGATAAACTACATGTGTCACTATATACTATCTCTCCCATTGTCTCCACATAGCTATCACAGATATTACCTGCAGTTACTTTTTTCCCCTTCATGTATGGAACTGTAGCCTTACAGGTATGCAGGAATATGGCAATTCCATACTGTGTATACTACAGTATATGCAATATTCCATGGCCATTGCATCTACACACAGGTATACACAAGTATACTATATTACTATTTGATGGCCCAGCATGTGACATGGGTATGCAAGTGAGTGCCTCTACACCATACTTCTCAACTTTCCAGATTTTTGCCTCAAATTGTTGGTCTGTTTCTCATAAAATGATGGTTTTCTGACAAATCACTGGCAAATCATTGATGACTGAAGTCAGAAAAGAATGGCAGTCATCTGAGATTCAGACGTCATATAATTCAGAAAATTCATGCTAATGCAAAACCTATTACTCTATCAACTGTCTAAGCTTGTAAGGGGAATATTTAAAATGTGTCCCTATTTTTGGGCCTTTGTACCCCTATTACTTGTGGCTTTGTTCAGATTCCTTGGTCTAAGAAGTTAAGAAGTATGCTTTACACCTAGATGTTTTTACATATGTGTGTGTGCCATGTCTGAGGTGGAATAATCATATATGACCCACCCTTATGTTACAAAAACAACTGCACACTGACCATCACTCCCCCTGACAGACAGAGCAGGTATTGCAGGAGTGCAACAGCTTTATTACCACTCCAGTTCTCCTTCAATCTCTCTCTAATACTCCGTCCCATTCATTTTATTTTCAAAATGACTTACACTAGATTTGAGTGGCAGTTTACATTGTACTAACATAGACTACCTAGTGTGATGAAAATACTAATGAGTCCAGGTAAGCTGATGCCTGTTAATTGCTTGTTCTGTGCTCATACTGTTTAGAACCTAGCATATGACATATGTGGTCATCTACCATACCAGAAAATATGCATAGGTGCTTGCAGTGGTGCAGCATTGTGTTGCTTGATGTAGGTTCATAGTTATATTCCAGGCTAATGACCACCAGGGCCTTTACAAGCCTAGCCATGCAATCCAACCCAATTGTGTCACTATGTATCATGTGCGTTGATTAGGAGGGGATATGTTAGGATTTTTCTTGAGGTTATGTGGGGAAGTAGGTCAGCTTGGGCATTACTCTCTCCAAGACATGGGGGGGGTAGACCCAGGGTACATTTTTGATTTCCCATCCATTAGTCAAGGTTACGTTTAAATAAGGTTAGACTATGCTTCACATGGATGGGGAGCATTTTCCAGAGCATGTGGTTCTTTTGAAACACATATCTGCCTCACCAACATGTCTTATTTACGTCACAAACAAAATGTAAATCCTTGGATCTAGTGGTTCTGATGCTGTTCATTTTGTGTATGTGCAAAAGGTCCATCAGAGCTGAATCTGAGCATGCCTTGTATGCCAGGCATAGATTGCCAGTCAGTAACCTCCAGGAGTCAGAGCACAGAGATAGGGCTTTAATCTGATCCGTACAGTATAACGTGTTTATACCCTGGATTCTCCTGGTAAGGAACCTTTGTGGGCATTCCCACTGTTGCATATGTTTGGTCAGGTACATGGCAAAGGGGGCATTACACTCAATGGTGGGTCTAATAAGGGATGGATAAAGTGGTGCTCTGACTTCTTTGGACCTGGATGCCATGCTCTTAGTTATAAATTGGGTGACATAGAATGATTTTCTTACTACATTGGTCACATGTTGGTCAAAGGCCAGATTACTGTCTACATATTTTCCCAGACCCCTGACTACTAGGTCAACACTTAGGGGTGTCTTATTGTTGGAGCAATTAGCCTGGGTGGCAGTTTTTTTCCCAAAAGCCACTATAATGCATTTTGTGGCATTGAGTTTTAGTCTGTGACTTTTAGGCATGTATTTCAGCACAATACACTTGAGGCTTAAAAGTTTGTACTCAGAGTTTCCATAGATGTATCATGACCTTTTTGACAAAATCAAGTTATGTCCTCACTTTTCAAACAAATGTTTGTATATCTGAAACCATAAGGGTTATTAAATAAGAATTTAAGAAGTATAAATGGCGAAGTGTTTGGCACAAGCTACTGTTTATAAATTCCTTACAATCTAGGTCTTAATCTGGATTTTGTAAGTGATAACAAGTGCAGTCAGTAATCGTTTTGTTAACAACTTACAATATCTTAGTAACCACTAAAGCTGTGCACATACTATCAGCAACATTTTGTCAGTCCTGCTGTCAGCTTTCATGTGAGGTTACTCACCACACAGGGCTGCATGGTATGCTAGGGAGAGCAGGATTTTCCTATTTTTGTCTGTGCCAGGACTTTTGAAGAGCACTTCATGGGGTGGTGTGATGCTCCCCTGATAAAGGGTGATGCCTGGTATGATCTGACATTGGTGTTGCCTGATGCCACAAGCATCACTCTTAGAAGGAAGCAATGCAGACATCAGTATGATGACATGAGGTGGCACCATTCTGACTTGCTTCACCAGTGGGAGGTAGACGATCTTGAAATGCAGCCAGATATGTGTTGTAAGTATTTTTGTCCATTTATCTCCAGCAGCGGTATGCATTGTCTACCTATGCTTAATAGAAAATCATTTGTTTTGCAGCTGCTAAGGAAAATCATTTAAACGTGCTTGGCTGTTACAGAAGGCAGGAACTTGACTACAGGCAGCGTAGTGTGTATTTATTGTTTAACCTTCAGCAGTACAACTGCAATCTTGATCACCCACTGCCTTATTATTTTTTCCAGTCCATCTTTCATATGCTAGTTCAGTTGAGGCAGAAGGGGTGGCAGAGCTGTGGTCAGTAACCATTTGAAATGTTGGGACCCATTAGAGTGAGCCCTTAAACATGGAGACTGAATAGCTAAAAAAACAGCTTACATATACTAAGTTCAAGATGGCTGTTTCTCAGGCTATTTCTTTTTCTCTGAGTTATGGCAATTTAGGAGTTGGTATATATAAATTTGGGCATGTGGGTTGCTTGCCCCCAACAATGGGGGTGCAGGGGGACTTTTCTGCTACAAAAAAAAACTTAAAGGAGAAGAACTTCAATCTTTTTTCCTGCTTGTCAGCACTCGGCATTTTGAGCAGGCTCAATCCCACCAAACATACCCCTCTTCCATTTCCACCATCTGTCCTATATTGCTTTCCCTTATATTTTGTCATTCTGCTTGCTATACTCTTCTCTCCTACTTTCATGTCTGTCACTTTCCTTCTCATTGACTTACTGGTTGGTCACTTTGATGTGCACCCCTACACTACTGTTCCTGTTAGGTGCTACACTGTGTTTTTCTGTCAGTTGTTTTGTGCCATAGCCTGCCACTACCTGTTGCATCATTGAATGTAGACACTTGTACAGCTATGGGCACTCAGGGCTGGCTTTGTTAAAGTGTTGTGATCATCACCTGTACATGGTATAGTAGTACTGCTCCTCTGGTATGTTGCTATAGTGCTGCCCTGTCTGTTACCACTGCCCATTGCTTTATTATGTGGTATGTCACTCAAGGTGTTAGTGCTGCCCATTGCTTATTACATCTCTAAATACCTTTTGAGTGCTTCATGCGGTGATCCCCTCAATATTAGAATTAGTCCAACCAGGAAAAACACAAACACATAACCAACAAATCCCTGTAGTGCTGAACAAATGGCTTGGCTCTCAGAATTAGCAGTAAACAAGCACATTGCATACCTCCATGAATTGCAGCTAATACCTGATTTTTAGTTTGACACCCCATAAATTGCAAACTTTGACAAAGCAGTGGTTCAGAGTTTTTTATTTCTTTGTATTCTTTAATCTTTTTATATTGCATCTTCAGACAATGTACACAGTGATCTCTACATGTATGTATATACAAAAAAAGAATAAAAAATAAACAAATTATCATTTTATCTAAGAAGTGGACGTGCTTTTAACATCGGTCTTATCAGAACTTTAGCACTGAGACCTGAGCCAGTATCAGCTCTAACCCTAATTATCCATTTACTCTCCAAAGACTCAGTTGCATTGAATAAGTTAAGGTGGAACAAGATGGTGCTATAAACACATTACTGTATAGAAAGCCTTGCTATAAAAATACATTTTTACATTGTAGTAGTATACATCCACATCACATCGCATTTTTAAGAATGTTGTAGAGTGTTGCAGAGGGGCAAGGCTTAAGGATATCTAAGGTTAATGCAAATGATGATAATTTCTTGAAAGAGATAGTGGATTTAGCAGAGAGATTTATAGCAAGAGGATATAGTGAACATAAAGTACATAGTTCGTTAAATGGTGTGGTCAAAGGTAGGGAAGATGAGGGGAGACCATATTTTTCATCTAATCCACCTATATTTAAAAATAAAAATAAGTATTCCAGTGATAGTAGATGTAGAGTACCAGTAACATTTTCTAAAGCTTTTGAAGGTATAACCAGTATCATTGAGAAACACTGGAAGATTATAACAATGAACCCAGAAATAAAGAAGATAATGGGGGAGGTCCCAAGTTTTGTGTATAAGAAGAAAAAATCTTTGAAACAGATCTTATGTTATCCCAAGCATCTAGTAGGACCTGTAAAGTTGAATATAAGAAAAATGGTAGTAATTTTGTGACTAGACCATGTCGTAGTTGCAATTACTGTGAGTATATAGATAGTTCAGAGGAATTTTTACATCCAGATCAAGGTAGAATATATAGGTTTGGTGTTGAGGCTACATGCAATAGTATGCATATAGTATATCTGGCATATTGTGTTATATGCAAAATATTTTATATAGGAAAGACTGATAGATGTCTGAAGGATAGAGTAAGGGAGCACATATGTAACTTTAGGAATGGTTCTAGAAGTAATGCCCTTGCTAAACATGTGGAAGAAACCTCTTCTGAACATTAGTTTAAGTTTTCGGTTATAGGCAAAGTAGAAATAGGTTTGAGAGGGGGTGATATATGCAGTGCAACTGAATCTTTGGAGAGTAAATTGTAAATGGATAATTAGGGTTAGAGCTGCTACTGGCTCAGGTCTCAGTGATAAAAGTTTTGATAAGACTGATGTTAAAAGCACATCCACTTCTTATATAAAATGATAATTTGTTTATTTTTTTATTCTTTTTTTGAATTATATGCATACATGTAGAGATTTTATAGTTTTGGAATATTTTGTATAGGGTAATATTTTGTGCCTTTAAGAGGTAATTGTTTTTGTACCATGTGATTTTATGATAACCTGTGTAAATGAGACGGCATGGTAGTGATTTTATACATCTGAAGAAGCAGATTTAATACTGCAAAAGTGCTTACGGTTGTTTGTCCAAATAAAACTTGTTTGTTTTATGAAGATAGCCTGGTTTTGCTTTACCTTACTGATTTCAACTGCAAAAAAGTGTCATACAACTGCAAAAAATAAACTATAAGTTAAACATTTTAACAGCAAATGACAATTTATAGGAATCATAGGAGTTTCAATGATATTTTATACTAATCACCATGTATGCCTTGCCCGTACATACCCTCACAAGTCTCACTGTTACACTTTTATAGTATTTTCATGGGGGCAAGAACCATTGCACCCTTCAGTGTTTTGTTTTACACCCTTCTCACCCAGCTAACTGTATACTACCTCAGATACCAATGTAATGCAGAATAGGGAGAATATTCCAAAGTACCACAATCTCAGGGTTAGTATATATATCCCTATCATTCATAATCTTGTACCATTAAGGATCACAGTACAGTTCCCTAGAATTCCAGTGGAGACACCCAAGAAAGACCCAAGTAACTTTATGCTAAGAAGCAAACCTTTCTACATAATAGCTTAAGTGGCTATCACTCCTCATTCTCTGCTTTTCTACCACCATTTAAAATGAACCTGTGTGTCTCTCTCTGCATTATCGTATATTGTTTCTGCTCTACTCCTTATAGGCCAAAAAAATATTTTTCTACTGCATTGCATACCACTACTTCTGATTGCCTGCAGACAATTTATTTTATTCTGCTAATGTTTGAGACCTTTTCAATTAATTAATTAATGTAGTGAAGTAAAGCCACTCAGAACACATGCCTTTGCTTGGAATCACACAGTATGCCAGTGGAGGGCCAAAGAATGAAACCCAAGATTTGCAAGCTGAAGAGCTTTAGAAGGTCATACCATTACCCTTCTGTGATAAACTGTCAGATGGATTGTTTGTCTTAAACTAGTTGGTTTCATAGATAACACAGATGTGATATGATAACCATGTATTGGGCCAGTATAGCACTTACGGTTACAGGGGATCTTGGGATTTTGTACTAACAGGAGCTCTAAATTTTAGTTTTATTGGAGTTTGTTAAGTCCTGGAATATTAAACTGGAATCCAGCCAAATATATTCCATAGCTGTGAGATCTTCTAATCTTCCTAATTCAAAAAGCATCTAAAATTATTTTTTATGGGCAGAAGTGAGACATGCACTCCTGTTCTCCAACTGCATGCATGGTTCCAAATCTAACCCACTCATAGGAGTAACATTACATCTTTCTTGCAATCTTAGGAATATAATTTTTATTTTTCTTAGAATGTAGTGGTCTTAGAGTTAATTACATTTGGCAATCACTCAGTGCTTGGTTTTCTGGTTTGTTTCTGGCTGGAGTCCCATCCACAAAAACATTTCATGTTCCTCCTTTGTCTAAGTAGAATTTTGTCAGTGTTTCCATTTTTGTCCCGTAACCAAAAAGCATATAACAATCTGATAAGGTTTCAAATTGCCCTAAGTTATCTGTTTAGTCTGCATGTGTATGTGTGTATGTGTATATGTGTGTGTCATGAAATATGCTGGTATCCTGTCCACAATTTATTTCCTGTTATGCATAAAGTTTGGCAAGGATTGGATTTATTTCTCAAATGACCTTTAACTGAGTTAAATGGGTAATGAAGAGGTTTGCTATGAGCATAGCTCTCTAGTTAACATCATGTAAAGTGTGTGTTTCTATGTGTATATGTGATTGTGTGCACACATGCGTGCCTGTATGTGAGTATGTGTGTGTGTGTGTGTGTGTGTGTGTGTGTGTGTGTGTGTGTGTGTGTGTGTGTGTGTGTGTGTGTTTGTGTGATAGAAACCTCCCTTTTACAAAATAATTTTTCTTGAGGACATTGCCTTCTTTCAAACTTATCTCTATTTAATTATTGACATATTTAATGCATACCATTTGTTACTTCTCTTTTGATATTGTTATTGTTTTAATGGTTTATTTGTAGCTGCATTTATTGCTATTAAATTTTCCTCACTTGTATTGTAACATCTGTCTCACTTTCTCTCTTGGTTTCTCTCATTGATTATATGGTATTTAGTTAATAGGTATTTTAATAACCTTGACCTTGAACTTAAAGTAAGGATTTTAGAAAACATCATTGTTCAATTACTGGAAATGAAAATATTCCATTGCTCTACAGTCTGCAGCAGAATGGCATCGTGACTAATTATGGTGTGAGTGACATGAGGTCAAGAATGAAATGGTGAACTATTAGGGCTGGTAGTATGAAGGAACAGTGTAGTTAGTAGGCTGATATTTCTTGTGAGGAAGAATGCAAGGGACAGGCATGCTGAGACCACTTCCTGACATAGATTGGTGGCATCACTTGTCACATGATGTAACAGGATTTGTTTTAACATATATTTTCTAAAGGATTAGAAGTCTGAAACTCAAATGTATACCACTATTTAGTGACTTCAATCGTTGGATCATCCCAATGATTTGCCAAAAGACCACAAATTTTATGAGGGACAGATAAAAAAGTGAGCCAAAAATCTGGACAGCTGAGAGGCATGATTATGTGTATAAATAATCTATACAAAAAGATTTTTACAATAACAAGGGCAATTCAGAAAATGAAATTTGATAGATTGCCCCACATTCCAAGTTAGACTTGCATGTGTGTTTTCATTAACTGCAGTTTCTGTTTTCATTTTTCAATATACGGTCTTGTTGTCAGATGTTACCCTACATTATGTTACTGGCATGCCTTAATCATTCAGCATTTATTTATTTAGCAATGCCTTATCACAACAGTTTCTAAAGATTCTTTGGCAGCCTGATACGCTGTTAATAACATGATGTTTTTCTTATGATGTCCCCTTTCTTCATATAGACATACATGCCAATCAGAAGTCCTTTTGTCATAAACCTCGATAGACTACAGACACCTCTACTTTTTATTATCTACTGTCCCTTTATACTGTAGAAAGAAGGGGGAACTCTTCAGAAAAAATATCAGTAACATCCATCAGTTGTGAAAGATCATTTAGCTTTCAATGTAAAAGTAACATTTAGGGGACAAGTATTATATCAAGTTCATTTCTGAGAAGGATATGATTAGAAGATCATAATAAATTTTAAATCATAGATTATGAAAATAATTGTATATATGTTGAAACTTAGAAACATTGCCTTATTTCACTCACAGTTATAAATATCTGACTAAAACGATAATTCTGGCATTTATTCTTAGTTACTATATCTGTTATTTTTCAGAACTCAGACATATATTTTTTTCTTTCTTTGTTTAATGGTGAATTTGTGATTCATGTATGACATCCTCAATAAAATAGTGACCCATCTATGATATTAGCAATGGAATTTGTGATTTCTGTATGACAACACCAAATAATATGTGATTCATATCTGGCTTCATTAGTGAATATATCGTTCAGGTAATACATCACCATTTAATCTGTGATTCATGCATGCTGTCACTAATGAAGTTGAGATTCAGGTATTTATCACAAATAAATTTGTGATTCAGGTATGATATTACATTTTGTGGTAGATTTTTGGAATTCAAGATGAATCACAAACTGGACAGAATGGAGAAAAATCTAAGATGGCTGGCAAGTAGTACTCATGAACAGCGTTATTATCCACCAGGAAAGTGATAGGAATTGGGAGAGAAAGGTATTAACATGTTTAAAGACAACCACAAGAGTTATTTGTCAAAAAAGGCTGGTTAAATTTGAAAATGTTCTTGTCAAAATCTTTCGTAAACTTCACACTTAGAGTACTACTATAATGAGTTCCTCGAAGACATCCCACAATGACATTTCTCTTAAAAGGACTTTCAATAGATGCTGTGTTCTTTACAAAAGCTACCTATTAAAATAAACACCAGTCCTGTTAAGTAGGATAATACTTCAAAGCAAACAGAACATCCAAATCTATGTTATAAAAATAAAGCTCTCAAATTAAAGACATGGAAAATGCTTTGGATGACGTTGATGGAAACTGAAAACAGAGGAATCTCATACTGAATTCTTACTAAAACAAATCTCACAGCTGCTTAGCAAAATATGTCTAAAATTTGAGAAAGAACAGCATGTGTAAGAAATTTTGGAGTTCCATAGAAAAAAGAAAGAAGTGACATGGTAGCAATTTTAACAAGTTGGATTCCTCAGTTTTAAAACCTAGAAGAGGGACTTTCTTTTGGAATAGCATGACACCACATGACCACTGGAAAACTTATTCCAAAAAAAAATCCTCTAAAGCTCAACTGAGTTCTATATTGGTGAAGTTTCTATTTTGGATAAAGAACTAGTTCTCAAATGTGTTTGGTCCAAAACTCTGCTAAAAATGGATCAAAATAATATAAGATTTGACATTTATTATCCTTCCAAATTACTAGAGGGAAGTAGGGAATCTGTTTCAGATGGTTCATTTTAAGGCTTAGACTAAGCTATTTATTTACTTACTTAATATCTGATAACCTGATAGGTTGGCTGATACAAAGACCCTTTTCAACCTTATCGTAGGCACAGAGGAATACAACATTTTACACACTGAATCTCTTTCCACAATATAGTAGTGAAGGGAAACACAGATACAGTTTGGTACAATATGACAAATATCCATAAAAGTGAATACTATATATATTTACATCCATCCATCCATAAATCCATCCATAAATCCATCCACAACCCCTTTTTCTCGATTTTTTTTACATAAGAGGTTGGGGTGTCACTTCAACAGTGATAATCAGATAGAGGTAATGTACACACTGCCAGGTGGCTAGCCCTGCTGCGGCTATTCTTCCATACCACACACTCATACGTACACTCACACCTATGGGCAATTTAGAGTGTCAAATCTACTTACTATGTGTCTTTGGAATGTGGGAGGAAAACAAAGCACCCAGAGGAAACCCATGCAAACAAAGAGAATATACAGCCTCCACACGGAAGGCACCTCAGGTGAGAGTCGAACAGGAAAACCTCTTGCTCTGAAGTGACAATGCTAACTGCTGTGCCACTGTGCATACATACAGAGCAAAATTGTTAGAAAAGGCATGGTGGCTTTATAGCATTCCATACAGACATAACTTGTACATGCATTGTCATATTTTCAGAAACTATGTTCATATTTACAAATATATGGTTGAGAGGTGACTTATCTATCAAGAAATGTATCCCTAGGTGTATATAGAGGTCATGCAAATAAATGTTGTATACAGAGGTCATGCAAATAAATGCAGCCGATGAGACAGAGTGGTATAAACAGAGAGGATTAGAGGAATATACAGGATCTACTGGTTCTGGGGAAGAGCTATTACTGCTATGCAGTGTACATCAACCATTGTTCATAAAACACTTGCATTCTGCTTCATTATTTTTTTCCAATATTTATTTTTATTTGATTTCCAAAAGTATATTACAGTAGATAACAATACAAACAATCATGAAAATTGTCAGATACAAAGTAATATTTGTTTCAACATGCAATCAGGTCATATTTCTACTAAGACACATAGAATAAAACCCATTTACTATTTATTTTCAAATTTTAACAGGAATGTACATAGAATTATCCTAACTGCATGGTGTAGTAAACTCTAACACACTATATACAATATTTACAGCAGGTGTAACAGCAGCTAAAGGGCAGAAGCATGAGAGAGATGTATATGTATTTGTTTCATCTTTAAGTTGCTTGTCTAAGCTTCTTTGATTTATACTTTACTTAGTATAGGGGAATTTTGCATACAATGTGATAATTTAATTCTTTGAAAAATATTCATTCTTTTAGAATGTGGTTCAGAAGGAGACCCCAGTATTTTTAAAAATACATGCGTTTATTTCTATCGTTTGTGATTAATTTATGTGCTGTAACATATCTAGTAGCTTTGTTCTTGAATTCCTCCCATGATAGTTTGCTACTATCTGTCCAATTCTGGGTGATATATAGCTTCATTAGCACAAATAATGTGACTAATATCCGTGTGTCCTGCTTAAGTAATTTTTTGGGGGTTATATGTAGGATAGCAAATGCCCACGATAATGTTGACTGCTTGTAACCCATTTTTTCTAACTTCACCTTCAGAGAACACCATAACTTGTATGTAAATTTACAGCCCCATAGGATGTGAAAGAGATCAGCATTCACTGTTGGACAATAGGAGCAGTTTGAAGAGTAGTTTGAATTAAATTAATTTAAAATCACTGGAGTGTAGTAGGCATATTCTTGATCATCAATTGTGTATAGATTAAACTCTTGAAAGGCGATAATTTTAGTGTAGTTTCTATCACTTTGGATTTTTGTTCATCCATAATTTTTTCATTTTTCTCATTCCAGTAGGCAGAGCACAGTAAAGATGATTGATATTTGATGGATGTAATTAACTTGTATGTGTTAGAGAGCATTTTCTTTTTGTAAGAAAGGCATTGCAGCAGTGATGTTGTAGTAGCTGTATCTGCTTGTACTGAATTGTTAAAGTTACCCAGCATGGCAGCCAGGTATTTAAGTTGCCTTAGAATTATTATACGCTTTTTGCTGAGCTTCAGCTTTTCTCTGGTCTCTTCTATAGTAGAATCTTTCATTTTGAGAATGTCCCATACACCATCGTTCTTAATTTGTAGATATTGATTGAGATTTATCATACTGTTATTTAATTTGAGATTAGGATTTAAATGTATAGGTTGTAGAAGAGTCAAAGTATGTACTAGGTTTATTTATTTATTTGAAATTTGTTAAACGGGGTGGTCTGACTGGGTCTACAGCACCCATTTTCAGCAGAGGCTCAGGGAGAAAAGCTCCACATACAGGACAATACAAATACAGTATAATCCAATACAATAAAGATTACATTAGAAATACTGTACAAAAAATAAGTTGAAAGAACAAACTGCTACAAGATGTTGTAATATATTACTATACATCTAAACAGTTCTATACAGTTAAAACATTACAGATGATAATAGTCACTCTCATCATACATGATGTAGAAATAGCAGCCAGAAAGTTAGTGATGCAGACATACAGCGAGAGAGAGTTAAGAAGGACAGAAGCAATAAAAGCCTGAGCAGCAGCTTAAGAATATGGTACAGAAGCAGAGAATGAGTTAGAAGAGATTTAGGATCTTGCAGTCTGTGAGGGACTGAAATGTGAGAGAAGAGGAAGATCTGAGCATTAGGCAGGCTTTATGCAGGAGCAGAGCCATGTATTTTTGAGATGATTTTTTAAAGAAGCTTTGAAATGGGTTAGGCCAGGAATAAACCTGGTAACTAGAGGTAGTGAATTCCAATGTATAGAGGCAGAGTATGAATACAGAGAGTGACCAGGTTTTCTTGTGGGTTTTGAGATAGCTAAGAGATTTTTGTCTTCTGATTGTAGAGATTGATTTGGTATGCAAGGTGTGAATAGACTGGCTAGTGCAGGGCAGGCAGTAGGCTTGAAAATATGGTTGTGCAAGGTGGATAGCTGAATAAAGGCAAGTTGGTTGGGTAGTTCAAGCCAGTTTAATTCTAGTAGTGGTATACAGTGGTGTGTGTGGTATTTAGAGTTTGTGGCAAACTTTGCAACTTTGTTGTAGCACTGTTCCAACTTGCATAGGGTAGAATTTTGTAAGTTAGCTAAGATAGGGGCACCATACAGAAGAGAGGGAAGTAAAAAATGTTTTTGCAAGGGTAGTTTTGGTTGCTGCAGTAAAAACAAATGTTTGTTTCTATATAAGAGTCCCAGTTTTTGATAGGTTTTCTTTATATTTTGCTGTATATGGGGGTCAAATGAAAGTTTATCGTCAATGCTAACACCTAGAAGTCTGGTTTCCTGTACTATTTCTATGGCAGTGTTGTCAGATGCAAGGATGTTGAAATGATCAGTGACAGGGGAGGTGTTTTGGTGATGAAAGAGTACTAGTTTTGTCTTCTTTGGATTAAGAAAGAGAGACAGGATTCAACTGCCATAAAGGACTGTTGAGTTTTTGAGAGTAGTTCTGGTAGTGACTGAGCAGTGCAGATTATGGTGGAATCATCAGCATGTTGAATGAGGGTCCCAGGGTGAGAGGCAATGTGAAGGCTGTTTGTGAAAATGTTGAAGAGTATGGGTCCTAGGATGGAGCCTTGGGGGACTCCAGTAGGATTGTGGAGAAAGGGTGAGAGTTTGCTGGACAATTTCACTGCTTGTTTACAATCCTTGAGGTAGCTCTGAAACCATTTTACTGTGTGATGTGAGAAGCCTAAGTTAGACAGTGTGTTCTGAAATAATGGATGAGACACTGTTGTAAAAACCTTAGACAGATCAAGAAATACTGAGGCTGTATAGCATCCTGCATCTCTGGCCTTGTTCACTGTGTCTATAAAAGATAATAGGGCTGTAGCTGTACTGTGGCTAGGTTGGAAGCCATGTTGGGTTTTGGTTAAAAGATTGTTTTGCAATAGATATTGCATTACCAGCTGATGGATGCCTCTCTCGAGAATTTTGGATATGGGTGACAAGATGGATATAAGATGGAAATTGGATGGATCAAAAGTGTTGCCTCCTTTGTGGATGAGGGTGATGTGAGATTATTTCCATATGGTAGGTACTTCTGATTTGGATAAAGACCTATTTATAAGGATACTGATTGGGTAGGCAACTGAGTTAGCAGCTGGTTTGAGGTAGCACGGGGGGAGATTGTCAGCTGAAGTAGAGCAGGGTTTTAGTTTTTGTAGCAGTTTCTTAATGGTGTCAGTGGGTATGGGCTGAAATGAGAATGGGGTTTGTATGACATTTTGTTGAGTATGGGGGTTAGTAATGACAGGGTTAAAAGTAGCTGATGGCCTGGGGTCAGTGTCTGAATAGGTTGAAGGGTGGGGGGTTCCAGCAGTAGGGGTGTTAGTTAGTAGGTCTGAAACTGATTTTATGAAGTGCTTGTTAAAGTTTTCGGCTATTTGTGAAGGAGGGGTATCAGGTGTGCTCTCCATTTCTTCCAGGGTTTAGTAGAGAAGATATGGAGTGCCAAAATTTACTGGGGTTGATTTTATACTGGAGTTGAAGCTGGGAATAATATGACTTCTTATCTCTGTTGATTAGTTTTGTCACTTTGTTATGCAGTGTTTTGAAATTAACATGATTTTGTTCATTTTTGTTTTGTTTCCAGGTTGACCAGGCTAGGTCCCTTTGCTTCATCAGGTGTTTACATTCCTTAGAGAACCATGGTGCTGAGTTCATTTTGATTCTTTTCATACAAATGGGAGCTGGTGTATTACGTATGAGAAGGAAGGTGTTAATAAAGTGCAGTACAGCATCATTAAGGGGTAGTTGTTTAAGGGGTGCCCAGTCTATTTCCTGTCAGAGATTGTTGAATTTATGCTGACAAAAATGTATTGAGTTCCTAACTGATTTTATAGTGTGTTCTCTTAGTTGTTGGGAGTTTGTTCTAAGGGAGTAAGCTGTTAGACATTCACTCAGGGAGCTAGACAGTGTAACAGAAGAGGGGTAATTAACAGGGTGGGATACTAGAATCCAGTCTAGGGTGGATTGGCAGGCAATATCTTTGCTGTATCTTGTTGGAGCATTGATAAACTGAGAAAAAACATATAGATTTATACTATTTGTGGGGGAGTTGGAAGCTATGGTTTGCCAATCTATATTTACATCTCCTAAGATTATTGTTTCAAGGTTTATTGTTTGGGATGTCCAGGATAAAATATTTTCCAACACTGGTATATTGTTACCTGGTGGGATATATATTACTATTATGCAAGTTCTTTTTGATATATTAAGGTTCAAAAAGGAGATTAGTACCTCAGCATTGGAAAAGATGGGTATGTTACTGGTATAGGGTGTGATGTTGAGTGTAGAGGGATATGGAAGCGCTACCACCCCCCCTTTTTTTAGATCCATCTCTTCTGGTTATTACAAAGTTTGGAGGTATTATTTCTGAGTTTTTTACATTGTGATGTAGCTATGTTTCAGTAAGGGCTAGTATGTCAGGTTTATTTTGATCAATCAAGGCATGCAGTGGGCCTATTTTATTACATATACTTCTAAGATTAAGTGTAAGTATGTTTAAGTATTTGGGATTACTCTTGTGGTTAGGATTAGAGGGTGGGCCAGGGTTAGGATGTATGTCTCCACATTTGAGTAGATAGGTAACGAGGAATGCATACCATGGGAAGTGTTTTTTATTCCTAGGTGAGAATACTGGTGTCAGTTGTGGTTTCATAGGAGGTGAGGAGGCCAGTTTGTGGCTTGAATAGAATGGGAGGGTAGAGGAGAAAAGCTGGGAGGAAATATGTGAGAAGGTGTGTTGTTTATTGGCGAGAGGGTTAGAGGAGGTTGTTGATGTGTATTGGTGTATGGGGGTATGTGAAGATATAGCTGTAGTGAGGTTGGGAATTAAGAGCAAAGAGGCTAGGCATGTTAGGAGGAGCATGTCAACTGTGATAGTGGGTTTAAAAATAGTAAAAGTGGTGCTTGTGCGTTTGAATGTAATATCAGGTGTAAATAAAGATTCTTATCATGTGATATGTGTGCAGCTGAAGGTAAGGTTGGAAATGTTTTGACTTCAGAGTGGGCTTTGATAATGTGGTTAGGTGCTCTACTTTGCAGTTTGTGATAAGGATGGGTGGGGATGATGTGATTGGTCAGTGGTAAAAATTATGGTACGATGTTAGTTTGTGTGTATAGTAGAAGAGAAGGTGGTAAGCCTGGAGTTAATTTAAAATAGTTTGAGGTGGTGATTGTATTGTGATGGTAAAGTAGAGTAAGATGCAAAAATGTATAGTAGTGGGCATGTAAGTTAAAGGGGATGGATGTAAGGGAGAGCAGATACGTTTGGCTAAATAAAAGAAAGTAAGTTGTGCATGAAATGTGGGTGTGGACAAGGTTGGGTTGCATGTAATTGGATCATAGGAATGAGGGGGAGTGGTTTGCTTAGGATAAGAGTAGAGATGCTGGGGGAGGGTGGGATATGGGGGAAGGGCAGGGGAGCGGAGTGGACGGATGAATGGAGCAAGAAGAACCCCCCCCCAGATGGTTTACCACCATAAACAAACAATCAGTGAGACAGGATGTTCATGGATACAAAAGACAAGTTGTCTGAACTCTAAATACTTGTCTCTAGTCACAGCATCTAATTTTATATTTACAAGCTTTTCAATGTCTTTCCAGGGATATATTACACAGATAAGAGTGAAATATGCTGAAGTGTTAATGTACCTTCACCTTCAGCAGTAAAAAGGCCTATGAGTGTGGGAGAATGAGTGGGAGGTGGGGATATCCTTCCAGCAGACTCAACACTAAAAAACAATGCAAACTAGACTTAAGAAATTACGTTATTTGCATATTGCCTTACATAGATTTAACTTTATTTGTTGATTATGTACTTCTTGCCAACTGCAGGTGAAATTCAACTGTGCAAGTTCTTTAGGTAGTGCGATAAAAGTCTGACTACTGCTGCTGCTGCAGAAGGAATATGTGCTTGTTTCAATATATTTAACTTTATTTGTTACTAGTGTACTTTTTGCCAACTACAAGTGAAATTCAGCTGTGCAAGTTCTTTAGGTAGTGCAATATGATGTTTGACTGCTGCTGCTACTGCAGAAGGTAAATGTGCTTGTTTCGCTTTTTGTAGAGTGAAAACAGCTGGATGGAGACACATACTTGGGGCATGGGGTAGTGAAGTGACTCTAAATATAGATTAATTTTCAATTTTTCAATTTTAAATTTTTTCAATTTATATATTCAAGTAGCTTCCAGAATATTATGATATTATTTCTTAATGATTTATGTAATCCAGTTGTCTTGAATTGTTCTTTCTGGATAAAAGGTAGTGCTTTGGGATTAATATTTAATGATTTAACATGTTCACAACATAGTTTAACCCATGTTGGTGACTATTTTTTAGCCATATGAGAGTGTTCTGATAGCTGTATTATTCTGTTAGAGTAAATTATATCATAATATAGCTTGAAATCTGGAAGACCCAGTCCCCCTCTTTCTTTCGGCAGGATTAATTTAGAGTATTTGATCCTTGTTAATTTCAGGTACCAGATGAACTTAGCTATTTCTGTGCAGATTTTGTGAAAGAAGTTTTCGGGGATGATAGTGTTTCTTGCATTTAAATGATAAATCACTCTTGAAAGACCATTCCTTTTAATGACAGCAACCTTAGCTAAGATTGATAGCTTCATATTTTTCCATCTATAGAAGTCTTGGTTTACCTGTGTCCATAGGTTCCTAAGTTGTTTGGGATTATTGACTTCTGGTTATGATCGAAAAGTATTCCTAAGTATTTGAGGGTGTAGTCAGTTTGAAGTGGTGTGTCCGGGAAATAGTATTCTTTATGGCCTAGCTGATTAATTGGAAATATTTTGGATTTGGATGTGTTAATTTCATAGTTTGATACTTCTGTGCATTCTGCTTCATTATGTAAATGCTCAGACAGTGCTTATTTAAATCCTAGGAAGGTAGCTTCTGATGTCACTTCTGTTGGAAGTTTATTCCACAGTGCAAGGCCTAGTCTGGAAAAGGCTTGTATTCTTATGGAATTCTGCTTAAGGTAAACGTGTTATCTTGGGAATTTCTTAGTGTATAGACTTGTTTCCCTATTGGCAGCTTTCATTTCAGGGACTGGCAGTAACCTTCATTTGGTACTTTGAATGTTACTGTGCCTAGTAAAAAAGTCATTCTTGCTGTGATAGGTAGCCAGTGTACTTTCTTTAGTATAATTGTATGCCTAGGAGTCTGCCAGGAGAGCAAATCTGCAAATTCTTTTATCATCTATTTACAGTTTTTGGGCATTGTATGCTGAACTGAAGGCTAGAAGTGGAAGGCCACTTTCATTTTTGGGAAGGAAAACATTTTTGACAAGGGCAAGCTGGGATACTGATGAGAATAGATGAGTTTTTATAGCAAATTTTTAGTTGAGAAAGGACTTTAGTTACATTGAAATCAGTATGTGATGACAGAGAAAGACTTGAGTTTAGAGTTATGCCTATATATTTATATTCAGTAACTTGTGTGATAGTATTGCTTGGAATGTCATAAATAAAAGTTATCAGGCAGGAAGTTTGCGATTAGAGAAAAAAGAACAAGATGTATCTTTTTAGGATTAATTAGAAGTTTATTATTTTCCGATCACTGACTAAGTTTATTGATGAGTTTTAAATCATACTCCAGCTTGATAGCTCTCCACACTAGAAAATCATCAGTCACGCTATGTACACCTTCTAGTCCCCCAATTATGTCAATTACTGCACTTTGAAACAAGTTTTGGGCTGATAATGTTCCAAAAGGCATTTTTAGAGACCTGTTATTTACCCAAAGTAGTGTTGAATGTGCATACATTTCAGCTAGCTTTACATAGCATCATTTTCTAAAATCCTTGAGCAAAATCTAGCAGAGAGTAGAGCTTGGTATTAGGCATAGACACAATACGTTATTGTATAGTTTGAAGTGGATAACATTCTCTTTTAATCTATTTCAGTTTTGTGGGTGTATATATATATATATATATATATATATATATATATATATATATATATATATATATAAAGAAAGAGAGAGAGATATTCTAAGGTTGTATTGATTCACCACAGTTACTGTACTATTCACTCATTTCAGTCAATTTCACTTACTTAACAATTACAGACTCTATTCATTTCCGCTCCTGTTCAGTTTTTCTACTAACAATAGTTGGAACTCTTTTTACTGCATATATAACTGATATTACCTAAGGTAAAATATTAAGGGAATCCAGAATGTAACATATTGGGATGAGATGAAGGAATATAATATGTATCACCTGGCATGGAATGATTGATAACCCAGCTTGGTTCACCAGAGATGGCATGCACCTTTTGTTCCACAAATTCTGCACACTGACCAAAGTATTTGCTTCTCCCATAGTGCTTTTCTTAAGCAATGTCTACATTGTGTACATTCTAAAAAAAAAGGCTTACTGTAAATTCCAGTGCAGACCACATTGCAGCTGCTCTGTTCAATGTCAGAAGTGTTAACAATGAAGTACCACATATCAATCCTCTCTGGCTGTTGCAACAGAAACTTGGTTTCAGTGTAAAGGCAGCACTCCCCATTTACTGGGTTTTAGTGCTTAGCATGCATTCAGACATGCTGCAAACTGCAAGGGAAAATTAATATTATCAGAGAATAAATTATCTCTAGATATATTCCCCACAACCTACAAACTGCAATTATTTAACTTCTTAACCTGCTGTAGGGGACAATGAAGGATGTCTAAATGTGCTTACTGAACTAGCCTTCAATAAAAATGCCTTCTATGATGGGTGATTTCACCTATTTATTGATTAACTGTAGCCCCTATACCACAGAGGCTGGGTATGTCCAACGACTGCTAGACGTAGTAAACACAACCTTCCATGTACAAACAGTTAACCTAGCCACTAGATCTCATTAGCTTCTTTACCTCATCTTTAGCGACATTTCACATAATTGCACTACTCCTATAGTATCCTCATTTATATCCAATCAGAAATAAGCTATCTTCTCCTTCAGAGCATCTTAACCTACCATAACAAGCACCTCTGAATTCAAAGATTTTAAAAAGACATTCATATTAAAACTATTCATTGAGCTGTCAGACTTCAACTACAAGATTTCCAGTCCTCATGTAGCCTCAGCTGATACTTATGACAATTCATTTTGTTTCCCTCTAACAAATAGTATAAACCAAATGGTCACCCAAACATACTGGGGATATATTTGGGGATATAAAAATTAAACACCTTTGTAGAATGCTAGCATTAATAAGTTCTATAATAAAAGAAAATAAACTAATGAAGAGCTAAAATAAATCCAAATGTATAGACTTTACAGTCTGTTAAAAGATCATTTAAAATATGAAAGGTACCATATGGAAGATCAAAGTGGAACAGAAGTGATAATTAACATCCAAAGTCAGTGATAATCATAAATCCTTAAGTTATATGAGACAATTTAGAAATGATTCTCTGAATTAATGGTTTTAGCCACACTGACCCTAAAGATATTATTAATTCACTTTAGGATAAATTTGTTGTCAAGGTGCTATCAGAAATAAATACTGGCGTTCTAGAAATTGATGAATTTTTTTCTTTTACCAAGAGTATTATTGAACATGTCTTAAATCTATACTCCTAAGCCAAAAATACAACCTTTAAGGGTCCCAGCAATGTATCTGGGTTGTTTAATCAACAATGTCAAAGACAACCACTCTAAACCCTTTTTTAAAACTGTTCAACTTAAGCATAGCCACAGGGCATGTTCCTGAGGTATGGAATATGACTACTGGTATGCCACACCATTAAGGGACCCCAACTCAGATCTCAGAAACCACAGGCAAATCTGCTTAGCGTGCAAGCAGGCAAGCTTAATTTGCAAGGCTCTGAATATTCTAGACCAACAGCAGTATGGTTTTGCCAAAGTGTCTATTTAGTGTAGTAAACTTATTTTATGTAGTAACTGCAGATATAGATAGTGGTCATGCAGTTCATACAGCATACCTGGATGTAGTCTAGGTCTTTGAAAGTATTTCCTTTGCTGAAATTGTAAATAAGTTTTAAAATCTAAACGGAGGCCCTTATACTCTGAGATGGATAAAAACCTGTCAAGTAAAACCCATGTAGTTAAAGTAGCAGGTCCGACCCCAGAAAATAAAAAGATGACTTGTGGTATTCCTCAAGGTTCACTGCTGGTATTTGTTCTGTTCACGTCTTTTTCTTAGTGCAGATGTATTGAGAACTAAATCTGTCAATGGCTACAAGCTGCATGTAGTTTGCTCAGCAGCTGATACGATGTTGTTTAGCAAGGGCTAAACTATACAAATCAATGTGTATTGGAAACAGACTTAAATTAAAAAAGTGTATCATTGTCACCTTTGGTAAACAAATCTAGACTTTAGTTTATCGTATCCCTACTCTAGACTGATGCAGCTATCACAGATCTTGGCACCTTTGCAGACAATTCTTTATCCTTTACTACCATGTAGCTGCAGTAGTCAGGAAATCCTTGAGTTTACTTAATTATTAAAAGTATCTCATTCAAGTAAAAATTATGTTCTCATCCCCTCTATGTTCTGCCCTAATCTGACCATTATAGAATATCATGCTCTTTTTAGAATATATCTAACCAATATATAACACACCTAGAAAGACCCTAGAACTTTTGAACTGAAAACATTACCAGAATAAAGCCCCTCAGCTGTTAAGACAGGCTTAAAGCTTTATCCTTATACTATGTTTCTTTCAGACTCCTGTACAGTGATTTATGTCTAACATCCCATGCTGTTTGGAACCTAACCATTCTTAATCTACACATACACAAAACAAATGGCTTCACAAACATTCAAAGTTAATATTTAGATCTCCATCAACAGATAGATAAGACAGGCTAGAGGGACACATTTATTCTACACTACTTTCCCCATCTCTGGAATACTGACTCATCTGTTACATATAAAGCAGATTGATACCTTAACTCCCTTTAAGGCAAACCCTGGTGATTCAGTGACAGCCTATAGATTCAAATCAGGCCTGATTCGGTTTGCCCTTCTAGAGGCAGGAGGTGCCCTATGAGAATGGGTAATGGCATGGTGATTATGGTCCAAGGACTGATACTCCCAGGTCAATAGCCTAGTAATTGCCTATGAACCCATGAACCTGTGACTGACACTGCCTTATATACTTTAAAAATCTATGATTCTAAATTATGTGATAGTGTCCTGACAGGGAATTTAAACCTGCAAACAAATCACAATATATCTTTAAAATAGAAAATTAATGTTGAGTGCTCAGTTTTGTGACCCTTAGTGATGAACTCATAACTATATCCACTTATTAAGATAAGTGGTATATTCAGCATTTCTTGATGAGTCTAGAATTTTCCTAGAACAATGCATACTGCAGTCCTGATATTCTTAGTTTATCAAAACTGCTTAAGTGTGTATAGAAGCAATTACATGTTTTTTCCATTGCTTATCATGTTCTCATTTCTAGAAGCATCTGTCCATCATTTTATGCTTGTAGAGTATAAATCCTCTTGATCATATCAGGTGTCTCATGCATTACAATCTGTAGATTTAGTTGGTATATAGCTGCTTTTCCAAGGACATGAGCTGTAGTCTTGTACTCACAAAGAAGTAATATGACCGAATGGCTTTAATCTGTGACCTGGATATTTTGGAAGAATACATAGAGCTTTGTATACAGTATTGGACAAATTCAGTAATTCAAAAATAGTTTCTGTCTGCTTTATACAGTTAGCATCTGGGCCAAGCTTAGATGTAATCTTCATGTAATCATAAGTTTTTTTGATCAAAAGAATCATACCTTTTTACCATGTGTATAGGGTACTGCATCATATTATATAGCTCAGTTGTGCCCACAAATGTTTATATTTTAGTCTGTTGTTTTGCCTTTACTATATTTAAATCTTGATGCATAATTTTATTTCAATATTTGCATTTTTTGGTAAAATGATTATCTCTTTCTAGCATATAAATGCAATTAATGAGTCTATGTGTGAAACCCGTAACAGTGGCTACATTTTTTTTTGCCCTTGGTGTGGTGTCTGACTACTTGTTTTTTACTGGCTGCTGTATGCACGTGGTTATGAACAGTATTTGTTTTTATTTTTATTTGTTTCACTCACCCTGAGCTTTATTTTGCTGTCAAGTCACAACTTTAGTTTTTACACTTCCATTTCCTCATACATAGTTTTAAGCTGAATACTAGAAAGTTTGACAACACACACTTTTCAAGTAACAAGTTTGCTTCTCTTATAACATTATCTCTGACTTGATCATTTTTGATACAACACACAATTACGTGTAATATGCAAATATCCAAATTTCTTATCTTTTGATTTGTGTTTCAACTCAGTCATATAAACATCTAGTGACTGCATTCCCTTGCTTTCTAGTGAAAAATAAATTATTTATTAAGAGAATATTATTTTTTTGGTTAGCAGAATGCCTCAAAATATTTCCTCTGGACTGAGGTTAAAATTATTAAATGCCTTCATTGTTTCCTTACCTATGACACGAAGGAATGTTTATTTGATCAGTTTTGGCTAAAGTATGATATTGCTCCAAATTTAAATCTAGGAGGTTTCCAAGTTTTATATAAGTTATCATGCAGCTTCAAATTTGTTGGCAGTTGTAGAGAATGCATTTTGAAGAAAAAGAATGAAGACTGGTGCATGAACAGTACTGTCCGTGAAAACGGGAAAAGGGAATTACTGTATACAAGAGAAAGATGTGAGACTTACAATGTATTTTTGTGAAAAGACTACCGACTGGATTGTTTCAACATTAAAATATGAAAAGCAAACTTTTTAATTGAATTTTATATAAAAAAAATGAAAAACAAGAGCCAGGCTGTTATTGCATAAGTCTATGATACTGTAAGGTGTTCTTAAGAACTGATAAATATTCATCCTGACAAAAAGTGTCTTGGAAGCTCCAGAAATGTAGCACAGCTCAAAAGAACCAAAGTTTGATAGCAGAAGTAGTTTTTTTATATGACAGTGCTTAGTATATGTATAAAGTTAAGTATATACATAATCAAGATGATTGAATGAAGAGGCAATAAGACATAATGTACATTCAACAACATTTTTATTGTACTGTGAACAGACTAAATAATTGATAACTTCCACTCAAAGGCATAGCTTTCTTACCATTACTCTATCCATACAACAACATATGCACACATTCACAGATCACTGACTGAGGACTACACACTTGGAGTTTTTTCCCTCTGAATAAGAATGTTGCCTCTGTATGGTTCCAAGTTGCAGACACTCTCTTCAATAATTCAGAAAATGTTGTTTAAAAAAAATTGCATTCCAGACAAACAAAAAAGTATAAATGTCATACTAAATTCTACTGCAGACTAAATAACTATAGTTGCATCATTAATAAAACTGAATATCCATTTACTAATAATGACTTTGCACAAGATTTAAGGGTTACCTTTTGAATAGAACAAATTGTATTGTTTGGCTTTGTTGATAAGCCAAACTCATGTACCATTTTGTCAGAAAGTATATATACTGATTGGGATTTATGAACAGACAAAAAATATGGTGCATTTCAGCAGAGCAAAACACAATGAAGCACATCATAAATCTGCTAATAAAATCTGAACGACAGTTGTGATTCATGGAAATTAATGATGCAAAGAAATGCCAAGATAAACTAAGGGTGCTTGATAAAGAACTGCGTAATTCAAAACAATGGGAATAAGAAAATACACTGTAAATAAAACTGTCATTCAGCAGGTAGCATTTCATAAACTTAAGTCATACTGCAAATGAAACACCAGAATTTCTAGTTTACAAAAATGTGACATTGTGATACAGCAGTTATCATTTCTGCCTGGTTTCTGAATAAAATGATTTTAATATGTAGTTAGAATGCCCTTCCTGTGTCTGTATGGGTGTTTTTCCAGCGACTCTAGTTTGCTCCAACTTGCCATAGCTGTTCCAATAAGTGAATTGAAAATCTTCTAAATTTCACATAAGTATATATTTGCAGACTTCTCAACTGTACCCATTTTGGAGAAACATACCTATTTTCAGGCCTTGATTTTACCCTGCACATGATATACCTATGTTTGGAGGTAGTTTCCTATTTTTAGGCTTGATTTATGTTTTCACAGGAAGTTTCTAAACCTTCATGTCACACACACTTTTGAAGCTGTTTAACAACCTAGAAACCACACTAGATGATCAACATACTGCTATTACTAAGAATTATAGAAGAAGGACTCATGTGTTACCTCTCTCTTTACAAAAGCAAAAATAAATGTCCTTGTAGTGTACATTTTTTAAATCATTCATTAAATTCTGCAGATTTCACATGGTATCTTTGATGGTACGCTTACATTTCTGTGCCATTTCTTGTCACTCTCAGTTTCTGAATTTCTAAGTAGGATCCCACAAATGCACTAGAAGCAGGGATAGTTACAAACTGTTCACTATGGACATATTTATGCTAATCAGTTGTCCAGGATTTTGGCTGGATGTTTCTACTTTCCAAGAGTCTTTATACATATTTTCAATGTCTGCAGGTCTGCAGGTTGAGAGGTGCGTGTGTGTGTGTGTGTGTGTGTGTGTGTGTGTGTGTGTGTGTGTGTGTGTGTGTGTGTGTGTGTCTGTGTGTGTGTGTGTGTCTGTCTGTCTGTGTGAGCTCTGGCTCTTTTATGTTCTGAAGAGAATAAATTAGGTATTGGAAAATTAATGAAGAAGGAAAGAGTAGAAGGATGGCATGATACCTCATATTTAACAATTGATTATACTGTACAGACAGAATGTGATGGATGTACACTACAACTGAATATAGTGTACAGACAGAATGTGATTGGTGTACACTACAATTGGTTATAGTGTACACATGAAATGTGATGGGTGTACACTACAACTGAATATAGTGTACAGGTGGAATGTGATGGGTGTACACTAGAATTGATTACAGTGTATAGCTGGAATGTGATGGGTGTACACTACAATTGGTTATAGTGTACACACGAAATGTGATGGGTGTACACTACAACTGAATATAGTGTACAGATGGAATGTGATGGGTGTACACTACAACTGATTATAGTGTACAGACAGAATGTGATGGATGTACACTTCAACTGAATATAGTGTACAGACATAATGTGATGGATGTACACTACAACTGAATATAGTGTACAGGCAGAATGTGATGGGTGTACACTACAACTGAATATAGTATACAGATGGAATGTGATGGGTGTACACTACAACTGGTTATAGTGTATAGATGAAATGTGATGGGTGTATACTAAAATTTATTATAGTGTACAGATGGAATGTGATGGGTTTACACTACAATTGATTATAGTGTACAGACAGAATGTGATGGGTGCAGAAGCCACACGTGTAGTTAGATTTTTCCCTCTGTGGCACTTCTGCATGAGGAAGTCCTCTTTTTCCCTGACCAAACAAGAACTCCTGGAGGGACACAAAGTAGGTAGTGCTATTCTGAACACATTTTATAACATGTGCCATGGAGACGTCATAATGAATTTTGTGGCTGATGGATGGTCAGATGGCCATGTCTAACAAATGAAGAGGTCTAAAAATGGGGCCATCATATTTGTTTTACTGCTATACCATAAGAGCTGCAAGTGCTGATACCCACTTGTTGTGCAGATGTGCACCTATGCTGCCATATGCGGCCCCAGCAGTGGACTTCCATGATGCAACATGCAAATAAGGAATCACATTTCCCCAAACCAGTGATTACCCGAGTCATGGCAGTATCAGTGTTTATTGAATCCACAGAGCACTGTATTACTTTATTACTTGCACAGGCTATTTAATACAAAGTAGTATGTGCTTAAGCAGTCCTATCAGCAAACACAGTGTCATGGTATCTTCTCAAAATATGTAATGTTGTGGACAGTGTGCCACAAAAATGAGCCACATGCACAAATGACTAACTCATCTGCTGGAATAACCCACCACCAGACATAAAAAATGAGGAACCGCTTTTAACCATTAATAAACAAACAAACAAACAAATAAATAAATAAAGGACACACACACACACACACACACACACACACACACACACACACACACACACACACACACACACACACACACACCTCTTTTCTGAAAATAAGTGCAAATATTTCAGAGATTGTGGTTGACAGTATTGCAAATTCAAATCTTCAGTGCACTGTTACAATGACCACACATGACAAAATATTCAAGTGTCCTTTATTAACAAACGTTTGCATTTCTATAACTAGATAGCACTGTACTATTATTTGAATATTATGTTTTGTATCAGTATTATTATCTCAACATTTGTTTGTAATATTATCTTTTGTTGCTCTCTAAGCATAGGTCATGGCTCAAAAGGGCCTTTGGGCCAGCCCACTTGTGTGGTTAACTAATAAAATAAAATGAAATAAAATAAAATTATTAGTTATGTGCTTGCCATAACTTGGTACCTGTATTGTCCTTCTCTGATTTTGCTTCACTGATGGGTTACAAATCCAATCCTCAGATCTGACTTGGCTGCCTTTTATAGACTTTAACTTCTAAGCTTGAGCTCCTCCCCTACTCATAATCCTCTGCCCCTAGCTCTGCCTCCTCAGATCGAGTTTGCTGCCTCTAGCAGAAAGCGGACAGACAAAGAAAAGAGCCAAGTGCTCATCCTAGAATGTAGGCTCTGACAAAGACTTCTTCAGATCCTCCAAAAAACATACTTTTTGGGAGGGGGATGGCTGGGTGGGAAGGTGAAGCAGAATGACAGAAGGACAACACATACCAAGTTATGGTAAGTACATGAGTAATAAATCTGATGTTGTCCCTCTCACTCTGCTTCACTGATGGGTCAGAGTCCCCAGTTACATGATTTCTTGGGTGGCCTCAAGGAAGGATATGTTGGAGTACTGACAAGCCAAAAGATGTCCTGCTCCTGGAGAGCATGTCCAACTTATAATGGGTCACAAAGGTATAAGACTTAGATCAGGTTGCTGCAGCACAAATATCATCATTTTGAAGTCTAGATGAAAATGCTGCTGAGGCATACCTCTCAACCTGGAAACATGAAAAATAGGTACAAATCTGTACGCTGATTAACAGAAAATTTGCATACATAATTATGTAACCTCGCCCACTCCAATGGGATTGTGGGATATCAGCTTTCAAATGCAAACTGAAGAACAGACAACCAAAATATGGCACTAGAGTCCCCCTGCAGCCATTCCAGTGTCCCATTACATGGCTATTTCGCCCATTTTCCAAAAACACTAATGTGTGCAAACTGCTTTACTAATACAATGATTATTTGGATTTTATTTTTGCATTTTACAGCCCAATGTACAAACACTAATAGACATCTGGTAAACAAAACACTGTCACACAACGAAAATAGACTTGGCATTAAAATTTCTCTGCCCTTGAAACTCACATTCATTGAAACAGCATTAAAACCCATACCACATTCAAAGAAAATGCATTTGGCCAGTGGTGGATAAAGATTACCTTTGGGCTGTTTTCAAATCATTGGCCCCTTGCACACAAAACAAGAAACATACATGCTTTCTTTGATACACCTTCCTGACTTTATTAAATTATATTCCTTGTATAATACAGCACACTTGTTAGACAGCACATTTTACATTTATTGTTTGAACATTTTTCCAGTAGGCTGTCTTTGGATTCTACAAAACCACTTCACAATATGTTATAGAGAAATGAACATACTTCAGAAATCAAGCCTTGAACATATTTGCTTTCCAAACATCCAACATCTGGACATTTTTTTTTTACTTGTAACACCAAATGTTTAGCATATTTATCTGGCTGCCACTGTACTGTGGCTGTTTCTATATATATAGAAGAATACATGAACTTGCAAAACATGAATAAGAAAACATCTAGCAATAAATACTACCAGGGAAAAAAAAAAAAAAGAAAACCTCTAGCAGACACTGAAAAGAATCAGTGTAACAATTCAGATGCCACTGGAACTAGCTGATGCATGTGACTGTTACATACCTGAACCCTCCCTGTTACTCCAAAGGTATCAACAGTACATATGGTATTTGTTACTTTAATGCTAGGCTTCCTTGAGCTGTGTGTTATCAACTGTTAAATACTGAATCTGGGAGAACCCCTATATGCCAGACGTTAAGGATGTTGTCCTGCTCTTTCACTTGAATTTCAACTTTGTGTTGGTAAAATGTTTACTTCAAGGAATATACATTCCCAGTAAAGATGGAATGACATGGGGCTTCCCAATTACTGCAGCAGCATACATCAATGAAAGCTTTCAAAAGCTAATATTTAAGGTTAATGATGGAATCTGTAAAAGAAAACTTTAAAATGAGACAAGTGCCACGAAACAATGAAGGGCAACATAGTAAGAAAAATTTAAGTTGCACTCCTGTTGTAACAGAAAGTGAGAGATTTCAGAATCCTCTTGAGTTTTACAGGTTTCCCAAAATAAGGTACTAAAGCCAAGAAAACCTGCTTTCTATAAAGCTCAAACATGTTATCAGCGTCTTAAAGAAAAATGTGTAGCACGACAAAAGCAGAGGATAGTGGTTTAATGCAAGCCTGTTCCACTTCACCAACACTGGATGAGAAAGTAGCCCATTTTACACTAAATCAAAACAGCATCTAATATATTTACTTCACTGAGGAAATGATACAGTCCAAAACTGCAACCATCAAATTAAAAAAGATTTACCTTGGTGACAAGCTATTCAAATAGACAACTGTGCAGCTGTGGAGAAAGGCAGTGAATTTCTAAAGTTATTTTTTCCGTGTTAATTCTGTCACCATCTCACACACACACACACACACACACACACAGTCTCAAAATAATTTTTCCTTACTAGGTACCTTGATCAGGCACTTGTTTACTAGTAAATAATCTCTGAAATGGATTACAAGGGCAAACAGAGAATAAAGGATCAAGAATTCTTAAGCTGGAAATGGAGAGTGCATAAAGTTCATTTTTTTTAAGGGAGAGGGCATTAGTAGTGCAAACTAGTCACAGTCAACACTTCCCCGGTGATAATCTGTTAAATCTTAAATAAAGAAGAACACTTAAATCAAGACTAGGTATATTGCTAGGCAAAATCACACTGCACCATTGCAGAGATCGCCACATGACTGCTGACAAAACATCTGCTAAACTCTTCTTGGAAAGGATTTTTGTTACAGCTTCAAAGGATCTGCAATGGTAATTAAGACAAAATAATTCATATGGACCGTGGAATGCAGCAGAACAACTGCTTCACACTTCAACTTTTCCGTAGCTGTACATACACACATACAGTTCCTTACTTCTCCGTTCAGCAGCCAGGACTCAGAGCGATAAATAAATCCTCTTGCCTTCCATTCCAACAGCCAGGCGAGCCTTTGAAATTCCATGAGAAGCGATAATACAGCCAGACGAGCCGTTCCCGCTCGCAAAGCATTTAAACTAGCCAGAAATATGTGAGCAGAGAGCTCGATTCCGACAGGTTGGTAGCCCTGACAAGCTGAAGTCATCGCACACGTGATGACGTCAGCTCACAAGTGCAATAATTTTAAAAAAAAGTGAAAAAAGAAAATGGAAATGAAGGGGTGCCACTCGGGAATCGTGGCTCCCCATTATTTGGACCCCAAAACTCAGTAAAAACCGAGTAATTCGGGACAGTTCAGAGGTATGTGCTGAGGTAGCTACGGATCTTGTTGAATGGGCTTTTTGAAGACTAGGCAATTTCAGACCATCTTTGTCATAAATATTATGCAACTGGTTATCCACCTTGCTATTATCACTTTAGAAACTGCTTGAACCTTACGGTTAGAGGAGAAGGCGACAAATAACTGCTCAGATTTTCTGAATTGTTTTGTTCTATGTACGTAGAAACATAACTGTCTGTGAACATCCAAGGGGTGTAACATGTATTCTCCTTTGTTGGAATAGTGAGGAAAGAGCACTGGTAACTGAATGCATTGATTTATGTTAGACTCTGTGGCCACTTTAGGAATAAAAGATGGATTAGCATGTAGGGAAACTATCTTTGTGAAAAATAATATATGTAGGTTTTAGACTAAAGTGCCTGCAATTCAGAAACTCTTTTTGCTAAGGTAATGGTTACAAGAACAGCAGACTTCCAGGACAAAAATTTCAAGTCAGTCATTAGTTGGTTCAAAGGGTTTTTGTGTCAACCCTTGCAGAATGACAATCAGATCCCATGGAGGAGTTGGGTCTTTGATCAGAAGCCTAAGAAGAAAGACACCATTCAAAAAAGCTTTACATATCCTGGTTGAAGCTATAGATCCCAAAGGTAATCCCAAATGAAAATTGGAAATGGCTGCTAACTGGAGCTTAATAGTTGTAAAACTGGAACCTTCTTTAAATGAAGACTCAAGAAATGAAAGGACTGAAGAAACAGGCACTGAAAGGGGGTCAATTTGATGATTTGCAGCCCAAATAGAAAATATTTTCCACTTGCTTTTATATACTTTTTTGGTGGATGATTTCTGGGAAGATAGAATGGTAGCCTTAACTGGTGAGGAAATCCTGGACCCTCTAGCAATCAAGAGAACTGGAGAAACCAAGTGGTTAACGTGAGGGTGGGGAGATCCTGGTGGAGTCCTAGTGTGGGGTGATAGAGGAAGTCCAGTTTGTGTTCCAGTATCCATGGAGGATACGTGAAACCAGAGAAAAAGGAACCAACTCTGATGAGGTCAAAAGGGGACAATGAGGATCACAGTACTCTTCAACTGTTTGTCTTTTTGAAGCAATTCTGGGATCAGCAGAGGAGGAGGATAGGCATAAAGAATTCTGGGGGGGGGGGCAGTCGTGGACTGGAGTGTTCCTTGGGGAACTCCCTGAAGGAGAAATCAGAGTGAAATAACTGATGCACTTGTTGATGTGAGGTGGTGCAAAGAGATCACAGCAGGGGTGACTCCAACAGTCATATATCTCGTCTGCTACTGATTGATTGAGGGACCACTTGTAAGGCATTAGAATGGACCTGCTGAGCCTGTCTGTCAGTATGTTGGATTCCCCGGTACATGTGTTGCAAGTAGAAAGCAGTGTGAAGAGATTGCCCATTCCCAAACCCTCATGGCCTGTCTGTACAGTGGGTATGAATGGGTTCCTCCTTGCTTGTTGATATACTAGATGACTTGACATGTTGTGCATGTGAATTGCAATGGTCCCTAGAGGTAGAGTGTCCTGAAAGGCTTGCAACAATAAGAGGACAGCTCTCATCTCCAGGACATTTATATGCAATCTGGTCTCTAGGGAAGTCCACGTGCCTTGGACCATCTTCCCCTCAAAATGCCCCCTCCACCCTAGGTGGGAAGTGCTCATGGTCACTGTGGCTATTGGAGGTGGGAGGATGAAAGGTCTGCCTACTGACAGATTGGAGCGAATCCACCACTTTAAATGATTTTTGCAAATATTGTTCAACCTGATAGGAACAGATAGGGACTGATGTAGAACTGACCGGTGAACAACCAGTGTCCATTGTAGAATGTGCATATAATATCTGGCTAGAAGATCCAAGATTATAGCAGTTGCCATAGACCTCAGGGCCCATAGAATCAATCTGGCAAATGGAGATGGATGAGATAATATAGCTTGGACCTGAAGAGTCAAAGTATTGATGCAATGTTGGGGCAAGGAAGCTACCTGTGTAACTGTTCAGCTGAGCCCCGATGAATTCCAAAGTTTGTACTGGTAATGGTTGACACTTGTCTAGATTTATGATGATGCCCAGGACATGGGATATCCGGTAGAGATAGTTCCTTGCCTGAGAAAGTTGACACTGCTTGGGGGCAGTTAGGAGTCAGTCGTCTAGATATTGGAATACCTGAAACTCTTGCAGTCTGAGATGAGCTGTGACCTCTGCCATGCAGTTGGTAAACACACAGGGGACTATGGTGAGACCAAAGGGCAGGACTCTGAACTGGAAGTGATTGACTCCCATGCAGACATGTAGGTGACTTCTGGAGCACTTGTCTATTGTTATGTGATAGTACATTTCCTTCAATTCTACAGAGCACATCCAATTATCTTTCCTTAGTAATGCAAGGATAGACTGAACCATTACCATCCAGAACTTCTCTTACTTTACAAATAAATTGAGTTTGCTTAGGTCTAGGATTGGTCTCAGGTCCCCTGTTTTCTTTGGCACCAAAAAGAAATTGGAGTAAGTTCTGGATCCGCCCTGTTTGGCTGGGATCTCTTGGATGACTCTCTTTTGCAATAATTTTTTGATCTCCAGGATTGCCATCTCCCTCTAGTTGGGTGGAACATCTGGTATCTTCTTTTGAACGTTTGGAGAAGGGAGAGAAAATGGAATGCAGTAGCCTCTGGATATTATGCTTTTCACCTAAGCATTTGTTGTTATTTGGGCCCAGGCACCTGGGTGCAAGGAAAAACAGCCCTTGACTGCCTCCAGATTCAGACAGTTGGGCAGCACTTACTGAGCGTTGAAAGGGCTTGTCAGAATAGGGTTACCTAAAGCCCTGGATATGCGGGCCCCCTCTGGCTCTAAGGCAGCATCTCCCATTAAAGCCTCCTCCTCTGCCTCTGGAGGAGTACTCCACTATGATCAGGAAAGGAACCTTGTGATCCTCAGAACCATTTCTTCTTAGCCCATCTTTGATTCCTTGAATAAGTTCAGCTTGATCCCCATGATAGACAAGGTCTTGCCTTCTTGTTCGCTGCAGGTGAGGGTGTCCTTAACTGATGGTCCAAACAAGGAAGAACCATCAAAAAGGGTGTTGACAAAAGATGCCTTAAAGTACTCCGGGAAATCTCAAAGCCTCATCCATGCATGTCTGTGTATTGCAATTCTGGTGCCAGCTGCCCTTGAGGATTCTTCCGCTGAATGGGAATTGAGCCTCATGGAAGGATTTGCCAGGGGAAGTAAGAGTGGTCAGCTTCAGAGAAACCTTATCCAGTTCCTCCTTAGGCAAGCACTCTGCTAAGGACTCAGAGAGTTCCTTAACCAGGTCTCTCTGTAGGTGAATAAAATGTGCCAAGTAATTAAGCACTCTAAGTGAAAAAGTCACTGAGATGAAGGTGAGCTTCCCAAGCCTGTCCAGCACTCTGGAGTCCCTGTTCAGTGGGTGGACAGTTGAGCTGTGTTGTGCAAGCTCTTTCTTTGTAGCAGCTGCCACCACCATAGCATCAATGGCAATGCCCTTGCTCCAAAAAGTTCGATCCTCGGGGAAGAAAGGATTTTAACTGTGCACTTCGGTACAGGTTCTATGGTGTCCAGCTCCTTCCAGGTGCAATGAGTGACAAGATCTATAAGAGTGTCCACCAGGGGAACTACACAAGATGTAGATGGGTGTGCCCCAAAGGCCTCCAGGAATACAGACTCCTCTGAAAAAGGATTTTTGGATGACCAGCCACCTCTTTGCTTTACAATTTCTAAGATGTCTGCAAAGGAGACATTGTCCGGTGGTGATTTGATAGATCCCTCTCCCTCATCATAGTCTGTATCCTCACTGAGAGACTCCATAGGGAAGTTCAAGTGCCTCCTCTTGCATGTTTTCTTCCATTGGATTTCCTCAGTGGGATATTCAGGTGAGGAGTCAGAAGAGGAAGAGGCTACCTCAGGTGGAAGGGTCTGGAGGTCTCAATTCTATGTCACACGATTTGGTTGCATCTCCAGACCTAGAGTGAAATACACAGCAACCTGGACATAATTGTCAATGTGTATTCAGTTCTGAATAATTGCATGTCAAAGAAGTATCTTGTATTTATTGCATGTCAGCCAATGTTGTCAGTGAAGTATGACTCATTTCTCAAAGATGGAGGAAGTAGAATATGTATGTGTTGTACCTTTAAGAAGCATTTCTAAGGTCAACAGGTACATATAAATAGCCAGCATGTGCTAGCTTCAGTGCCATTTTGAGAGTGCAGCCAGAGAGTGAACATGTATGAGAGAAATAGTCAGTCTTTTTATAAGTTTATCTAAGTTAAAGTTATTTACCTCAATCCTGATGTTCGTACATAATAAAGCTGCTTGAACAAAACCCACACATGTTCGTCTATTTCATCCTGACTGGACGAACGATAAGAACTATTACAGTTTTTTTTTCTTTTTATAGAAAGAGCCTGAATTGATAGGAAAAGCAGAGGAAGAAGAAGAACCTAACACCCTTGTACACTAGGAAGGATAGGTGGATTATAAAATTATAAAGTTAGGTATATCTTAATACTAAGGAAAACACTTACCTGGTTAGAGCACTGGAGAACTCATCTGTATGGGGTCTATATTATAACATCAAAGTGTCAAAACTTTGAATGTTATAACATCGAACCTGAAACATCGAAAGCTGAAAACCCTGAAGACTGAGAACAGCGATTTTTTTCCCTGGGAAAAAAAATCGCTGTTCCAGTACAAAACACAAAACACACAAACACTACAAAACTACTTCTAATGTGGGGGGCTTTACCCCCACAACCCCCAACGTGGGGGGCTGTGTCCCCCACACCCCTCCTACTTAAATATACCAACTCTGAGATTGCACCACAGTGGAGGAAATAGTGAAGCCGCGGAAATGGCCCACCAAATTCTTTCCCTGGGAAAGAATGCGATGTTCCGTGGCTTCGATATTGTCAGTCTTCGATGTTATAACATTCAAAGTTTTGACACTTCAATGTTATGACATAGACCCTTCTGTATGCATTGGTGCCAAACAAGATCTGAGGAGGCAGAGCTAGGGACAGAGGATTATGGGTAAGGGAGGAGCTCGAGTCTGGAAACTAAAGTCTGTAAAAGTGGCCAAGTCGAATCCGAGGATCAGATCCGTAACCCATCAGTGAAGCAGATTGAGAGGGACAACAACAGATTAAATGTTTCTCTTACCGTATACAGCATGCATCATTAGTAAGACTATCTTGGTGACTTCTCTCTTCACTTGCCACACAGTGTGAACTGGAAAACAGTGTAGCTAATTAACAATGGCTACCTCAATCTTCTTTTCAGGAAGGTTCCTACTTCTGATATTAGGAACTTAATAGGCATCCTTCCTAAATAGTTCCATTTAGTTGTCCCAGTTGCTAGTTAATTTAATTGGTAATGCAACCAGCCTAACCATTGCAAATCACTTCTGCAAATATAGAAAAGGAGCACTGATGGAGGAGCCATGCTACTCTGTAGACCTAAAGAAGGAGTGTTAAATGGACTTACCCTCTACAAGACTGATGTTATCACACCTTTCCTAGGTTAGATGGAATAAGTTTCAAATGATTTTTTTTTTGTTGAGCTGTAATTTACAATGCTGCAGCTAAATATGACAATACACACCCTTTCAGAAAGGGGCATTATCTGGATGTCTCCTTTCACACTGTTTTCTTTTCTTATCATTTGGTTCACCTATGTCTACAGCATTCTCCTTCACAAAATATACCCTCATGTATGTCTCTTCTGATGTCAACAAAGTCAAAAGGCTGAAAGAAAAAAAACTGCTTTTGTACTTTCTGGTCTTTGGCAAAATTGTGATGTAAACTTGTCCAAACATGTTCTGGATTTTACAAACAAATATGGTATAATCTTCCCTACCCAGCACGGGGTCAGAAAAGTCTACAACACTTTTTCTGCCTTTGACAGTGGTGCTCTGTATGAATACAGGAAACAACCATCATTAGTGGACCTAAACCATGTATTTTCCCTTAGAAGGGTCTTTCCATGTTTCTTTTTATTCTCAATCTTTATAAATGATCTTCCCTCATATCTTATTGGTATAAATGCCATTTTGTATGTAGGTGATCTAGTTTTACAACTTTTGATTTGTAATAACCTACAAAACAGTTTAGTACAGCACGAGACTAATTTTAAAATGAGAAACATGCTTCAAATATGAAAACGGAATCTATGCTGAAAAACACACAGGTGACTTGCCGTAAACTCACTACTCTTTCTTAAGAATTCTTATAAGACCTCTTTACGTAAGCTAGAATGTTTCAGATACCTTAGGATATGCAATATGTCGCAAAGTATGATAAATTTCACTTTATTTATTTGCTGTTTTATTAATGGATGACACAAGAGGTAGCACACTTACTTTTGGTGCTGGAAGACCAAATGGCTGTGTGTTCTATTCCCACTCTAGGTGATTGAATTGCTGACAGTGTTGTGCAGCATTAGTGGGGTGCTGCACTCCTGAGTATGCCATTCTTCAGATAAAATGTTAAACTGAGGTCCCATCTGCTTGAGCTGGTGGTAGCTCAGGTGGATGTAAAAGATCCCACAGCACCCAATGAAAAGATTGGGGAAGGAATCCCATATGCACTGGCCAAAAATTGCCTAGTACAATAAATTAAACCTTTGGTCTTCCTTGAAAAAGAGGCCAGCAATGTACTAGGACAAATCCAGTCAGCAAACGAAAAATAAATAAAATAAAATCCCGACCTAGATAAAAGTGATGTACAGAGTCACTATGACAAGCTCTGCTAGTTAAGTATAATACTAAAGCCTGGATATGTCTTCCTCTTCATCTTATGAGGATCCTAGGTGAAAACAAAAGTACTATAAAATTAGTTAGCAGAACATTTGCAGATTCAGGGCATGATCCAGTTCCAAGGAGCATCGCAGTGTCACCCTATCAGTTGCTAAATGTCAGCAGCCCTCAAATATATTATCTTCCTCTGCTAGCTAATAAACTAGCTCCGTACTTAACAATGTACGTATCAAGATGCCAACATTATGGTATTTTCAACCAACATGATCCATTTAAGCTAGACAGAAACCCTTGTGTAAGGTTGGCCATGCTATACAGACCAGACTTCTTATAGAAATTAGGAAACTGGAAAATTACAATGTCTTTACAACCAAACTATACAGTCAACTTAATTCTGCAGTATGACTGTGTCTTTTTGGTGATGCAGGAAAGAGCTTAACTTATTCTCTAGATCCACCAGCCCACTATGTATTGTTCATGTGTGAAGTCTTAAGTCTCAGTTTTCTGTTCTCATTCAGTCTATCTGTTTCTGACAGATTTGTTTACATTTGTAGAAATATATGGAAGGGTAACAGGATTACTATTTGTGAATCTGGATGTTGTGAACTTGTTCACTTGTATTCCTAATGACTATGGACTAGATACCATCAGGGTGGTATTAGTTTGAAGAGAGGATTTTGATAATACTGCTGTAGGCACGATTTGTTCCTTATTAGATTTGGTTCTCAACAACGTTAGCATTTATGGGGACTCTGTTTTTGCTCAGAAATGGGGGGGTTGCCATGGCCACCCCCTGTGCAAATTTGGTTATGCATGTGTGGGAGGAGCAATATGTACTCAATAGCTTAGTGTATCAGCAGCATGTTAAATGTTACCATCATTTTGTTGATGCTGTGTTTATTGTATGGGGAGGGGGTCAAGATGAACTGAACACCTTCCTTGATTACATAAACCACATGGCTGACTTTTTGAGGTTTACAATGCAAAGCTCCCCAAAGGAGATGGATGTTTTAGATGTACATGTGGTAATCAGTGACATAGGTTGGGTTGAGACAACTTTGTTTCGTAAAGGGTGTTGGAAAAATAGTCTACTATCTTTTGATAGTATGCACTCTAGGTTTATTTATCCCAACATAGTAAGGGGCTAATACATGAGGGTTTCACAACTATGTATGCAGACTGATGACTAATCAAAACATAGAGAAGATGACGGATCATTTTTCTAAGAGGGGTTATTTGAGCAGCATTTTTTAACCCAGAACAAAGAGTGAGTTATGAATGAGAGGAGAAATGTTGCTGTCCCATACTTTGCACGATGTAATACCAGCAATAGGGTGTCCACTATTAGGACATCTAAGCTTAGATTTGGCTTAAAATATACCAGTGATGTATGAGCTGTATGCAATATTATACGTAAGAATTGAGGGGTACTTATGAGTGATAATAAGACAGCAGAATTAGTTGGAACTAACCCCTCCTTTTCATATAAGAATTGTTTGAGCCTGAAGAGGCAGCTACGTGCTGGACGTCCGTTTAGTATGGGGGGAGGGCATCAACAATCCAACAGAATGGACACCTTCAGATGCCGACATTGTAGGGCATGCACTTATATATCCCAATAACAAGTATTTGAACATCCTTGGATAAACTCTGCTTTTTGACCCAGGTTTTATGCAGACTGCTGCACTAAGCACATTATGTATTTAGCAACCCGCAGAGCCTGTCACGGTTTTTATGTTGGTAAATCCAACAAAAAGTTGAAAGACAGAATATGTGGTCACTCCTATGATATTAGAACAGACAATATTAAAAGTTCCTTGGCCAAATACATTAAAGAAATTGAAGGTCATGAGTTTGTTTTTAGAGTACTTCAGATTGTTCCTGTGAGTGCTGGGGGGGGGGTGATTTGATAAACTACACTGGATCTATGGAACTTAAATGGATTTTAAGGCTTCAAGGTGACAAACATCCTGGCTTGAATGCATGTGTCTTTTTAAGACCAGTATTAAAGGGAAGGAAATTGATGTAGTAATGTAATTGATCAGGAGGGTCTATGTAATTACCACTTATGTATTTTTAAATGGTGTAGTGATGTTATTTTTTTTAGATCTGAAGAAGCTTTGTTTTATGCTTTGAATATCTGGAGTTCAGTGCTGAACTCTGCACTGTATGACATCTGTGTGTTCCCTCTGTATCTGCTGAGTTTTCTCTAGGTGCTCAGAATTCCTCACAAAAAAAGTGTAGATTACATGACTATACTAATTTATCCATATATATTATGTTTGCTTACTTTTGCCCTTGTAGGCTAGGTTATGGCTGAAAGGAGCAGCCTCTTACAATTGTTAAAATAAATTTTCATAAGGCCATTTTTATAAAATATCCATTACTGTGCTTTTGGGTCACTCATGTTCACCCTGCAGGTTACTACTGTATTCTCCAGATGAGGCTAGAAGATACAATATTACAAAGATGACATAATATAGATTATGTATGCGCAGCCAGTGAAGTAGTTAATGCTTCATAACCTCTATCTTTGTCAATAGTCATTCTTATGTGGTATGCATTTTCATATGTAACCTGTCATAAAATCTATTTCTACAATTTACCATCCAGCCAACTCACAGTCACATCTGAATGGAAAATAAGAATGGACTGCTCATTGTGGCTACATATGACTTGGACAGCAGGAGACAGGTGACACCCACAAGAATCTGTTCGTCACCAGGACAGCAGCATCAGTAATCCTTGTTGTCCTGAGATGGCAACAATCATATTGTGAGTATGCTGCTGGTGTGTTTCACAGAAAGAGACCACCAGGACCAAATGTTGGAAATATCTCATTTCACAATGCAAGATGTACTTTGTACCCTCCTGCAGATCACAGGTGTTCCAGGACTGACCATATTTCTCATCTTTTGGAGGAACCCGAGAGCCATTTGCATGGTAGTAGGGATGGTAGATAAAGCATCATGGACCAGGACCTTCCTGTTCCCAAAAAAACAGGCAACTCCCCTACATGTATATGACCCCTCTGTTTGCTCATTTAGCTGTTGCTTCCTCCTTCCAGTATGTGTCCATGCTGTAATCTGTGGTGCAGTACTTCCTTATACATCAGTGTATATGCTTCTCCCTCTGCAGATTATGTGCATTTTCTTTTATGGAAGACATAGGTGAGCACAGCACTGATGGTTTGTACCTCTGTTACTATGACCATGTATTACTGCACTAGTGTATTTTGTGCCTCTGTTACTATGACCATGTATTACTGCACTAGTGTATTTTGTGCCTCTTTTACTATGACCATGGATTACTGCACTTGTGAATGTGCTGCATTCAAGCATACTGATCAGGGTGTTTTGGAATTATATGTCACCTTCCTGAATGTCATGCTCCTTCCTCAAAAAGTATAGAAATCCATCCCAGATAGTGCATGTTTCTGGACAAGATAAACTGTGCTGCTTCACCAAACCACCATTAAAGAGCAAATGTTCCATAAAAAAAATACTTACAATATGTGGCCATAAACCATGTGAAATATGACAGTTACAAAAGACCAGCACATCTCATCACAAACAAATAAACAAACAAGTAAATAAATTTTATTTAAAAGAAAATGTGTGGTGTAGCCTACATGGTATATACCTGGCAACACGTGTGGAACTCACACAGTGGACACGGCATCTGTCTGCCTGACGTATTGACAACCTGTCAGTCTGCATGCTACATGTTCACAATTCCTGGTATGTGTCTGACAGCTTTATGTCTCTTATTTCTTTCTGTACTACAAATGTGTGCCCTCCCCACCACTACATACCTTGCATGGTGCTGTTTTACTTACAGTACAGGCAATTACTCCATATCCTCCTTTTTACTGTCAGTTAGATCTCTACTTCTACATTGATAATTGTTGTGTTGTTGTTGTCTTTCGGCTTTTCCCGGTTAGGGGTCGCCACAGCAGAACTTCGGTCCACTAATGATTGGCAGTAGATTTTCATGAACGCCGAGGTGCCAGCTCAACATTCAACCTTTAACGAAGGCACGCCCATTTACGTATATTTTTCGAATGCCCACCCAACATCGGGGAGGACATGCAGACTCCACACAGAAGTCACTCCCTGCACTCCAGCCGAGAATCGAATGGGAGAACCTCTTGCTGTGAGGCAACAATGCTACCGCTGCACCACCGCAGAAGTCACTGATAATGATAATTGCTGTGTATAGTCTGTTAATTTATTTGGAATGCCCTGGTTCACATTTTCATAGCAGCGTTGCATTCTTTTTACTTTGCATACTGTGTGATTCACCCATTTACCAGATCTTGCAAGCATAGGTCTATTTTCTATGCTTTAATATATTAATATGCTAGTGAGTCCATTTACTGTGTTTTGTTGTATTGTTCTTATAATGAGTCAGTTTGTTGCCTACTACTTTCTTGTACTGCATTGTTATCTATGAACTGCTGTACCACTTAATCGCATTGTATGTTCTGAAAGAAGTTACCATACAATTATTTGTTTTCCCCATACATCTTTTTACTGCCATACTAAACTTTCTCCTGCCTTTCCCCTATTTCTTTTAATTTTTTTATGTGATTTTTATAAAGCACTGTTTTGCTATGACAAGTACCATTGCAGGATTTAGCACTGATCATGCCATTTATGGCACACCTATCAGTTTGTTATGTTGTCTATCTCTATACTTTGTTGTCTAAGTTTGTTTGTTTCTTTTTTTTTTTTTACCACCTAGATTTATTACACATAGACATGCTGGACTGCTTAACCCAACATGCCAGGTTAGCAGTTTGCTCCTGCCATGTCACATTAATGTTTTAATCCTTGGCCAGTCATTCAATAAATATACACATTTGAAACATGCATGTGTTATATCATACCTGAATTTCTTGTAGAATGCTGAGTGTAAAACCACGCAGGCCAGATGTATGTTTTGATGTTACACACTACCTCATTCATTTTTGAACAACAAAGCTAGTCCAAAACCAATGAAATATTGTATAGCAGTACTTGTGCAATTGCTTGTCGCTACAGTTACTAAAATAGAACATAATATATGACTGTTGCTCCTGCTTTTCTTGGGCAGCTGTAATTTACAGAGCATGACAATCTTAACCAGTGTTCTCAGTATTCTGTAATATGCAGGCAAGCAAATAACTACTCTTTTGACACATACAATGGTTTAATTCTTTCCAGACAGAAGTATTTTTTCTGTATTCTTTCCAAGGAATACTTCACACCCCAGAGACAAACAGCTCAATTGTAGGTACAAGAGGAGTAATTATGAATGACCTAGAAGAACATTTAAATTATCAGGACGTATCTGAATCTTGTACCCCCCCTCCCCACAAAAAGCAAAAAAAAAAAAAAAAAAAAACAATATGCAGCTTATGAAAATACATGTTGTTGCTACATTAGTATGTCATTTGTCAATAAATCTACTGCTTCACTTTGGAGTCAAGTTTTCCCTTGCGTATATGGTGGTTTGGACTTTCCAGGACTCACTGCAATTTCTAGTTGCCTATGGTGTGGTTGCCATGCAACTAAATGCATTACTGGCACACAGTGTTGAAAGTTCAGCCAGATTTAGATACTTTCTTAAGGGAAAAAATTTCCTAATGGTACTTCACATCCCCAAAACAATTCCACTAGAGGTGTGAGAATCAGAAGCTGACAGAATTACAAGTGTAAAAGACTATGAATGGAAATATAATTCCAGGTTCATAGTTACTGTGTTCTTTCTACTTATGCATTTTCTTATTTCAAACTGATGTTGTAGACAAGAAATATTTATTTGTAAGCTTGACCTATGAGAATACAAATCGATTTCCACTTGAGGCAGTGTAAAAAGCAGTGCAAAACCTTACCTCACATAAATGTATTTTAAATTTCCTATATAATGATCACTTCAGTAATGACCTTTGGTGAGTCCCTGAATATCAGGCTTCACTAAAAGTTTACTTCTTAGTAAAAAAAAAACAAAAACAAAAAAAAAACAAAAATTTGCTTGGGTGATATCAATCCAAGCCAGGATAATTAGAATGTTATATGTAAAGTGAAATAAACAGTTTGTTCCTACTTTGTATATGGTTTTAAACAAACATACAAAACAAATAGCTGTTCCAAGGCATTAAATGTATTTATTTATTTCTTAGGGTACACCTCATACCTCTCAACCTCTTGGAGCTAGAAATCTGGACAAAGCCTAAAAAATGGAGAGACAAAAGCCCAAAAATAGGGACAGTTTTTAAATATTGCTCTTAGAAATTTGCTAGAGTAACAGGGTTTGTGTTATCATGCATTTTCTGAAGGATGTGAAGTCTGAAACTCAAATATGTGTCATTATTTAGTGACTTTAATCCTCAGTGTTGTATCAGAAGGCCACAAATTTTATGACAGACAAACAAAAAATATCAGGTAAAAAATCTGGACATTATACAGAAGTCTGAACAGTTGAGAGGTATGAATTACACTCTCAGGGAACGAGTGTCTCTATTTAGGGTCTTTCAATACAGAAATATCAGCATTTAAATAAAGTGAATATTTTTGTTATAAACTCAATTGTAGGTTTAACATTTCAAAATATATAGCTACTAGCCATTGGTAGGTTAGGAAAATATTATGCATGGAGAGGGTAATAGTATAATTGAGAATGGAGAGTATAGTACAATAGATATTAGAGAGAAAAATTAGTTTTTGTTAGGGAAGGGATTGTTTTGGGTGGGATGAAGTAATAGTAGAGGTAGTTGGATGAGTCAGTGCAATGTGGAATGGGGGAGGGGTTTAAGTTGGAGCATGGAAAGGGCATTCTCATTTGGGAGAAAGATAAGAGAGTAGCTGAGATTTGAAATTTGTATGGTTAGGTAGGTTGCATAGGTGTGTGGGAAGAGAGTTCCACTGTTTAGCTAAGTTAGCTATTATCAGCCTTGACATGGAAAAGGCTTTTGTTTTTATTAGTTGGTCTTATCTACAAAGAATTATGATTGGTTTTGAATTCTCCTCAGATTTTGTCACCTTATTAATGAAAATTTATAGTGGGGCACAAGCTTATGTGAAAATCGGATCATGTCTCTCCTCACCACTAGAAATCCTCAAGGGAACTAGACAAGGTTGTCCTTTGTCACCATTATTGTTTGCTCTTTCAATGGAACCTTTTACTACATATATCAGAAACAAGCAAAATATAAAAGGCTTTCAAGTTAATAAGGACTATTGTCCTAAGATACAATTATTTGCTGATGATATGTTGTTAACGTTGGGTGATATTGATGGTTCTTTGCATAATGTGATAAATACCATAAGCAAGTTTGAAAGAATTTCAGGGCTTAAGTTTAATCATAATAAATCCAAAACATTATGAATTAACAAAAAGATCAATAAAAACCTAAGAAAGAATAGTCTAATTGGGAGAATGATGTATTAGAATATTTGGATGTCAGTATAAAGAGTACATGGAAAGAGTCTGTTAAACTAAACTACAATAATTTAATAACCACCATTAGTGAACAAATCAAAGGATGGAATAAAATGTTCTTCACAATGGAGGATAGGCTCTCTTTATTTTAAATGATAATTGTACCTAAAATTTTGTTTTATATACTACCACCTCCCAAAAACTTATTTAAAAAATTAGATTCCATGCTACTTAAATTTTTATGTTTCCCATTAAAACCTAGGATTGCATATAAATTGCACATTAGAACCTGGAACAGTAATGGGATAGCATTCCCTATCTTAGATCGTTATCCCAAATCAGTTGTAATTAATGTAATATTACATGGGATCACACTTGGCCTTCCACGGTGGTGCAACAGTTAGCATTGTCACCTCACAGCAAGACGTTTTCCTGTTCAATTCTTGGCTGGAGCACCTTCTGTGTGAAGTCTGCATGTCCTCCCTATAGTCGAGTAATGTCTAAAGACATGCAAGTAAGTGCATGGGTGAATGGGTGTGCCTTCTTTGAAGGTTGGGTGTTGGGCTGGCAACTCGGCACCATAAAAATCCACTGCCAATCATTAGCAGACTGGAGTTCCACTGTGGTGACCCCCTACCTATATATCTGGCTGGAAAACAATACATGAGATTCATATAACTGTCAGAACTATAGAAAATCAATTTAAGGAACAATATGGAATAAGTAGAGTTCATTGGCTTTTACATGAATTTTGTTTATTTAATAAGAAGTTTGATCCTTTTTCTTATGGCAATCAAATATTTAATAACTTTAAAAATATAATTGATTGTAATTACAACATTAAGCAATTTCTATTTCTTATATTCCCTATAGCATACTACCTTGATTGCCTAGATTCTTTCAACATCAATGCGATGCAAAAATTAAAGGAAAATAACTTGATAGTCTGGCATCAGTTTATTGAAAATAAGAGTATTAGACCACTAAACTCTCTTTTATGTAGTTTTGATAATAGTAAAGACAAATTGGTTGTTTATACACTCATTACTTCAGTTTATAGAAAACAAAAGGAGAGCATCAATCAACCTAGAGACTGAATCTATACCTAGTTTGCTCCAGCTTTTTATTAGATGTCTTGAAAAGACAGATAATATAAATTAAGTATCTCACCTATCTATAAGATACTAAGAGAAGAGAAGTTTGACTCAGATTTTTGGAACTACTATGTAAAGATTAATGGAGAACAAATATCTGATGAATCTAAAAAATTGTTATTGAATTCTACGTATGGTAGCTCTTCTTCATTATATTGGAGATTGTATACATGGAAAGTTATGAATTGGAGTTTCTATACTCCACATAAAATAAATCTTATACTCAAAAACAGTGAAAGTAAATGTTGGAAATACGATGAATTACTAGAGGTCAACTGGGTTCACATGTTCATTGACTGTAAAAATGTTGTTCAATACTGGAAAGACTTCACATGTTTTGTAAAGGCTTTATGGTCTGATAACTGTCACATTTCTAACTCACTAATCCTATTCAATGTTCCTATACTTAATGTAATACCTAAATCTCAGATTCAGTTACTCTGGTCAATTCTTGCAATTGCCGAAAGGTTATTACTTTGAACTGGAAAAGTAAACAAGATTTGACTTTTAAAAGATTTTATTAATTTAGCAAAAGTTGTTTGTAAAACAGAATTGCAAACCATTTGTTATAGAAATCATAATATTACTCATAAAAAATAGCATGGCAAAAATTGAAAAACCTTTTGAACAAATACTGATAAGTTCTCATGGATGAAATGATTGTTTATCATGGATGAATGTAAATAGTTTTGTTATTGTTTTATTGTATTTGTTATATAAACATTTGCTATGTTTATAATGAAAACAAAATAAAAATATTTTTGAAAAAAAAGAAAGAGTTCTAATTGCTCTGCAGACATAGTTCTAAGATGCTAGTTGTACAGGTCCCAGTATCACTAGTATTACAGCTTTCAGAGAAGAAATCACATACCCAATGGTCTGAAAAAATCTATATCAAATTCATCTAAAGTATAAAGTTGCAAACCAGGGAAAACCTTTCAGCAGCAGCTGTTACTGAATACAGATAAAGCGGGAGGTTATAATCATATTGCAAGTCTGGTCCTACTAACTGGGGTTTAAAATAACGGTAGCAGAATTATTTATTGCAAGTTCTGTCAATAGAAAATAATCTATAACCACATAAATGGTGCAGTTATGGGTTTCCCTATTTTAACTTATTTACTGATTTTTTTTTTAAATAATAAAGATGTAAATAAAGAACCAGTTATTTTTGTAAACATTTCATTTCAAAACTGACACTGTTTATAAAACAGATTTTAAAGTATTCATTGCTTTGCATATATAATTATAATGACATATTCATTTGCTTTGTTATATTTACATGCCATTGAAACATTGTTGATCAAGAGGCCTATTCAAATAATTAATATTACAGTGTGTTTCACCACAGTGTGTTATACTGTGTGAGCCATTTGAGTGCTTTGGAAGTTTGTTTAACCCTTTTCTCCTCTGTGATGTGACAGTGGAATTGGTTAATAGAATTTAGAGGTGTGGGGCGGTGGACTTGACTACCTACAAAAAAAAAATTTGTATGCATTTTATAGATTTTTTTGAATCACCATTTTCACTATTTAAATTTCAGTAAACAGTGCTTGGATCACACATAGGTAAAACATTTTCTTTTATTGAGTGAAGAGTGTGGTCTTAGAAGACATTTAACTATGATGGTTGAGAGAACAGAATTCTGTACTGAGATATGCTCTCATTGCGACCAGCAGGAAAAAAGTGCTCAGACTGCCGTGCTTTCCTTTCAGCTAAATCACACATGTATGCTTCTATATTTAGAAACTGATTAAGCCTGCTTGTTGTCATGTTATGTGAAGTGAAATACCTTATCATGTGCCTTTCAGCTCCTGAACTAAGGCCTAGCATTAAATGAAATTGATCTTCTCAGGCCAAAGAAGTTTTGTATTCAAGTACATTTGATAAAGTTTGTTTCACTGTTGTGTTTATAAGCATGACAACAGATGGAAGCTAGTGTCCTTTGTTCTCCTGATCCATTTTCATTGAAGGGATTAATCCTTTAAAGCCTATTTAATACAGAATCATATATTCTAGACATCATATCCTTCTAAAAGAACCAGATGTCCCGTAGACTGTTTCCCCTGTTTCCCCTGATGCATCTTCAGTTAGACAAGCACCAGGAGTTAACATGATACAAAACAGAAGGTTGCTGTGATTTCATTTAAGAAATGTACAGAAAGGTGAATGCAGGGCTGTTAGTTTGCCAACTTAAACCACACACCTATCTCTAGAATTCTGAACTTTTGTCTTTTTAACAGAAACATATAGTCAGGCACAAATTTATAGGCAGGCATTTGAGAAAATAAAGGTCGAGTACACTACCATAGAGATTGTGGGATATACGTTCAAATGGTATAGCAAACCTCCCCTCTGACTAGGAATTTGCACTTAAAATACTATAATACTAACCAAATGAGTAATCAAATGAGGCTAATGCTCCTGTTTCAAACATTCTAGTATAAGCTAGCTAAGCATTTAGCAAAAACATCATGCCTATATAACATCATGTAACATAAAATCTATCCCTATGACTAAACGAATCAAATGTACAAATCATATCAACAGTATAAAATGTTTTAATACACTTGCTAACTAAATGTGTTTTACTAAAATAAATATTACCACTTGCTATCAGTGATGTGTTTAGACATAACTAATACCTACCAGCTGTAATGTTATCTGGCCTCATTGCCTTGCTTAGATAGTACTAATACCTTGCATGTAATTAACAATGTTAGGGATGTTCATCAAACCCATTATACTGTATAACATGTTACAGTTTTGGGCTATGGCTGAAATGGGTTTAATGTGGCTCAGTCCACTACCCCGACTAACAAATTTGAGAAGTATGCAAAAATAAAAAATAAAATTAAGCACCAATGAGGATAACTAATGAAATACTGACCAGCATACTACTTGTCTGCCTTTTATGATGGCACAACTTTGGGGTAAGCTATATGCAGGCAAAGAGTGTGCTTTAAGCACTTAAATAAAAATGTCTGCCTTTTGTTTATCAGTCGTGCCTGTATGGACAGAATCAAGTGTACCTTAAGGGACTACCAGTACAGCAATGACTTCCTTTATTGTTTTATAACTAGATTTATACATTTGACTAGAAATGAATATACACACACATATATCTATATATATATCTATATATATATATATATATATATATATATATATATATATATATATTTATATAGGTATGTCTATATACATGTATATATTTTTTATTATAAAATTCAGCAACTTAATTTTTAAATATTTGGCACAAGTACTTGATACAAATTTGGACAAAGCTCTTTTGATTGCATGTTTGCGCTATGCACCGCATTGTACAAACATGCTTAAAAGAAAAAAAAAAGAGGAAAGAAATATTTATATTATATATTTCCACATATTTATTTATTTAACATTTGTTAACCGGGAAAGTCTGACTTGGAATTAAGCCAATTTTCAGTGGAGGTCTGGGGAGAAATGCTCCAGACATATGTCTTTGTAATGTGGAAGGAAACTGGAGCACCCAGAGGAAATCCACATGAATGCGGGGAGGACATGCAGACTCTGCACAAAATACACCCCAGCCAAAAATCGAACTGGAGAACCTCTTGCTGTGAGGTAACAACGTTACCGCTGCACCACTGTGCCATCATATGCATACATATGTACTATAGGACCTTGCATTGGGTCAGTACAATGGTGTATTAATGCTGTTACCCAGCTTACACGGCTATGAACTGTGTAGTTTCCAGTCTGTCAGCATGGATATGTTTGCAAATGAGGTGGATTTCTTGAATAGCAAAAAGCAGAAACCATGTCCTCATATCCACTTTGTGTAGGCTCCTACACAATGTTGATATTCCCACTGGATGTGGATGACATTCGGGGCGGGCTTGTTACTTTTAGGATTTTTTACTGCTCAGCACACATGTTTGCATGCCGTGCTGCACACATTAGAGTGTTTGTATGGACAGACCACCAAGGTCACAGTGATGATGTAGGCAGCAAGTAATTAAAACTGGATATATTCAATTAATACTTTTTGACTGTTGTATAAGCTATGCTGCGTGGTGTGACACATAGCTTAACATGTACATGCGAGCACACTACCCATGTGACAATGATGATGTAGGCAGTAATCAGTGAAAACCAGATATATTAAATAAATATTTATTATGGTGTATAAGCTATGCTGCATGGTGCAGTGCATAGAGCTGTGTTGCACACTCAAGTAGAGCCTTTAAATCATGTTAATTATAGTCTAGGCAGGTGAAATGCATTATAATTAGCCAATCCCACATGGTAGTCATACAGCAGACCTGTATAAAGTATGCATACATCCTACATTCTGATTTTCCCCCAGTACTCTGGACCATTTGAGTATAGACTTGGGAATTTTATCTGACATAATGCTAGGGGCTGCTACAGCTATGCTACATCTGTATATGCCAGATGCTGAAGTCAGTGCTGCTGACAGTATGCCTAGGCTGAGTAGGAGAAAAGCATAGGCGCTGGAAGCTGTTAAAGACTGGGGGGTGGAGGGTGACAGGGGCACTTAGTGAACTAAAAAGGCTAATTTTTTTATAACTATTTGCTACCACAACATAGGTTCACTTGGAGGACATTTTAAGCATAGCCAATTCCCTTTTGGTGCTTGAATTAATATTTTCTGATTGGTCTTAGCTATCCCCATGGCTGATAATTGTATATTAGCCCTAGTGAGAACAACTGTGATCATACCATAGATAAATTGAGGGGGCCATGTAAGGGATGCAGCATTTAGGAACTGCCTCTATCCATTAATGGCATGAGGGGAAATCCTGGAGTACATTTTCTATTACCCATCCTTAGATCCAAGTTGCATTTGAATATGGATGGATGAGCTTTGCTTTATTTTTATGGATAGTTTGTTCCAGAACAGTGGTAGCCTCTGTGATATATATCCATCTCTCCACAACATTCAGTTTAGATACCTGGACTGAGTATTTCTGATGCCATTTGACTTGCTGATGTTCAGTAGGTTCATCTGTATTATGTCGTAGGATGCTTTATATGCCAGACATGTCACCTCTAAGCACTCTGTAGGATACTGAGTATAGTAATAAATCTTTGAGGTGGTCCATGCAAGACCTATTGTTTAGGACTTGTATCCTTTTAGTAAGGTATCTCTGAAGGTATTCCAATTGTTGCATAGGGCTGGACAGATACATGCCAAAGTGGGCATTAAACAAAATGATTGACATAATGAGAGCTTTGTAAAGGGGGACAACAACGTCTCTAGATCTAGTCACAATCAATTTGTTTATAAGCTGTGCAATATAGAAAGGCTTTCTTATGATTCTGGGCACATGTTGGTCAAAATTTAGGTCACTGTACACACAAGTTCCCAAATGCCAAACAATTGGATCAGTTCTCAGAGGGCATTGTCATGATTTTGACACCAGTTTTTATTTGGGAGTAACCTTCCTGCATGATGGTTAAGTCATTTGGGGATTCAATAACTTCTCCTACCTTGCAGTCATCTCAAACTTAGCTGGCCAAAGCTCTTTGATATTTCCTTTTACTTTTGAGATGTATATGCTAAACAGAAAAAATTCTCAGCACCAAACCCTGGGGGACTCCATTGGTGTCTGGTCTCTTCCCCTGTTTTGACCTCCTGCATCCTGTGAGCCAAGTTGGCAATGCAGCTGGTGAAGTAAGTGTTTGCTCCTACATTATTCGTCTTTTGTACTACACCTGAGTAGGGGATTATTTCAAAAGGCTTGGCCAGGTCAAGGTAATGTGGTGTGAACTGTTTTACCTTCATCCATTGCTTTGGTAACAAGAATAAAGCTTAAAATTTGCCCATGATTTTGATCCTTTCACACTTTCCTCTGGGCTGTTTTCAAACACATTTTTTAGGGCCATGCATACATGTATGCATTCCTTGATTCACCTTCCTTATTGTATCAAATTATATTCCTTGTATAGTACAGCACACTTGTTAGACTTAAGTTAGAGTGCATTTTAAATTTATTGTTTAAACATTTTTCCAGTAGGCAATGAAACAAAATTGCATTAACCAATAATGACAAAACTGCCATATTCAGAATATTTCCATCATAAAGGTCTACTTCCACACACAACTGCATTTTAAATGTATTGTTTGAGCATTTTTCCACTAGGCAATGAAGCAAAATGCATGCACCAATAATGACAAAACTGCCCTATTCAGAACATTTCCATGGTAGCAGTCTACTTCTACACACAATATATAAATAATCACAGCAGTGTAAGCCATAGGCATGTTGCACAACTTCTTGAACTTATTTTCAATTGGGGGGGGGGCAAAAGGCCAAAAATCAGGGACACATTTTAAACATTGCTTGTATAATTTTGGAAAGTTGCTTGCATAAAATGTTGTGTTACCACCATGCATTTCACTGCCAAGTCTTGAATCCAGAACCCTGTGCGCTACAGTCACAGCAACATACCACTAAGCTTAAACCAGCAGTTTCTTAAAAGAAAGGAAGACAAACTTAAATGGCTATCATATCATTTAGTGAAATCAGTTCTCACTTCTCACCATAGCTCTCAACCTCTTAGCACAAAAATACAGAACAAAGCCAATAATGGGGGACTACAGCCCCAAAATAGGGATACATTTCAAATATTGATTTTATAATCTTAGAAAATTGCTAGTTTACCACTGAGGCATAAATTGATAAGTGATGGTGGCTAGGGACTTTAGGCTCTTTTTACCTGTACCCAAGGTACAGGGTTTGAGTCTGAGTACCTCTAGCCACCAGATGTATTCCGTTGGGGGCATTTACACACACACACACACACACACACACACACACACACACACACACACACACCTTCTGAACAGTAATACTTCAACAGCTTCTGAACAGTTAAATAAACCATCCATTCCTCAGCAGCAGCTCGAAAAACCAAACCAGCTGGAAACCCTATGTGCGCCATGAAACACCGACAGGCTAGTAGCTCTGATGAGCTGACGTCATTGTACATGCGATGACGTCAGCTAAAGCACGAAAATTAAAATAATTCAAACAAGAACGGGACAGTTGGGAGGTGATCTGCAAAAGTGGGGGGGGGGCTCCCCTCCCCCCTCGCTCTATGGTTCCAGCGCCCATGGAGAAGAGTGTTCAGGCCCAGGCTAACCTTCTAGGAGCTACATGAGCTGGAGATTGTAGAGTGCTACTCTGGCTTGAAAATGCACTATAGGTTCATAGTTTGGTACTAGGCTATTGGCCCTAGGGCCTATACAAACCTAGCCTTAACAATTCCCTGGCTATTTCTTACCACACTAATTACTTCCCTGGTCCCCTGTCTAGCAGGGTGACTGATATGATCCCCGGGGTGAATTTCCTTTCTCCCATCCAATCATCAAGGTTCCTTTTGAAGAGGGCCAAAGAGGCACTCTGCTTGACATGTATGGGCAGTCTATTCCAGAGTCTGGGGAGTCTCTGGGTTAGGAACCTATCCCTCCAGCATGTTTTATTTATTGTGATGACAAGGTTAAGATCCCTGGAGCATGTGGCTCTGAGGGATTGGGATTTCTTTAAGTGTAGCATGTCCAACAGCTCTGGGTTTGACGTGGCCTTGTATGTTAAGCAGAGATTGCCTCAAAGTAGATGATATGCGACAGAGTATAGCTGGTGTTTTTTAAGATGGTCAGCATAGGGCATCTGCTTTAGGCCTGTGATTCTTTTAGTGAGGTATTTCTGCGGCCTTTCCAGTTGTTGCAGATGTCTTGAGAGGTACGTGCCAAATGGGGCGTTGTATTCTATAATGGGTCTAATGAGGGATGAGTACAGTGGGACAATGACCTCCTTTTTTCTGGATGAAAAGCCCTTAGTGACGAGGTGTGCTGCATAGAAGGATTTCCTGACTGTGGTGATGTGGTTTTTGAAGGTGAGACCACTGTCCACCTGTGTCCCTAAGTCTCTTATCACACTTTCGGTGTTTAGTGTACTGCCACCTATGTGGTAATTCACGGGTACATGTTTTTTCCCAAAGGGGATAACTATACATTTCTTGGCATTGAGCTTGAACCCATGGCTCTGGCACCAAGCATCTGTTTCTGTAAGGCCCTTTTGTAGAGTATCCACATCATTTGGAGATTCAGTAATGGCTCCCAGTTTGCAGTCATCTGCAAACTTTGTTAGCCAGAGTCCCTTAGTGTTGGAAATAACCACACCAACCAGGAAATTGCTTCACCACAAAAATGAACCACACAGCAACAGCCACTGAAAAAAAGAATTTATTCCTCTAGTGCCTCGGCAACAGTAAGCCTTAGTGTTGGCCTGTATGTCAGAGAAGTACATGCCAAACAAGAGAGGTCCCAGGACTGAACCCTGAGGTACTCCACTTGTCACTTCTCTGGAGCTGGATTTGGAGTCAGCTACTTTTACAGTATGGGTTCTGCCAGTAAGCCAGTTGGAAACCCATCGAGTGATGTAGGGATTAATGCCCAGCTTAGTAAGTTTATCTATGATTCCAGAGTGGGGGATGATGTTAAAGGCCCTGGGCGGTCCAGATTGGCTGTGTGGACTGCCTTACCCTTGTCCACAGCTCTGGAGACTTATTCAAAGTAGTCAATCAGGTTTAGAAGAAAAGATCGGCCCTTTACAAACCCAAACTGGGTGGGGTCCAGTGTTTTAAGGTTGCCAATGTCTTTGTTTATAAGTTCCATGATAATACGTTCCATGGTCTTGCAGATCAGGCTTGTCAGACTGATGCTGTGGTAGTTCCCAGGATCCAATGTGGATCCCCCTTGCGGAGTGGGATAACTGTAGCTGTGTGCCACTCAGTGGACATGAAGCCTGAGGTGAGGGTATAATTAAACAAGACACTTAGGTGAGGTGTCAGTTCATTTTGTAGTTCATGTAGTACACAGCCCGGGATGTCATCTGGTCCCGTGGATGCTGTTTTCTTAGCTTTGGAGAGTGCATTTTTTTACCTGTGTGGCTGTTATTACTGGAATTTGGCAATCTTCTGGTATTGAGATGGGCCATTTAGAGGGTGAGAGGGGGGTGAAGTTGACACTTAATCGATCTGCCAGGATATTGGCAATATCCTTGGGATCAGTATATTTAATGCCATTCTGTTGTAGCTCAGAGCAGATCTGAGCATTGCCATTTAGATTCTTGACATAGTGATAGAATGCCTTGTGGTTATCTTTGGAATCTTTGGCAATTTTATTTTTGTAACTAGCTTTGGAGGATTTTATGAGGGATCTCAGCTTCTTACTGAGGCTGGTAAAGGAGTTTTCTGCATCCTGGGATTTTCCTCTTTTCTGCAACAGTTTCTTCCTTTTGTTGTAAAGTTTGTTTATGGCAGGGGACCACCAGATTGGCTTCCTTTTTTGGAGGAGAGCATCTTGGTTCTATTTGGGATGGCACGATTTATGCATGAGTGGATGTGCTCATACAGTGCCTTAATGTAGGACTCAGCATTCGAACTTTCAGTTCTCGTCTGCATGGGTGTCATGAAGTTTGTAACTTCTGACTTGAATAGCATGAAGTTGGCTTTAGAGAACTTTTTTATGGAGGTTTCCTTACTGGGGGGTGGGATGTGGATGTTAAGGGTGATTAGCTTATGGTCTGTCCTGACCAACGAGGGGGTGACCATAGGTGTGAAGCATCGATTTCCCATGTTGGTAATCACCAGGTCTAGTATATTGGAGCCCCTGGTGGGACTATGGATTAGTTGATCCAGGGCATTGGAATTTATGAATTCCAAGAACCGTTGGGCAAAGGTGTTGGTACACGAGTAGTTTCCCAGTTAATGGCAGGGTAGTTGAAATCACCCAGTATTAGGGTGTTTGGTTGTATATTAATATTTTCCAGTATGTTTAGAAAAGTGTAGTAAGAATCTTGGGGCATGGTGCGGGATCTGTAGCAAGCTACAATTTGGATTGCAATCTTACCTAGTGTTAGTTGCATCTGGAGAATGTCAGACGCATTGCGTTGTACAACTAACCTGGTGGTGTGAATATCCTTGGTGAATATGGACACTCCTCCACCTTTAGTGTTTTGATCCTGGTTTGGTGGCCGAAAAGTGTGATAAGAGTTGTAGCCTGGTATTGCAGGGGTGTTTTCTGGAGCCTTGAACCAGGTCTCAGTTACTGCACAGATATCGATGTTCTCCATTTTTAGGAGTGCCTCGAGAGAATGCATTTTAAGGTTTAGACTTCTAGCATTGAGTAGCATTACCTTCAGATTTTGCATACTTGTACCTGTTACAGTGGTGGTTTTGTCCTTTGAACTTTGCCTAAAAAAGGCACTATGGGGGTGGCAAGAGCCTTAGCCAGTAAGCTGAATCCCAGGGGCGACAGGTGCAGACCATCTCTGGCAAAGCATCATGGTCTGTCAATCATGTTGTCCCAGGCAGACAGATACTGGATCACCTTTGAGTGACACCAGCAGCTTAGCCAATTGTTGAAGTCAATCATTTTGTCCTTATATTTTGGTAACATTCTGGGAAAAGGCAGGATGCTACTCAGGGCTAAGGTCATACCTGCCTGGGACACATGATCAGAGAGCTCTTCCATGTCTCTTTTCATGTAGTCCAGAGAGGTATGTCTCAAGTCATTCACTCCAACATGGACAATGACAGAGTCATATTTGTACTTGTTGTGGACTGACTTGTGTGCATGAGTTATGTGGCAGATCCTGGCACCTGACAGGCAGCCCACTGTAATTTTCTCCTTGTTCAGCCTGGTGAGTGGGACATCAGTGTGCCTGACTATAGCGTCACCTATGATTAAAGTGTTAGGTATGTTGTCTTGCCTTAGCGGCTGTTGTTGGGTGGCACACTGGTGTTGTGAGCTATGTGACACTTTGGTTGTATTTCAGCTTTGAAGGTCCTTGTTGCTTGGGCAGGTTACAGTTAAGGGCCTCCGCATATGTGGAATTAGTGTTGCTATGTGTGGGTGTTGGTGGTGTGAGTTTAGAAGGGCTATGTGTTGCTTGGGGTGTAGTACAGGTGTTAACCTTCTCCTCTTGACTATCTAGCACAATCTTGGGTGGAGAGAGCTTTGCTTCCAGTTTGACTATGTAAGTGTATCTCCCACAGGTTGTAGTGTTGGGTGGTAGGAGGAGATGGTTGTCTGTGTACATGAGGCAATTGCTGCATTGCCCCAGTATGCCCAGATTCACCAGGTGGACAGGAGAAATCAATGGAAGCTGACCCTTGGACATGCCTGGTTTGGTGCTTTTTTTTGAAAAGTACAGTAGCTGTTTTCCCTTACCTTAGCAAGGTATTTTGCAATTATAGGCTTAGTGCCTATGATTAATTTCTCCTTATTAATAAGGAGAGTTGAGTGTTTGTATCAGTTTAAGGCTTCCTAGTGCTTTCCAGCAGGTATTAGAGCAAGTGGTAGTCACAGGGTTGCTTAAAGGTAAGATGAAAAAAAAAATGGTTTACCCTAAACACTGCAGTGTGCACTACAGACGTTAGATGTGAAAGTAGGTAACTTAAGGTTTACTTGTCTAAAAAGTTAAGTTTTAGTGGAGAGTCACTATTTTTAAAACAGCAAGATAGATTGAAAGGAGGTGATCACTTTTGTATTCCAGTACTATGGAATACAGTAGAATGGCCAATAAATTTAAATAGTTGAAGGGGAGTGATTCACAAAATGATAATTTTGCGCTTACTCACACAAGCCAGTGAAAGCAGAGTGGAAATGAGATATATGGTCAAATTAACATAAAGGGCAGGCAACTAGAAAGTCAGTGGTATTTAAGAACACAACAGTGACAGGGTGGGGGGTGGAGAAAGATTTCTTCCTGACTCACAAGCATCTTTCGAAGTTTTAATATGCAGATAAAAGCAGAACACAAGCAAAACATAAGATAAAGAAAACAAATCACAGCACTCAAAATATAAAAAGACAAACAATCAATATAAAATACAACAAATAAAAAGCAAACCAACCTTTCCCTTACAGCAAAGTGCAGCAGAGTCTGGGTGAGCCTTTCCAATAAAGCTCTGAAATGTTTTATTTTACCCCTTAAATAGAAGGTTTAGTTCCTAGCTGCACCCCCTCAGTTCACAAATGATTAACCTAAAGTGACCTCTTCTATCTTATGAATGAGTCCTTAATTGATCAGTTCAAATTTCTGCCTGACTCACAAGAAACAGAGCTGTGGTGTCTTTTGAAGTTTTAATATGCAGTTAAAAGCAGAACACAAGCAAAACACAAGGTAAAGAAAACAAATCACAGCACTCAAAATATAAAAAGGCAATAAATGAATACAAAATACAACAAATAAAAAGTAAACCAACCTTTCCCTCACAGCAAAGTGTAGCAGAGTCTGGGTGAGCCTTTCCAATAAAGCTCTGAATTGTTTTATTTTACCCTTAAATAGAAGGTTTAGTTCCTAGCTCCACCCCCTCAGATCACAAATGATTAACCTTAAGTGTCCTCTTCTATCTTATGAATGAGTCCTTAATTGATCAGTTCTAATTTCTGCCTGACTCACAAGACACAGAGCTGTGATGTCTTTTGAAGTTTTAATATGCAGTTAAAAGAAGAACACAAGCAAGATGGAAATTTAAACATCCATGTTTCGAGTTTCCATGTGCAAACATTCTCCTTTCCACCTTTTAATAGTAAACCACACACACACACACACACACACATATATATATATATATATATATATATATATATATATATATATATATATATACATGTTGTTTGTCTTTCGGCTTTTTCCCGGTAAGGGGTCGCCAAAGCAGAACTCTGGTCCGCTAATGATTGGCAGTAGATTTTTAAGAAACGCCGAGGTGCCAGCTCGATGCCCAACCTTCAACGAAGGCACACCCATTTACGCATGCATGTCTTTCGAACGCTACCCAACCGCGGGGAGGACATGCAGGGCGAACCTAGTGCTGTGGGATGTGTGTTAAGTACTGTGATATGTAGTGTCTAAGACTAGATAGGTAGGGGTTCTATTCTTATTCCAGCCTACTTGGTGTGTTTGTGTTTGTACGTGCATCTCCTTACAAAACAACTGGGATTCCCCCACTGAATTCCAAAGTGCAATGGTTCTGTACTTTTTGGCCCTTTGCGATGGATCCACACAGTCTGCCTGTTTTTTGTTATGCCTTGAGCCACATACCACTGTGTATGTTTGATTATCTACCTCACTATATGCTGCTAATATTGTAACAATACAGTATGTTTAAGAGCAGGCCTTGCTCACTGATTACTGGTATAACTGAACTTTTGTTGACCTGTATCAGCCTAAAAGATGTTTACCAGAATATGGAGGATTCCAATAAGGAACTATATCACAAGTTTGTGAGCTAACTGTTCTTTAAAAAAGGGAAGTAAGGCATAAGACCAGACATTACTTGACTTGTTTACAACTTAGGAAATGATCTGTAATTTTCTAAAATATTCCATCAACTCATGATAAGCTTGTGATCTATATGTCATTAGTTGAACCTATTGACCTTATTGTTTGTTCAAGACTATAAAAAGCTCAAAGGCTAAAATGGAAATCATCATCATCTGGATTTGATCACAGCACCAGCCTGAACTGAGCATAGAGCCATTTTGCCAGTGCCGGCCTTGCCTTCACTGAACAGATAGCTGTACTGAATAGGATTAAAGTCTCCCTATCAGTGGCAAAGATGATTTTGTTTATGCATATGCTTGTAAGTACATGATTTATTAGTTTTTTCTGTTTATCTAGTAAGTTTTTGTTTAATAAATTGCTAAGTTTGAGCCTTGGTGTCTTGTGTCATTTCTAATTCTGTATTAGCATCAGACTTTAAATTAATGAACTAGTTCATTTGGCGCAGTGAGCAGGGTCTGAGTTTGCAGTAAAAATGTCACAACAACAACCATTGTTTTTTCCTTTAAAACATATAGGCATAGTCAAAAAGGATGTTGTGTCAGGTACACAAAATAAGATGGGCATTGGTACTATGATGCCAGCATTGTTTGGAAAATGAGATCCTCTTGCTAAGGTATTAAGTCAAGTTTCACCCACTCCTTCCCCAAAACCTTTGCAAAAAAGACCTAAGGCAGACCTTGATAGTCTAGCTAAGGCCCTATCAGAGCTAAAATTAAATAAGGGAAAAAGGTAAAGAAAGGGGTGGGAGTAGCCAGATGGCTGTTCTTTGAGGCAATTCAGGAATTAGATAAAAATGTAGAGAAACTAAAAAAGAAAGTCATAGAGTTAGAAGAGCAGTGTAAAGAACACACACATACACACAGATTGTATAGAGATGCCTTGGAGAAGGCAGATATGACACTTGCTAAAGTAGGAGAAAAAACTAAACACTAAAAATCAATTCAGTGACTCTAGCTACTCAAATAATTCAACTGCGTAGACAACGAAATGAGAGAAAACTACGCTGTCCGCCCTCAAGGCCCCGGGTTCATGCTTTGCTGTGTAAGGCAGAGTTTGATCCCGAGAAGTGAAAAGGTGATCTTCCCTCAACTGATGAGGGTGACAGTGATTTTAAAATAGTAAATTCCCCATCAGTGGAGGCATGTCCAGTTATTAAGAAAAAGGGACAGTACTCTGGAGGGGGGGGGGTGCCACAACAATGGGTTGAGGTGCGGAGTTATACCCAAGCTGAATTATTAAATGTAATCTAAATATATAAGCAAAAGCCAGGGAAAACTATTTTCGCGTGGTTTCTTCGGGTTTGGGGCACAGGGGGAGAAGCAGTGTCTCTAAATGCTAGAGAGATGCACCAATGTGCATGCTTAGTGTTCCACCCATGTTTAAAGCAAATAGTAAATAATGTAAACCATGATGATCCCCAGGTAAATACACTGGTGGTGTGGTTAGCCACAGCATTCCAAGCTGCTTGGCCTGACGCTACAGCAGTAGCCGATGAACATAAGTCTTAAAAAACAATAGCATAGGCAATACAGCAGTTAAGAAAAATGGCTATATCGGCTGCCATTTATTCATCAAAATTAAAAAATGGGGCAGTAGTGCTTTCAAAAGGACCAGATACACAAATAATGACCGGCAATATGAAAATTAAATTGATCAGAAATGCACCACAGTGGTAAAAAGGGCAGCTGATGGCAGCCCTAGCAGGCTGTGTAGGTCAGCAGGTATGGGATGTAATAATTACTCTAAATCAAATGGCAAAATTAGTGGAAAAAAAGAACAGAAAAGAGCTAGAAAAGCAAATGCAGAAAAACCAAAAGATAAATCTGGTAAAAAAGTCACAAAAAAGCAAATGTTCCTGGATCTATTAAGGTGGGGGGGGGTAGAAGCTGCAAAAATAGATGGGATAGCTACCGAGAAATTATATAAAAAATGGAAGCAAAAACAAAAAGCGAAAGGCTCAAGCTCTGCAGGCAAAAAGCAAACCCCTACAAAATGTCCAACCAAAAATACCACTAAAGGAAAGGTAGGGTGAAATCAATTATATCCTGACATCCCTACTGATGAGGAGTTAGCACAGTGGCAAAAGAGAAAATTCAGTGATGAGAGAAATTGGGAAAAAAAGAAATGGAGAACCCCAGTTAAAAAAACTGAGACAAATTGACTAGTAGGTGGGTCCCCAGTAGCTAGGGGTACAGTAAGAGCAATTACACCTAGGGGCAGATGCCCTTACATACCTCTTAGCAGTTTTTAGAGGAGAGAGCCACAACATGTAATGGCTCTGGTAGACACAGGATCAAAAATAACCATTTTTTGCAGGCAACCCCCGTAAATTTCATGGGCAATATGTAGAGATTGATAGTTATGAGGGAGCAAAAACACTAGGTACCAAAACCAAGGTTAAGATAGCTTTCAGGGATGTTAATCCTATTTTCATTGAAGCAGTAATATCTCCAGTACCTAAACACATTTTAAAAATAAATGTGTTAAAAGGTAGAACTTTGGAAAGCACTGTAGGGCCATTTAGGTTTGGAGTGCAGCATTGTTCATTCAACGCAGTCAAGGCTGTAGTCCGAGGCAATGCTAAGTGAAAACCACTTTATATTCCCACACCTAAAACAATAGTAAACATCAAACAGTATCGTATCCCAGGTGAGCATGCCGAGATCACTAAAACGATCCAAGAACTGCTTCGGGTTGGCATACCTGAGCCAACTGTGAGTCCATTCAACAGTCCAGTGTGGCCGGTAAAGAAACCTGATAGGTCATAGCGGATGACCGTAGATTATAGAGGTCTGAACAAAGTGGCCTCACCTTTAGCGGCAGCTGTTCCAGATATTGTTACGATCGTGGAAAGATTGTCTTCATTTGCTGGGCCATATCATGCAGTTTTGTACTTAGCAAACCATTTCAACAGCAGAAGAAAGCAGAGCCCAATTTGCTTTTACTTGGGAGGGGAGGCAGTTCACCTTCCAAGTGTTACCACAGGGATATCTGCACAGCCCTACCCTGTGTCATGGACTGGTGGCTAAAGATCTAGCCAAGTTACAACTGGACAAAGTGACTGTTTTTTATTACATTGATGACATAATGATTACTGGAAAAAAGTCTAATGTAGATATCACATTAAAAACTGTAATTCAGCACCTTCAAAACAGAGGGTGGGCTATAAATGAAAATAAAACACAACAAGGGACATCAGTAAAATTCCTTGGTATGATTTAAAATGGAGCAAAAAGGGAAATTCCTGCAGCGGCACTAGAGAGTATTCAAAAAATTGCAGTCCCAAAAATGAAACAGCAGGCACAAGCCTTCTTGAGAGCAATGGGCTTTTGGAGGGCATTTGTACTTCACCTTAGACTGATTTTGCATCCCATTCACTATGTAATGAGGGAAAAGTGTGACTTTCAATGGGGTCCCAAGCAGCAAATGGCTTTTAAAAAATCAAAAAAGGCCCTACAGCAGAGTGTGGGGCTGGGCCCAATTAATCCATAGCAACCCTTTATCCTGAAAGTAACTGTTGCCAATAATGTTATGTCTTGGGGACTGTGGCAAAAGGATGACACTGGGAAAAAGAGACCATTGGGATTTTGGTCCAAATCCCTAACTGGAGCGCAGGTGAAATATAGCCCCCTTGATCAACATGTACTGGCAGTGTACACAGCATTGCTTCATGTGGAAGAAATAACTAAACAACAAACAGTGACAGCTAAGATAGACTACCCAATCCAGGGGTGGTTACGAGATAATAATTTAATAAAAACTCTAATAGCACAGTCTTCAACTGTACAAAAATGAAAATGGTATGTACAGGAAAGGGTCAACATCGTACCTGGAGCATCTCAAGTACAACAACAGTTGGCCGGACTGGTAATTTTGGATGATGCTGATGCGATAAAACAACAGCGACATATGCTTCCAAAGTCACCAATCATTAAAGTGTCACCATTTGACAATTTAGATGCAAAAAAAAACAAAAACATGCATGGTTTACTGATGGTTCTGCTAAAATTGAATCAAATGGCAGAACCTGGACTGCGGTGGTTTATTGCCCACGAACAAAAAATGTGTTGTTTGATAAAGGTACTGCCGGTTCAAATAATCAGGCAAAATTACGAGCTGTTGCCCTAGTCATTAATAATTTATCACCTGGAGATAAAGCATACATCTATACTGACAGCTGGATAATTTTTAAAGGACTGACAACCTGATTACCTGCCTGTCAACAACAAAATTGGAAAATCCATGGCAGACCTCTGTGGGGAGGCTCAAAAGTTTGGCAACAAATTTGGGAAAAGGCTCAAAAATACAAAATCAGTGTTGGACATGTAGATGCCCATGCATCACTTGTGACAAATGAAAGGAGGCATAACCAGCAGGTAGACAAAATGGCTGTGGTATGTGTTTCCAAGGAAAAGATCAAAAGTGCTAGTATGGCAAGATGGGCCCATGATCGGAGTGGGCACTTAAAAAGAGATGCAACAGTAAAATGGGCAGAAAGGCATGGTATGCAGTAAAATAACTACAAATGTTATAAAGCAGTGTAAAATCTGCCAAAGAAATAAATGAAAGCAACTGCAGGCAAAAGCATGTGGACACATTCACCGAGACAGTCGTTCAGCACAAATCTGGCAAATAGACTTTATTGTTCCTTTACCACTACATCAAAATCAGCAATATTGCCTAACGATGGTGGACACTTATTCAGGATTACTAATGGTGTCTCCATGTAAAAAGGCAAGCCAACAAGCAGTGTTAAAAGGATTAAATAAATTATGTGTGACATATGGGATTCCCAATAAAATCCAAAGTGACCAAGGCAGTCACTTTACCAGATCTAAAGTTCAATAATGGGTGAAGGAAAATGGAGTTCAATGGGTACTGCATATCCCATATCATCCTCAAGCTGCTGGTTTAATTGAAAGGTATAATGGGCTCCTTAAAGAACAAATCCAAAAGAATACAAGTAATGAAACATTACGAGACTGGACAAAGGTATTAAAATTATCTGTGAGCCAGCTGAATAATAGGCCTCAAAAGCATCAAGGAACCCCTTTGCAAATGCATAGAAATGATATTCGGTCCAACTGTTGTATTTTAAAATTAAAAAAGCTAAACCCAAATGCCATATACCCTCGTTTGACAAATGCTGATCAAACCCAGTTCTGGCTATGCGCATTGACTAAACAAAGAGTGCCAGCATAAAATATAGTATTAGTTGAAACAGAATAAAAACTCTATCTCCCAGAAAATTGGCACTGGGGGCAAAAAGGACTATTAGGGAAAAATTGGGAGGTTTTTACATTATGGGAGCCAGAACAAAAAGTGATAGTAAAGGCTATCAATTTAGATAACAAGACACAGATGATTCAAAAAAGACAAAGACAACCTTTAGTAAAAATTTGTATACAGCAAGATGCTGTTATTTTGCTACAAGACTGTGATACTAAACCAAGCAAATGGCTGAAAATGAGAGTTATAGTGACCGCACCCAATCAGCCAAATGAACATGGGGCTGTGATTTGTGATGAACCTGGTGAGACTGTTTTAGTATTACTTGATTCTGTTAAACAACCATTGTACTTTCCTCTCCATAAATTATTGCCACTGTTTGGAAAGGTGCCAACCTTTTCAGACGACAACACTTAGATGGGCCATATAACTGTCTTGATCCTATCCCTCTATTTGATGAGAAAAATGTTGCAAATCTAACGGCAGACTGTGACTTTTACTGGAAATTGGGGGATGATTTATATGCGGTGACACCAAAACCTGCCCTAACTTGGAGCATCACTCAGACAAAAAACATCACAACTGTATGTAGACTAAACTGTGATAGACATCCTAAAAAGTGTGCTTCCAACCCTTTTGAAGATCTATACCAAAAACCAAATGAGTCGGGATTTCCACTGGCCAAGTCTCCGTTAGATTCCTCCTGCATAGCTAAATTTCAAAGGAAAAATGACACTGCAAAACCCTATCTCCAAATTTGGAGATATATGCCATGGACAATAGTTCAACTGTATTTGATGGTTTGGCACATGTGGTAAGGTATACAAAAGGATGTAAAACTGTAAGTAGTGCTAGAGCTATACAACGTATTAAAATGATAATTAACATGACAGCAGTTAATATCACTACCAGGTATCCACATTGCAAAATTATAAAATTATGGCCAGTTAATTCCTTGCATATCAAATATAGACATTGCAAATATAAAAGGAATAAATGTGATGTTACAGGTATTCTTGGTACTGCACTAGGTACAGTCAGAACAGGGACTAGATTCTTAAACAGTTGTAGATATAGATACCCTACGTAGCAAATTGGGCCGTTTGGGTACTGACCTAAATATGGTCTTTAAGCTACTAACAGATCATGATCCCAAACTGGGACAAAAAACAGTAGACAGTATTTTAGCTCAAACTGTCATGTAGAGGTGGACTAAACATGCTAATACATATACAGAACAGATTTTAAATAACCTCACAGCAAAAGTAAATCAAACCTTTTGTATTCTACCTCAATTGGCTGCTAATCAACAGTATTTACAATTTACTCAAACTTAGGGGGCTAAAAAGGCAGCCCATTGGTAAAGGAAACTGCAACTATATCACTGGTTAAAGCCAATAGATTTTGCATGTAAAAATAAGTCTTGTATACTGATTTTTGACTATCTTGCTAATAAAAAAAAAGCAGGTCTGTCCATTTGTTACATTGCCCTTGCAATTTGAAAAGAATTGGTGGGTACCTCAAATTGAGTCTACTTTGATTAATTATAATGATGTGCCCATTAATTTGGCAAGTTGTAAGACCTGGCCCCAGGGGTGGGTATGCATGATGGTAAAAAGGAAGCCACATAATAAAACTGGAAAATACACCTGCCAAAGGTATACAGAAAATGGTACGGACATCTACCAACTAAATAATGCCACAATTTGTGTAATATCCTCCTGTAAATTAGCCTAGAGTGATGGGATAATCACAAATGGTGGAGCATACTGTAAAAGTAATATTCATGCAATTATTGATTTTTGTACTGGAAAACTTATTAGACTGACTAGATGGATGAACTTCACATTTAATGCTAGCATAAAACCATTACACACTTTTAAATGGCCATCTCTAGTCCACCCAGACTTTCTACAGATTAAACAGAAAGGACAAATAGTGTTGCAACTATTAAATAAAACACTAAATGATACGCATCAAACAGTGATTAAAATGATTAAAGATAAAGGTACCATTGTAAAAATTGCAAATAAAATACAGGATATAACTGTTTCACACTGATATGATATTTTTATGTGGTCATCTAAAGCTTCAGTGTGGTTTAATTTGTTGTTGCATCCCTTACTATTGACCACAATAGTTTCAGTGTTATTTTGCTTAGTGTCATGCTGCATTTACTGTAAAGTAATGAAAAGATACAAATTAATGTTGTCAGTTTTAACTCTCATAAGAGATATACAGCGTATGTTGCTCGATGCAAGGGGTGGTCTGTGATGGATCCACACAGTCTACCTGGTTTTTGTTATGCCTTGAGCCACATACCACTGTGTATGTTTGATTATCTACCTCACTATATGCTGCTAATATTGTAACAATACAGTATGCTTAACAGCAGGCCTTGCTCACTGATTACTGGTATAACTGAACTTTTGTTGACCTGTATCAGCCTAAAAGATGTTTACCAGAATATGCGGGATTCCAATGAGGAACTATATCACAAGTTTGTGAGCTAAGTGTTCTTCAAAAAAGGGAAGTAAGGCATAAGACCAGATATTACGAGTCTTGTTTACAACTTAGGAAATGATCTGTAATTTTCTAAAATATTCCATCAACTCATGATAAGCTTGTGATCTATATGTCATTAGTTGAACCTATTGACCTTATTGTTTGTTCAAGACTATAAAAAGCTCAAAGGCTAAAATGGAAATCATCATCATTCGGATTTGATCACAGCACCAGCCTGAACTGAGCATAGAGCTATTTTGCCAGTGTCGGCCTTGCCTTGACTGAACAGTTAGCGGTACTGAATAGGATTGAAGTCTCCCTATCAGTGGCAAAGATTATTTTGTTTATGCATATGCTTGTAAGTACATAATGTATTAGTTTTTTCTGTTTATCTAGTACGTTTTTGTTTAATAAATTGTTAAGTTTGAGCCTTGGTGTCTTGTGTCATTTTTAATTCTTTATTAATCTCAGACTTTAAAGTAACGGACTAGTTCACCCTTGCAGTTGATGCAGGCTTCCAAACTCCTGTCTTTCACAAGGGCTGCTGATGTCATCTACCACAAGACTACCAACAACCATCATAATGTCAGAATTAAGCCATGGCATGTGCATTATGTACTGTGATCTGTAGTGTGTAAGACTAGATAGGTAGAGGTTGTAATCTCACTCCAGCCCACTTAGTGTGTCAGTGTGTGTGTATGCGCATCTCCTTACAAATCAAATATGATTACTACACTGACTTAGAAAGAGGCAGGATTTTGCAGTATTTTGGGTGCAGCAGGTGACGTGGGCCTGTAAATTCCTGTCGAGACATGGTATGTGCATTAAGTACTGTGATCTGTATTGTGTAACATTTGAGGTAGGGGTTCTACTCTCATTGCAGTGAACTTGGTATGTGTGTGTGTGTGTGTGTGTGTGTGTGTGTGTGTGTGTGTGTGTGTGTGTGTGTGTGTGTGTGTGTGTGTGTGTGTATGTGTGCTGTGCACTGTTCTGAAAATATTAGCTTGTAGTGGTACTATTTTCACTGTAACCAGGTTGGTATTTGTAGATGTTAATCAGACCATTTTACATCAGTGTATAGGATCATGGCCTCATTGGAATTTACTACAATCCTAGCCAACTTCTTACCCTTATTTACACTATCAGCGCCTATTGCCCCTGTCCAAGAGGGACACAGGCAGAAACCCCATGGTGAAATTATGGTCACTCATCCAATCATGCAGATTGCATCTGAATAGGGCCATTGAGGTGTTCTGTTTGCCATTAAGTGGCAGTCTGTTCCAAAGGTTTGCTAAACTCTGGTAAACATATCTCTCCCTACAGCATGTTTTATTAATGTCACATACCAGGTTAATGTCCTTACAGTGAGTAATCTGTGTACCATTTGACTTAAGAATATGCAGCATTTCCAGTAAAGCAGGATCAGACATTGCCTCACATGCAAGGCAGAGATCACCTCTGAGTTGTCTGTATGACACAGGCTAAAGTGACAGTGATTATAGATAACCCCCATAGGACAGATGCTAATGACCTTGAATTTCCCTTGTGAGGAACCTTTGTGATCTCCACAGTTGCCACTGGTGCTTGGAAAGGTACATGACAAAATGGCCATTGCATTCAAATATTGGCCTGATGAGGGAAGAGTACATGGAGGTTATACCTACTTCATTTTCAGGTGACAGTACCCTCAGTTATGACATGAGCAAGATATAATGCCCTTCTTACCACTGTGGAGACATGGTGATCTAAGGTAATGTAGGTGTAAACATGTGTGCCCAGGCCTGTATTCCCGGGGCTCTCACCCCTGAGTATGTACTTAAGGTGTTGCTACTGATATGCTACTTACCAAGAACATTGATGTTACTGCTAGGAATGATACTAAATATAGTTAAATGGAGTTTAAGGCCATGAGTATGGAACAATCATTTGTTCATGTAAGGCCCTCTTGTAGGAAGTTGACATAACTTGGAGATTCTATGACTACTCACAGTTTGCAGGCATCAACAAACCTTGTAAGCCACAGACATTCACTTTGTGCTTATACTTTGGATAAATGGATTCCAAACAGTAGAGGACCCAGGACTGAACCCTGTGGAACACTACTGGTTACAGCTCTGCTGTTGGAGGTGGATTCCCTTATTTTGACTATATGAGTTCTATCAGTAAGCCAGTTAGTGACCCCTCTAATGATATTACTGTTGATGCCGAGATGGGTGAGTTTGTCAATGATGCTTGAGTGGAGGATAGTGCCAAATGGCTTGGCTAAGTCTAGATGGTTGTATGCACAGATGTCCCCTCATCTTGGTCCTTGGTGACTGCTTCATAGATGTCCACCAGATTTAACAGGCATGATCTCCCATTCACAAATCCAAACTGTGTAGGGTCAAATATTTTTAGATTGCTTATATCTTTGCTGATAAGGTCCATGATGATTTGCCCTATGGGCTTACAGATATGGCTACTCAGGCTAATAGGTCTATACTCCCATGGTCATTGGACCCAGCACCTCTGTACAAGGGAAAACAGTGGCCATTTTCCAGTCGGCTGGGACACAGATGCTGGTTAAACTGTGATTGCAAAGAGTTTCCAATGCTGTTAGTAATCCATGTTGGATCCCATGAAGGATGCAGCCTGGGATGTTAGCAAGTCTAGTAGATGCTGTGTTCTTCTCCTTAGGCAGTCTGTTTACAATCTGCTCTTTAGAGATACAAGGTATGGGACAGGTTGTAGGGATGTCATGGGGTACGTGTGGTGAGGACAGGGGAGTGAAGTTGTCACAGAACCTCTCAGCCAACAGGTTAGCTATGTCTACAGACTCATTATATATGGTAGCATTAACAATGAGTTCATCAACAATCTGGGCCTTTCCTTTTAGGTTACACATGTAACTACACAATGCCTTGTGGTTGTCCTTTGTGGAGGAGGCTAATTTTGTTACATACTTTGTTTTGCAGGACTTCACAATGACACTTATTTGTTTGTGTAAGCTGAGGAGGGAGTGCTTCCATTTTAGGGAGGGTCTCTCCCTCCTACTGTTAGACAGCAATGTCTACCTCTTATCGTAAAGATTGCTAATGCTGGTTGTCCACCAGGTAGGTTTGCTGTGCTATGAGGAGCTTGTTTTGCTCCTGTCAGGTATAGCCGAGTCATTGCAGTTGTACAGGTGCTTCTATAAAGCATTTTGTAGAGCTCAGCAAAGTTACCTGTTCTATTTGAGGGGGGAGGTGCAGTCAAGCTATTTATACCATCCCATAGGAGGTTATAATCTGCTTTTTTTGAAGTTTATTACTGTATTTGCTGCAAGGAGGGGATTCAGGTGTGATACTTACTTTTAATGAGACCGATTTGTGGTCAGAACTCACAAGGGAGGACCTCACAGTGCGGGTGCTACAGTGGTCATCCATATTGGTAAGTACCTTATGCAGCATGTTGACTCCCTTTGTGGGGATGTCACATCAGTGGTCCAGGGCATTGTAGTTAAGGGAGTCAACTAACCAATGGGCAAGTGAGTTTGAGCATGAACAATCAACCCAGTTTGTGGGTAGTTAAAGTCACTCCAAACCATGTTGTTTGATGTATTTTGATAGACACGAGTAGATTCAAGTAAGCACAGTGCGTGTCCTGATTTATGGAGTTGCTCCTGTAGCTGGCAATGGTTTGATTAGGTGCCCTACAAGCAGTCAATAGCACCTGCAGTTTCTCCAGGGAATCTTACTGTTTAACCAATCTGGATGTATATCTATCCTTAATGAATATATATACACCACCTGCATTACTTTTCACACTTTAAGTTTGAGGTCTGAACATGTGGAAGGTGGTGTAGCTTGGTATGGCTGTGGTGCTCTGCACAAGGTGTCTGTTACAGCACAAAAGTCTGCATCATCCAAGGTAGGGACAGCTTCCAATGAGTGGAATTTTGTGTTGGCATTCCTAACGTGTAGCAGCATATCCGTGATATTGTTTGTAGATTGTGTTTTCTCATTTGAAATTTTTCCCTTGAGACACCACCTAAACGATGCACTATGGGGGTGGCAGCAGCCTTGACCAGTAGACAAAATCCCAGGGGTGACAGAAGAACATCATCTCTAGCAAAGCATCCAGGTCTGTTGAGCAAGTCATCCCAGGCTAACATATAGTAGATCCCCTTACAATGACACCACACACTGAGGCAATTATTGAAGTCAGTCATTTTCCATTTGTATTGAGCCATCATCCTAGGTGATAGTCAAATGCAGCTGAAGGGCAAGGACATACCTGCCTGAGACAGAGAGTCCATAAGCTCAGTCATGTCTGCATACAGTCCAGAAAGTTATGTCTCAAGTTAGGTCTACTTCATATGACCTAAATTTAATTTGACTGAAATTCATTTGACTGAGACCAAAACACTGAAAGTTTAAAAGACTGAAAACTCATTTGACTGAAACTCATAACACTGAGGGTATATGCCCTTTTCCCCATTTGTAGTGTTATCCTGGAGTTAGTATATATAGTTGGGGGGCACGGCCCCCCCACATACTTTAAACATTTTAAACCATACACATGGATATTTATAACTGAAATGAATAACTCTTTGCAGAAAACAATATTTACCTAAACTATGTGGGGGGCTGTGCCCCCCACCCCCCTAACTATATATACTAACTCCAGGAACGCAGTACAGTGGGGAAAAGGGCATATACCTTTTACTTTAATGTGTCAGTGATGGAAATGTTCTGAATTGAGCAGTTTTGTCATTATAGGTTCATGCATTTTGTTTCATTGCTTACTGGAAAAATATTCAAACAATACATTTAAAATGCACTATTAAGTCTAACAAGTGTGCTGCATTATACAAGGAATTTAATTTAATAAAGTCAGTTAGGGGTATCAAAGAACACATGTATGTTTCTTGTTTCATGTGCAAGGGGCCTATGATTTGAAAACAGCCTAAAGGTAATCTTTATCCACCACTGGCCAGATGCATTTTCTTTGGATGTGGTGTGGGTTTCAATGCTATTTCAATGAGTGTGAGTTTCAATGGCAGAGAAGATTTAATGCTAAGTCTATTTTCATTGTGAGACAGTATTGCTTTGTTTAGCAGATCTCTATTAATATTTGTGCATTGTGCTATAAATTGTAAAATAAAATCGAAATAATCATTGCAGAGGTAAAGCAGTAAGCACATTAGTGTTTATGGTAAATGGGGTGAAATAGCCAGGTAATGAGACATTGGCATGTCTACAGGGGGACTCTGGGGCCATATTTTGGTTGTCTGTTCTTCAGTTTGCATTTGAAAGTTGGTATCCCGGAATTCCATTGGAGTGGGTGGGGTTACATAATTATGTATGTAAATTTTATGTTAATCAGCATACAGATTTGTACCTATTTTTCATGGGCCTTTGTCCAGATTTTTGATATTTCCTGGTTGAGAGGTATGATCTTGACACTCCCGGCTCCAACTGACTCTGTTCCGGTAGCATTTTTCTCTTCAATTCCGAGAACTGTCTTGAGTATCTGAGTTTTTGGCATCAGAGACTCTCTGGTCGAGTCCGAGATGCATGGTAACTTTTCAGTTCCTTTGGACCTGTTTATGCCTCTTGGTGCCTCGGCCCATGTAGTGTCAACCTAGGCTCATGTTACAGAGGTGGTATCCTTGGATCGGGGTGTGAGCCCAGTTATGAAGGAGCCTATTTCAGTTCTGGGCTGCCATCCCTCTATGGGGGGGGTCTGGCTTTTGGATTATGGAGAAGACATTATCCACTGGGGATTCCCAGTCTCTCCCATCCCTGTTGGGACAATTTCCTCTTCTTCTTGACCTGAGCTACCATTAGCCTCACCCCCGGGACAGAGGACACAAAAGTCCCAGGTAACTCCCACTTTAGTGGTCTCCTCTTCAGACACATCCCCAGAGCATCCCCCTGAGGAAGGCCCTGCAAAGAGGAAGCACCTGGACTCCCAGAAGAGTCTTACACTGAAGATACTGATTTTGATGAAGGGGAAGGTTCCCCTAGGTCACCACCTGATGATGTTTCCTTCAGGGACATCCTGGAAATCCTGAATCAGAGGGGTGGCTGGTCATCCATCCAACCTTCCTTGGAGGAATCAGTATACCTGGAGGCTTTTCATGCCCAGCCGTCTACCTCTTGGATCTCTCTGCCCACTGACGATCTTATTAAATTGATTGATCAGCTGCCGTGGAAGATGCCCAACTCCATAGAGCCAATACCCAAGAGACATGACCGGATATTATCAGCCCCCAAAGATGAACCACATTGGTCTAAAGGGATTCCTGTCAATGCTATGGTGATAGTGGCTGCCACCAAAAAGGAACTCACTGAAGAGACTCCCACTATCCATTTTCCTTAGAAGGAGTCTAGTACTTTGGATGGATTTTGGAAGCATGTTTATGCTTCAGTAACCTTCGCTCTAATGTCCTTGAACTATATAGCATACTTTACAAGATTACAGAGAGATTTGATTAAAGAGCTTTCAAGCACTCTCTCAGGAGCAGTGGTTGAGGGGGGGGGGGTCTGTGACAAAGTCTTCTCCCAGTTTGCAACCCTTGATGCTATCTTCAATTTGTTCATGGCTCATTGTGTGTGCAGCTGAAGGGACGACCAGAGCAGCGGGTTCAGGCATAGCCATCAGAAGGCATTCCTGGATGTGCTTGTGTGACTTTGTGGAACCAATTAAAGCATGACTCGTCAATGCTCCTTTTGATGGATCCACCCTTATGGCCCCAAGGTAAAAGACACCCTAGCCAGATTTGAGAATGATGGTAAGACCCTATCTGCCATAGGCATAGGTTTCTCCACTCCTCAGAGACCTTATTCTAGGTATCAAAGGAGTGGGAGATTAGGGTTTAAAAAATCCAAAGGGCCTTTCCAAGGCTCACAAGGCAAAGACTTCTCCCACAGCAGAGCGGAAAGCAATGGAAGATGCTGTCCTAGAAGCAGAAATGGACCACAAAATCAGGGGTCCAGAGAATCTTTCCCTGGAACTTCTTGTCAGCATCCCTGAACTTAGGCTGGATTGCCTTCTTCTGGATGCAGTCAGGGGGCAATTGTCCCTGCATCTACATGCCTAGCAATTGATAACTTCAGAAAAATGGGTGCAGGGGATAATATTCAGAGGTTACAAAATTCCACTAGTTGTAAGTTCTAAACCCACAAAACTCTCCCGGATGTTACACCCAATCAAAGGGAGGCAGCAGTCTTAGAAATCCAGAAACTGTGGAAAAGAGTCATCTAAAAAGTCCCACCAGACCAAAAATGATCCAGGGTTTACTTAAGATTCTTTTTAGTGCCCAAAAGAACAAGGGACTGGAGACCCATTTTGGATCTCAGCCAGTTCAACAAGGCTGTCCACCAAACCAAATTCCAGATGGTCTCAGTTCAATCCATACTTCGATTCTTGGAAAAAGGAAACTGGATGTGCTCTATAGACCTCCAAGATGCTTATTATCACATAAAAATGGAAAAAAATCTCCAGGGGTGTTCTGCACTTTCAGCTAGGAGCCAATCATTACCAGTTTAGAGCACTGCCCTTTGGCTTCACCACAGCCCCCAGGGAGTTCACCAAATGCATGGCAGTAGTTGCAGTTCATCTCAGACTGCAAGGTTTTTGAGTCTTTCCATATCTCGACTATTGGCTCCTCACCAGTCTCCCACCAGGCATCTTCTAGAACAGGCAAGAGACTACACCATAAATATTTGTACATTGCTAGGTATAGCAATAAATTTTGAAAAGTCCAACCTTCAACCATCTCAGCAACTGGATTTCATCGGTGCTCATTAATTTCAGGAATTGTGTCTGTCCCTCCAGAAAAACTACAGCACATCAAAATCCAAGTCAGGAAAATTCTTCAGAGTGACAAGGTTTCAGTGAGACTTGTTCCATGGTGGCATCTATCACTCGGGTTCTGCTAGCAAGGTTTCATATACAAATCCTGCAGTGGTTACTAGCTTCCCAATGGTCTCTCATGCATCAACTGATGTATCATCCAGTTTTGATTACCAACTATTGCAAACAGGATCTCAAATGCTGGCTATATTCCAACCAGATTCTCTTGGGCCGGACATTTATTCTTCCTCAGCCCCAAGCCATAGTGACCACGGATGCTTCCCAGATAGAGTGGGAGGGGGGGCATTATCTGGGAAAGACAGTGCAAGGCACATGGTCTCAATTGGAGGCCAACTTGCACATCAGTGTTCTAGAAATGAGGGCAGTACTATTAGTGATGCAAGCATTCCAAGACATCCTTCATCTTGGGACAGTTGCAATTCATACAGACGGTATGTTGGCAGTCTGGCATATAAACAAACAAGGGGAACCAAATCTTATCCACTATGTCGATAAGCACTCAGAGTTTGGCAATGGGCGATCTCTTCCAACAGCTTTCTAATAGAAATGCACATTCTGGGAAGTACCAATGTGATAGCAGACAAACTGAGCAGGTCTATTCTCATGGCTCACAAGTGGTCTCACAATCCTATATTGGCGAACAAACTATTTTGCCACTGGGGCCAACCTTGCTGTGACCTCTTTGCCTCTCCCCTGAACAACAAGTGCAGGAGCTACTTTGCCCTAATTCCCCCTCTGGGGGAGTCACCCAGAGATGCTCTCCTCCAGGATTGGCCTTCCGGTCTGTTATATGCCTTTCCCCCAACTTCTTGCATATCGCAATTCCTAAAGAAAGCCAAAAGGACAGAGAATTCAGTAATCCTCGTTGCCCCCTTCTGGCTTCGGCACATTTGGTTTCCCTTCCTTTTGGCCTCATCTGATATGGAAACCATGGATTTTGGACCCATTTCCAGATCTGCTAACCCACCTGCAGGGAATGGTTCATCCGAATCTCTAAAATCTCAAGCTCACTGCATGGCTTCTGCAGTTCCCATGATTGTCTCATCCTTGCCTTTCTTCTCCTGTCCAATGTATTATAATTGCTCATCACAAGCCTTCTACTAGAAAACTATATCAAAGCAAATGGGAGAAATTTACTAGATGGGCCTTGGATAAAGGACTGGACCCTTATACCAGCCCTATTCATGAAGTTCTGGATTTTCTAATTGCACTTTTTAAATCTGGTTCCTCCACATCTACGATAAAAGTTCATCTGGCAGCAATTTCAAATTTTCATTCAGGCTTGAATGACTCTTCTCTGATCTCTCACAAGCTTTGTAAAGATTTCTTAAAAGGACTCCTAATACTAAAACCCCCATTTAAAGAACCAGCAGTCCATTGGGATCTAACTCTTGTTCTTCAAACTCTTACTAAGACCCCTTTTGAACCATCAGCATCTTGTGACTTGAAGTTTTTATCCCGGAAGACATTATTTATGGGGGCTATTAACTCTGCAAGAAGGGTTTCTGAGCTGCAGGCCCTATCTAATCTTCCATAAAGATAGAGTTGCACTCAGATCAAATCCATACTTTTTACTGAAAGTAGTCTCTGAAACCAACATTAATCAGTCACTACAATTACCAATATTTTTCCCTAATTTCTCTAACAAAGGGAAATATGCCCTTCATTTACTAGATGTGCACAGACACCTGTGCTTTTATCTTCACATAACTAAGGATTTTAGAAAATCAGATCAATTATTTTTAGCATTTTCTTCCCTCCGCATGGGCAATCCAGTTGCTAAGGTTACTTTAGCTAAATGGCTCAGAGACTGTATTACATTTATATATCACTCTAAAGGACTTCAACTTCCCAACTCAGTTCAAGCTTATTCAACAAGAGCTGTAGCGACATCAGCAGTTTTTCATGCCAGAGCTTCTCTAGACAACATCTGTGCAGCAGCCATGTGGTCATCTCATCATACCTTTATCACTCATTACAAATTAGATCAGGTCTAAAGGGGTCAAGCATCCTTTGGCCCTATGGTGCTTAGGAATATTCTTCCGTGAGACCTCCCAAGGCTAAAGTAGCTGGGGATTCTGTCCTACTGTCAAGGATTTGGTGAAGATTAACAGCATCAGATAAAGATGTTATGTCTTACCATAAAGTTCCCTATGTGTTGTTTGTTGATCTTCACCAATCCTTTACATCCCCACCCATCTTCCCCCATCCTAAGACTCATAGTAGATCAGACTAGCCCTGACCTAGTTTCTCATTAAGGATTCATAGATAGCTTCATTCTCTACACAATCTATAGTTAACCATATTATTTTTTCTATATATTATTATTTGGCAAACTCAATCTGAGGTAATCTCTGTGAGGAGCATTATGGGTAGTGCCTGACTTAAGAGTTTGGAGAGCGTGAGCTGAAAGATATGGCCAAGTCAGTTCCGAGGTTTGGAATTGAACCCACTGTGAAGGATTAATGAAGATCAACAACAAAGATGGAACATTATGGTAAGACATACCTTCTTTTTTACAGTACGATATACCTAGGATATGTGGGAGGGAGTAACACATTGGCCAAAGGTGGCCATTCCTCTGCAGAAGGCCTCAGATCCATGTCACACAGATGTCCACCATTATGCTGTTGAGGGGCAGGTTGCATGAACTGCTGCAAAATTGTCACTTAACACTGATTACTGCTGCTGTGGAGCTTGCTTGAGCACCCTTGGACATTTATATCACCTGAAGTTGCACATTATATTGTGATGCAGCAGGTGTGCTCCTAATCACCATCAGGTCAGTACCTGAGTCAAATCCTACAAGCCTCGGAACACAAAGCATAATCCATGCAAAACTCAAATGATTGCTAAGGTTGCTAATCAAGGCATCTACCTGGAAAAGCATACGTCAAGCATACAGAGTCTTGCATGACGTGGGACAAGTGTGTGGATCAACAAACAGGCTATGGCCTGGTTCTCATCTTGAGCTTTGTACTAAGGTTTTGCTTCTCATGAAAGAAAAAGTATAGGAGCACGGTATCCCAGGGGAGAGTCTCTGGAGTGAGACCAGTAGTAGTAGTAGTAGACAGGCACCAGCAATTCACGGAACACCCCTCTTTTCAGCATTCTTCACAAGGTAATTATTGTATTTCAGGACATACTGCTTGATTATTCTCTAACTGCACACTAACTGTGTAAATTCTCCATTCTTACCTTCACAGGGTGTACATATTACTGTCCCCTCCAGTGTTTGCTCGTGCTCTGTGCAGACTCAGACACCTTGAATAACAATTTCCTTGGAAACCCTGATGGAATTAACTGCAATACTGAGTTGTACACAGGACAACCAGCATGCAGTGATAAGCACTGTCCCCAGAAATCTCAGTTGTCTGATATTTAAAGCCATGAAAAGAATTATCATGGAAATGATCAATAAAAATGTAGTACACCTACAGACACTGGACCAACCCCAGTTGGGTTTTGTCAAGGGCAGATCATGCCTACCCTACCTGATGAACCTCATTGAGTGGCAAACAATGCAGTGGATAAAGAGAAAATGAATCACTCCACCTACCATGCCCTGACAAGGCATTTGGCACTATTAAGCCATCAGGCATTGTTGCCAAACTCTAGAGCTTATTTACGAACTAGTATGTCAGCCAGTGGATAGCCATTATCTGGGACTATAGCATTGGGAGTCCACTGCTACAGTGAGGCCAGTCACCAGTGAACTTCCCTCACAAATCATTCCTAGGACTACAACTCTAGGCATTTCCTTCTCTGCAGTCATGACCACTATCAGTAGCCTCTGACTGACTACATTTGCAGATGATTGCAAACTAGGAGCTGTCATTGAATCCAACACTGACTCAACAGTTAGCCAGGATGGGCTGCCACAGACATTCAGTTGTTGTCAGAGCCATGGACTAACACTAAATGCCAAGGAATGCACAATACTATCCCTTAGGAATTGATTCACCCCTGGTAAATATCATATTGCCCGCACACCTCTAACAGTTGATCCAGTAGTCAGGGACTTATGGACACATAGATAGTGATCCAGCCTTTGACTGTCATGGGTCGGTAATATGTTGGGATTCATTCAATGTTCCACAACGTATAGACAAAAGTATGACATGTAAATCCAAGAAAGTAATTGCTCCACTGTATTTGGCATTCAACACACCTATCATTGAGTGCAATGCCACCTTTGGTATGTAACTAAACAGGCATATCCAACAACTGTAACATCCACAGAGATTCCACAGTAAACCAATACATAGTGTACATAACATGTCCTATGGAGACCGCATCAAGAGCGTAACTGTGTATTCTGTCTGCTACATGCTTTGGAGGGGAGGTGTATGGCTCCAATATAGGGAGGTGTCAGATCCCACTGTGTACCTCCTGGATATCCAAGAAAGGACTAGCATGAGAATTACCTGTTCTACACACCTACACCTTGACTATGGTAGTTGCCTGACCCTTATGTTAATTTGACCATATATCTCATTTCCTCTCTGCTTTTACTGGCTGGTGTGAGTAAGCACAAAATTATCATTTTGTGAAATCACTCCTCTTCAACTATTTAAATTTATTGGCCATCCTAATGTATTCCATAGTACCAGAATACAAAACTGACCACGCCTTTCAATCTATCTTGCTGTTTTAAAAATAGTGACTCTCCGCTAAAACTTAACTTTTAGACAGGTAAAACGTAAGTTACCTACTTTCACATCTAACTCCTCTAGTGCACACTGCAGTGTTTAGGATAAACCATTTTTTCATCTTACTTTTAAGTATCTATTGCAAGACCAACAGTTATTGTAGAGCTCACATTCGGCCTCTCAGTAGTCATCTTGGGAGTAGCGCTTCTGTTTTCTCCTGGTGAGAGAAGGAGTGCAGTTACATTATTTCCTGGAGACTGTTGATCACCAGAAAGCCTAATAACTGCTTTATAGGTGACAGCTTAGAACCTCTGCTTATATTCTGATCCTGGTGAGAGTAGGAGCAGAGTGCATTGATTCCTGACTCTTTCTGTTCAGGAAGTAAGTGTCTGTGCTTAACATACCTGGTTGTTCTGGTTGCTATTTGAGGCATCTACCAGAAAAAGGCTACAAGCCTGCAGACCCTTGAATCATCTGGGACAAGACTGTGGATCACCAAACAGGCTGTGGCCTGCTTCTCTTCTTGGGATTGGTAGTAAAACTAGCCAGTTTTAGCTAGAACTTGCCAGTTTTTGTTTTAATTTCAGCACTTAAAACTGCTTCCTTGTGCTCAGCACTTGCTCAGAACTCATTGTAAGCACTAAATAAACTAAAAATTAATACAGCACTTGACTTTCCTCACTTGTTAAGAAGAAAACAGTTCTTAGTACTTAAATTAATAAGCACCTATCCAGACATGTCCGTGAGTCAGCTCCCGGTGTTTTCTCCTGTCCACCTGATGAATCTGGGCATCTTGAGGCAATGTAGCAATTGCCTCATGTACACTAACAACCCTCTCCTCCTACCACCAAACACTACAACCTGTGAGAGATGCCCTTATATAGCCAAACTGGAACCCAAGCTCTCTCCAGCCAAGACTGGACTAGACAGTCAAGAGGAGAAGGTTAACACCTGCACAACACCACACTCAACATATAGTCCTTCAAAACCCACACTACCAAAACCCACACAAAGCAACACAAAGCACGCACCCACATTCATGGAGGCTGTCAATAATAATCTGCCCAAGCAACAGAGACCTCCCAAGCTGAAACGCAGACAACCACCCCCCCAACACTACCCAAATGACACACAGCCCACAAAATCAGTGTGCCACTCAACCTCAGCCCATAAGGCAAAACAACGTACCCAACATACTTGTCATAGGTGACTCTATAGTCAGGCACACTGATGTCTTACTCACCAGGCTAAACAAGGAGAAAGTTACTGTCAGCTGCCTGTCAGGTGCCAGGATCCACCACATAATGCACGCACTCAGGTCACTCCACAACAGCTGCAAATACGACTCTGTCATTGTCCATGTTGATGTGAATGACCTGAGACGTACCTCCCTGGACTACATGAAAAGAGACATGGAGGAGCTCTCGGATCTTGTAGCCCAGGCAGGTATAACCCTAGCCCTGAGTAGCATCCTGCCATCACCCAGAATGATACCACAGTACAAGGACAAACTGATTGACTTCAACAATTGGCTAAGCTTCTGGTGTCATTCTAAGGGGATCCAGTATCTGTCTGCCTGGGATGACATGATCGACAGACCACGATGCTTTGCCAGAGATGGCCTATACCCGTCACCTCTGGGATTCCAGATAATGGCTAAGGCTCTTGCCACCCCTATAGTGTCTTTTTTAGGCAAGGTTTAAATGCTAAATTCACCACTGTAACAGATACAAGCAAGCAAACTCTGAGGGTAATGCTACTCAATGCTAGAAGTCTAAACCTCAAAATGCACTCACTCGAGGCACTACTTAAAATGGAGAACATCAACATCTGTGCAGCGACAGAGACCTGGTTCAAGGCTCCAGAGAGCACCCCTGCATTACCAGGCTATAATTCATACCACACCTTTTGGCCACCTGACCTGGACCGAAACACAAAAGGTGGAGGCGTGTCCATATTCGTTAAGGATATCCACACCTCCAGGCTAATTGCTCAACAGAATGCATCCAAAATTATCCAAGTGCAACTAACATTGGGTAAGACTGCAATTCAGGTTGTTGCTTGTTACACATCCCCCACCATGCCCCAGGATTCCCACTCTTCATTTCTTAAGATACTGGAAAATATTAAGGTACAACGCAATACATTAATTATGGGTGATTTCAACTATCCCACCATCAACTGGTAAAACTACTCATGTACCAACATATTCACTCAACGTTTTCTGGAATTCATAAATTTCAATGCCTTGGATCACCTTGTTGACATCCCTACCAGGGACAGCAATATCCTGGATCTGGTCATTACCAATATGGGTAACAGGTGTTCCATGCCAGAGGTCAACTCCTTGCTAGTCAGATCTGACCACAAGCTAATCACCCTAAATATCCATATCCCACCCCCACCCCTCATTAAGGAAACCACCGTCAAAAACTCCTCCAAAGCCAACTTCATGCTTCTTAAGACAAAAGTGACAAATTTCACGACACCCATGAAGACGGAAAATAAAGGTACGACTGCTGAATCCTACACAAATGCACTGTATAAGCACATACACGAGTGCATGGATCGTGCCATCCCCAACAGAACCAAGATGCTATCCTCCAAAAAAAGGAATCTAATCTGGTGGTTCCCTGCCATAAACAAACTTTATAACAGAAAGAAGCTGTTGCAAAAAAGAGTAAAATCCCAAGATTGGAGGAACTCAGCAAGAAGCTGAGATCCTTATAAAATCCTCCTAGCCTTTTATGAAAATAAAATTGCTACTGATTCCAAAGACAACCATAAAGCATTCTACTGCTATGTCAAGAATCTCAATGGCAACACTCAGATCTGCTCTGAGATACAGCACAATGGCACTAAATATACAGAACCAAACGATATTGTCAATATCCTGGCAGATAGGTTCAGTGCTAACTTTACCCCCCTCTCACCCTCCAAAGGGCCCATCTTAATACCAGAAGAATGCAAAGCCCCTGTAATCATGGATGAACAAGTAAAGACTGCATTCTCCAAAGCCAAGAACACAGCATCCATGGGACCAGACAACATCCCAGGCTGCGGACTGCACGAACTACAGAATGAACTGGCACCCCACATAAGTACCATGTTCAATCATAGCCTCACCTCAAGCAACCTGCCTACTGAATGGCACACAGTGATGGTTATCCCACTCCACAAAGGCGGTGCCACCATGGACCCTGGAAACTACCGCTCCTTTAGCTGGACAAGCCTGGTCTGCAAGGTCATGGAATGTATCATCTTGGAGCTTATAAACAAAGACATAGGTAACCTCCAAACCCTGGACCCCACTCAGTTTGGGTTTGTAAAAGGTAAATCATGTCTATTAAACCTGATTGACTTCTCTGAAGCAGTCACTAGGGCTATAGATGAGGGCAAGGTAGTGTACACAGCCTATCTTGACCTTGCCAAGGCTTTCGATACCATCCCCCACTCTGGAATTATAGATAAACTCACTAAACTGGGCATAAATCCCTATGTCGCAAGATGAGTGGCCAAATGGCTCACTGACAGAACCCACACAGTAAAAGTAGCCGACTCCAAGTCTGACTTCAGGCCAGTGATGAGTGGAGTAACACAGGGTTCAGTCTTGGGTCATATCCTGTTCGGCATCTACTTCTCTGATGTGCAGGCCAGCATAGAAGGTCTTTGGCTAACAAAGTTCAGAGATGACTGCAAACTGGGAGCCATAATAGAATCACCTAATTATGTAGACATTATATAAAAGGGCCTCACAGAGACAGATGCTTGGTGTCAAAGTCATGGCCTCAAGCTCAATGCCAAGATGTGCATTATCATCCCCTTTGGGAAAAACTCAGTATCCCTAAACTACCACATAGGCGGTAGCTCACTAAACACTGAAAGTGTTATTAGAGACCTCGGGACACAGGTGGACAGTAGTCTCTCCTTTGATAACCACATCATCACAGTAGTCAGGAAATCCTTCTACGTGGCACACCTCATCACAAAAGGGTTCTCCTCTAGAAAAAGGAGGTCATTGTTCCTTTCTACTCATCCCTCATCAGACCCATTATAGAGTACAATGCCCGATTTGGCATGTATCTCACAAGACACCTACAACAATTAGAAAGGCCACAGAAATACCTCACCAAGAGGATTACTGGCCTCAAACAGATGCCATACGCAGACCGCCTCAAAAAACTCCAGCTCTACTCCATCACATATCATTTACTCAGAGGCAATCTCTGCCTAATATATAAAGCTATGTCAAACCCAGAGCTGTTAGACATGCTACACTTAATGAAATCCCAATATCTCCGAACCACATGCTCCAGGGACCTAAACCTTGTCACCACAATAAACAGAACATGCTGGAGGGATAGATTCCTGTCCCAGAGACTTCCCATACTCTGGAACAAACTACCCATTCATGTCAAGCAAAGCTCCTCATTGGCCCTCTTTAAGAAAAATCTTGACAACTGGATGGGAAATAGAAAATTCACCCTGGGGATCACTTCTGCAGCACTGCTTGACAGGGGCACACAATATAATCTTCTCGGGTGGTGAAAGCCAGGGAACCTTTTTGGCTAGGCTTATATAGGCCCCAGGGCCAATAGCCTAGTACCTACCTATGAACCTATAAATAGGACATGCTGGAGAGACAGGTATCTAGCCCAGAGACTACACCCTGTAACAGACTCCCCATCCATGTGAAGCACATTTGCGCCATATCACACATCATGTGCAAGTTATACAATAGGATGTGGAACAAGACAATCATAACTGGTTTAGGACAAATGTCTATAATAGACACTGGGAAACTGCAGATGGTTCAACTCCCATGTGAATGCTTCTAGATGTCTCAGCTCCCAAAACCCTGCTTACACTTATCAAGGGTATCAGACCTTGTCAGAGTTTAGGGATACATGACTAAGCTGAAAGAAGCCCTTGTTTTTGTTAGCCTATTAAACACATCTGAATCTAGGGAGCCATGCACCTATACTGTTTTACCTTTCTGAAGATATTTTTCTTCTTTGCTGACATTCCATTCTGTGCACTGACATTGATGGGTTTATTGCAGCTGCATAAGTGTGTCCTACACAATACTGAAAGTGAAACACAAAGATTTCCATGAGACACCTTTCATTTTGTGACTACACAGTCATTACAATAGCATCCAGTGTAATGTACATAAAATAACGTGATTTACACATTACAAATGGCAGCACATAATATCTGTAACTGACCAGTACAAGTAGCATGTCAAAGGCAACAATGGATGAAACAAATACATATTAATTTAGATAATCACCCTGTGCATCAGACACATGGCTTCATTCCCCTGCATCAACGAGAAGGATGACAGAGATGTAGCACAGGTATCATCACTTGCAGAGGATGTTGTTTGGGGGCTCAGGAGGCCTAGGCTGACTCAATAGGTTGACAAGCATGTGTGTGAGTCAGGAAGGGAAGCAGTCAAGATGGACCATGTAAATGTGGTGTGTGTGTCTGTAGGTGACCTAAATGTGACAGTGGTATGTGAGTGTCTGCATGAACACAGCCAAGCTCGGTGCTAGTCCTACATGTCTGTATGTTGGACAGCTTTGAGACATGCAAGGTAGAGCTGACAGGTCATCGTCTCCACCCCCAAACACAAGAACTGGCTCTGCCAGGAGTTGCACTGGCACCTCCATGCCCAAGGTCAGGTACTAGGCCACTACCTAAGGGTCACTGGTGTCTGCTGGGACCATGTCCTCTACGGGAAAACCCAGGACCATGAGCTAATGGCCTGCCATGTCTTGGTGTGAATAGCACACTCCCTTCTGGAGTGCTGGATGTACTGCCACAACGGGAAGGTGATTGTGCATAGCTACGTGGACTCTTAGCAGATGTAGTTGCTGACCTATGTCCATGAGTCCGATGCTCATAGGTTCATAGGTTCATAGGTAGATACTAGGCTATCTGCCGTAGGGCATTTATAAGCCTAGCCAGAGTGTATTTGACTTCCGCCTCCCTATTAGATTAGCCTACTGTGCCTCCGTAGAGTAGGTCACAGAAGGTACCCTTTTAAGATTAGTTTACTGTGCCTCTGTCTAGCAGGGACACAGAAGAGATCCCAGGGGTGAATTTGCGATTTCCCATCCACGCGTCCAGATTTCGCTTGAAGAGGGTCAGCGAGGGGCTATGTCTAACATGAACTGGGATTCTATTCCAGAGTGAGGGGAGCCTCTGGGAAATGAATCTGTCCCTCCAGCATGTCCTATTTATTTTTGTGCTGAGGTTTAGGTCCCTGGAGCGTGTAGCTCTAAGGGACTTGGATTTTTTGAGGTGGAGCATGTCTATTAATTCTGGGTATGACATGGCTTTGTACGTCAGGCATAGATCGCCTCTGAGTAGGCGGTAAGCAACTGAGTAGAGCTGGAGTTTCTTTAGTCGAGCTGCATAGGACATCTGTTTGTAGCCCATGATCCTCTTGGTGAGGTACTTTTGGGGTCTCTCCAGTTGCTGCAGGTGTCGGGTAAAGTACATCCCAAAAGGGGCATTGTATTCAATTATGGGCCTGATGAGTGACGAGTAGAGGGGCACAATGAACTCTCTTGATCTCGATGCGAACCCTTTCGTGATAAGGTGGGCTATATAGAAGGTCTTTCTAACCACTTTGGCAACGTGATTATCAAAGGAGAGATTACTATCTACGTTGGTCCCCAAATCTCTAATTGCTTCTTCCGTACTTAATGGATTACCTCCTATGTGGTAATTTGTGGGCACCTTGTTTTTCCCAAAGGGGATGACTATGCACTTTTTAGCATTTAGCTTGAGGCCGTGGCTCTGGCACCAAGCATCAATCTCTGTGAGACCCTTTTGGAGGATGCTTGTGTCAGCTGGAGATTCGATTATGGCCCCCAGTTTGCAGTCATCTGCGAACTTTGTCAGCCATAATCCCCCCGTGTTAGCCTGAACCTCAGAGAAGTATATACCGAACAAGAGAGGTCCTAGAACTGAGCCCTGTGGGATGCCACTTGTAACTGGTTTTGATTCAGACATGGCACCTGTGATTCTGACCATGTGGGTTCTATCTCTGAGCCAGTTTGCAACCCATCTTGTAATATAGGGGTTGATATTTAAGCTGGTAAGCTTATTTATGATGCCCGAGTGGGGTATTCTGTCGAAGGCTTTTGCGAAGTCCAGGTAGGCTGTGTGGACTACCTTGCCCTCATCTATGGATTTAGCAACTGTTTCAAAGAAATCAACTAGGTTTAAGAGGCAAAATCTGCCCTTAACAAAGCCAAATTGGGTAGGGTCCAGTGTCTGGAGGCTCCCAATGTCTTTGTTTATGAGTTCCATGATAATACGCTCCATAGCTTTACAGACCAGACTAGTCAGGCTTATGGGGTGATAGTTTCCGGGGTCTGTTGTGGCACCACCTTTGTGGAGTGGGACCACTGTAGCTGTATGCCATTCTTTGGGTACATATCCTGTAGTAAGGCTAAGTTTGAACAGTGACTTAATGTGAGAATTCAGTTCTTCTTGGAGCTCATGTAAGACACAGCCTGGGACACCGTCCGGTCCCATAGATGCTGTGTTTTTTGCTTTGGAGAGGGCAGCTTTTACCTGTGCATCTGTGATGTCAGGGAGGTTACATTCAGTTGGGATAGGCATTTGCTCCTTTGGGGGAAGGGGGGGAGAAGTTTGCACTGAATCTGTCTGCCAGGATGTTGGCTATGTCTGTGGGTTCGGTATATTTTGTACCGCTATGCAACAATTCAGAGCATATCTGGGAGTTTCCGCCCATGTTCCTGACATAACTAAAGAAGGCCTTGTGATTATTTTTAGTGTTTGGGGCAATTTTTCTTTCGAAACTGGCCTTTGATGATTTTATGAGGGATCAAAGTTTCTTGCTAATACTGAAAAGAGATGCCTTCCCTTTTTGGGATTTTGCTCTGTCATGTAGTAGCTTCCTTCTTCTGTTGTATAGCTTATTTATGGCCGGGGTCCACCAGACCAGTCTCCTGTTTTTGGAGGAGTGAGTCTTGGTTTTATTTGGGATAGCACAATCCATGCATTCCTGCAGGTGCTCATAGAATGCATTTGTAAAGAATTCTGCGGATTGGGCTGTATTATCCTCTGGCCCAGGGGCTTTGAAGGATTCCACCTCAGTCTTGAGAAGTGCAAAGTTGGCTTTTGAGAAATTCATTACAGTGATTTCCTTGGCTGGGTGTGGGGATGGGATATGGATGTCCAGGGAAATTTGTTTATGGTCTGATCTTACCAATGAGGGGTTTACCTCTGGTGCGGAACATAGCGTCCCCATGTTGGTGATGACCAGGTCCAATATGTTGTTCCCTCTTGTGGGAGTGGTGACCAGTTGTTCCATTGCGTTAGAGTTTATAAATTCAAGGAACCGTTGGGCGAGGGTGTTTGGGCTTGAGTAGTTTTCCCAGTCAATGTTTGGGTAGTTGAAGTCACCCAATAACATAGTGTTTGGAGAGAACTTCATATTCTACAGTGTTCTCAGGAATGTCAAGTGGGGTTCCTGTAATAGGGAGGGTGTTCTGTAGCAGGCTACAAACTGAAAGGCAGTTTTGCCCGCTGTTAGTTGCACATGGATGGTTTCCGATGCTTCGTGCAGTGCCACTAACCTGGAGGTGTAGGTATCGTTGATGAATATAGATACTCCCCCTCCTTTTGTGCTTCAGTCTGAATTTTTGGGTCGAAACGCATGGTATGAGTTATAACCTGGTAGTGCTGGGGTGCTATCAGGAGCCTTGAACCAGGTTTCTGTTACTGCACAGACATCGATTTTCTCCATACTGAGGAGAGCCTCGAGTGCGTGCATATTGAGGTTTAGACTTCTGGCATTGAGTAGTATTACCTTTAGTTTTTTTATCCTTGGGTTGTCTGTGGAGGTGGGTTTGCCCTTTGAGCCTTGCCTAAAGAAGACACTATGGGGGTGGAAAGAGCCTTGGCCAGTATACGAAAGCCTAAGGGTGACAGGTGCAAGCCGTCCCTAGCGAAGCAACGTGGCTTGTCGAGCATGTCATCCCAGGCTGACAGACACTGGATCCCCTTTGAATGACACCAATACTTTAGCCAATTGTTGAAACTGATCATTTTGTCTTCATACTGTGGCATCATTCTTGTTGAGGGCAAGATGCTACTCAAGGTCAGGGTCAAACCAGCCTGGGCTACATGGTCAGAGTGCTCCTCTATGTCTCTTTTCAAGTAGTCCAGGGAGGTACGTCTCAGGTCATTCACATCAGCATGGACAATGATGGAGTCATACTTGTACTTGCTTTGGAGTGACCTGAGTGCTTGCGTTATGTGGCAGATCCTGGCACCTGACAGGCAGCTTACAGTGACCTTCTCCTTGTTCAGTCTGGTGAGTGGGACGTCAGTGTGCCGGACAACAGAGTCCCCTATAACAAGTGTATTTGGTGTGTTGTTTGGCCTTAAGGGCTGTGACTTTGAGGCACACAGATTTTGTGAGATGTGTGATTCGTGGGTATTGTTGAGGGGTGGCTGTTGCTTGGATATCTGCTTAGGAAGTCTTTGCTGTTTAGGCATATTTTTATTTAGAGCCTCCGAGTATGATTTTGTGTGTTTATGTGTTGGGTATGCAGATGCAATAGGTCTGTGTGAGACTGGATTTGTGGTGTGGATGGTTACCTTTTCCTCCTGACTGCCTGTGCCAATCTTGGGTTGAGAGAGCTCTGCCTCCAGTTTGGCTGTGTAACTGTATCTCTCACATGTATTAGAGTTTATTGGAAGGAGGAGAGGGTTGTCTGTGTACATAAGGCAATTGTAACATTGCCTCAAAATTCCCAGATTCACCAGCTGGACTGGAGAGTAACCTTGAAACTGACCCTTGGACATACCAGATTAGTATAGGGAACTGTTTTTTTTACTGATCAGATTAGGGAAGGGAACTGATTTTTCACTTGATCAGGAAGGACCAATCGGGAGCCTAATACTTATGAGAAGTCAAGGAGGGTGTAGTGCTTTAGTTAGTTAGTGTTTCCTTATAAGAGCTGAGCAAGTGCAGGGCTTTAGAAAGAGAATAGAGTGATTACTTTGAGAGTTTGAAAAGTTCTAAGGGAAAAAGTGAAGAGCAGACTTTGTGGAGCCTGGGATAGTTTAAACCAGTTTAGGTGGCGCTGCCCGACGCTGCTCAGTGTGCAAAACCGCACAAAAAGAGAGTTGTAGGGTTTTAAGAGAGAGAGATCAAGGAGTTTAGAATTGACCCAAAATGGCCAATAAAACTACAGCTTCTAGGTAGTAACCACTCCTCCAGGGACAGGCAGGCTGTTCAGTGTTAACCACTCCCACTGGTGAACACAGAGACTTCCCTTTAGCCCAAGCAAACGCCCAAGCAAGCACTGGCCTTCTAGAAACTTCCAAACAGTTCAGAACAGCAAATCTGTAACTGAACTTTCTTAACTTTCAGAAAGTGGGAAAAAAGCAAGATTTTTTGTTTTTTTTTTTCTTTTTGTTGTAGTTTAAAGGTAGCAGACATACACAAGCAGCAAAATAATGACAACAGTGCAATAAATGACCCTACACTTGAGTGCTAGGCCAAAATCAGGTAAAATGCAGTTTTTAGAGAAAAAAATGATTTTAAATTAAGTGCAACACAGGACATGCAGTAAACAGGCTCTAGATGTGTTCCAAGTACTGTTACTGTTACAGATATAAACTTTAGCAAGCCAGAAAATGCCAAAAAGTAGGTGGCAAAGCAGTAAAACTTAACAAAAAATCAGAAGAAAATATTTAAAATCACAAAAGTGGCTCCTTTTCTTCTCTCAACGTTTTCTCCCCTTGGTAGGTGCTTCAGCAACAACTAGCAAGCCTGAAAAGACGCCAAAACCACGAGGCAGCCGGGTTTTAAGAGAGACAGATCAAGGAGTTTAGAATTGACCCAATATGGCCAATAAGACTACAGCTTCTAGGTAGTAATCACTCCTCCAGGGACAGGCAGGCTGCTCAGTGTCTCCACCCCAACTCCAAACTGACGTTCCATCACAGACAATGTGGATTCCAAGACAGATAGTGTGTGATCTGTCTCAGACCAGTATCTTTCCACTGCATCAGTCGACCAATCCAGGGTATCAGCAATATGGTAGAGGCAGTCACTGATGTCAGACTGTGCTGCAACCATAACCCTGAGCATTCATCTGGAGTTCTTTTCGGAACATGCCTGTGCCTCCATGATGGCCCTAAACATGAGTGACATATGATGAGACACCTGCAACAGTTGGTGAAGGGTCAGAAGGCCTCTTATGAGCACCCCTATCAATCTGCCTGTGTGGAACCTCACCAAATCTTTGGCTATGGCCAGTGTTGACACTCACAGCAGCCATATTAGCCACCCTTCCCTGTTCAATGTCCCCACCCTCCAACTGTCCAATATCTGTGGCTTCAGGGGACTGTATATGCCTAGGCATACTGACTGTGTAAGGTGATAATGAGGGCAGATGAAGGATGCTTACCTTTGCGACAGATTCAGCTCCTGCAATCCCCTGCTGTGCCTCAGTTTGGACACCATCATCATCAGAGTCTGAAGAGATAATGACATCTGGTTGTGAATGGGAGAAAGACCAACCTCCCAGGTCACCTGTGATACAAAGGGAAAAGCATCACATAAATACCTGCACTACTATGCTATGCAGTACTATGTTGCAATATACGTAAAGCTGTATACACTGCTGTCACTACTACAGTCTTGTATAACCCATGATCTGATAAAGTAGGACATGAGGACATTATTTTCTAACCCAAATCTGTAAGTATTTGAAAATAAAGGTAATTTAAACTAGACTCTCAGAGCAAGACAAATTATGCACACTGTTGATATTCTGCAGAAATCTGCACAGTTTACAGGTATGGCTATCTGAAAAGTCCTGGTAATACTGTGAAATCAATCACTGTGGTCACACCTACAAGGCAGAGGTATGACCCTAAAGTGTGCACAATCAGAACATATCTGTAAATTTGTCACTCATGCAGACAGTACATCAATCCAGCAAACTAGCCTAGGATAACACTTTAGTTAATACCTTGTACTAAATCTACATCTCCGACAAAAATGTTTTGTGCTTAGCATCAGCAGGAGCACAGCCTCTTCCTTTTCCTGATGGTCCTGAAAAACATTTGATGGAGAGGTAATGTAAACAGCAACACATATTACAGTATAAAATTGGTACAACATCCAAATATCTCACATTTACAGTAGTTGCTATGTTAACAGGTAAAACTGCAGCTAACCTCAACCCCCCACCCCATAAAACAGCTGACACCCTTGTAAAAATATGTACACCTCAACACCCTAAATACTACAATATTCCAATGCTGATCCAACTAAGCATACCTGGATGCTCCTCTTGAGTGGAAACTGTGGCACCCACATCCACAACATATTGTGTGATGGATGTCTGGGAGCTGTCCTGTATTGCAAGGTTTACTATGAATTCTTCAGTGGCTGACAGAGGTTGTTCCACTGCAGGCCCACCACAGGTGGCCTGACAATCCCTGGCCACGTCCGCTGTGTGTCTACATGCAGAATGAATCATGTCCATGGCACAGTGTTGCACCTGCTCATAAATGTGATTCTGGTGACCCACAGCATTTATGTTATGCACCAGTTCATCCCACAGGGCTTGTCACTTTTGCCTATTAGCCCTCCTTCTGGATAGCAGGACTTGGTACCATTGTCATAATGCCTCAATTATGAGGTCATTTTCAGCCTCTGTGAAAGATGGGCACAGTCTGGCATGCATGATATCACCTGACATACAAACAATTGAGAACACATGTCAGGATCACATATGTGGGAGTACAGTATGTACAGATACAGCACTAAAGGAAGATTATCAGTAGTCCTCACTTGATTACACTTCTACTATACAACAGTGTGCAAAACATACAAAGGGTGTGGAACCAACTAGGATAGTAGTAATAGCGACCTACTCCTATTTGTGCCATGACAGATACTCACATATGCTCACACACCCAACACAGGGGTTCACTTGTAGTGTGGCCCATAGCAGGAACCCCCCAATAACATATGTATAAAATACAATACCAAACAAAGAGCTGTGTAGTATTACAACTGCTAACAAAGGAAGTATTCAGGAGACCTGTGTCCCTAGTTAACAGACAGCATTATACCCTTGTTGTAGTCTACATCCTTCTTAGGTTTTGTACAGCTGCATATCAATGTCACGTCAGCTGCACAGTTCTCAGAAATGCTTAGTGATGTAATCTCCATTCCCCCTAAGTATATTAAAGCATATGCATTATGTTGCAAATAAAATGGTTACACACCTGACAGTGTACAATACTACTCTGTTGAAAGATGCAGATATATAATTGTTGTGTCAATGAGTTCACCAAAAATAATAACTCTCAAACACACTGGTTCCCCCAGCTAGGAGTTTGCCTTTTTAGGATGGTTCCATTAGAAGGTGATTGACCCTGAACCAATCTGTGGTCCAGGAATGGTAATTGCAGCATACACAGCTGATTTGCAGTATAATCAGCCAATCCCATGCAGCTATTCAACAAGATACAAAACCTCAGTGTAGAATCCATTCCCTTTCTCATATGTTGGGGTGGAAATTACTGGGGTAAAGATATTATGTCAACACAGAGAGAATGTTTGTAGAAGCTACTTATTACATACCAATGTGTGTGCTACAGGCTACAGCTGCTGCTGCAGGGAATAAGCATAGTGTGCGGAATGTGGAGGACAACAACACTTATGAGTAACGGTGTGATCTGTGGCAGCCTTGGTGTACAGCCAGAGCCTAATTGAGGGAACCCATCCCACAGGAAACTGAGGTATGTGTTTAAGGTAAGTATGTTAGCCAAAGGTATCATTAACAGAGTCAAAGGCAACATGGTTGTTATGTCCTAGAACAAGGTATGGTTACATTTACCAGTATATGAACCATTTGGACAACCACAAAGTCATGTGTTATGTTATGGTAGTCATCTGGAATGTGTGCGCTGGCAACCCTTGCTTCTAGCATGACTTCCATATGTGTATGTTAGTTATGCAGCTGTGGTTGTCTGTAATATCCGTAGCAAATCATTGAGTGCTGCAGTCTGATATTACTGGGCCTCATTAGAATTACATACTTCAAAATCCTCTGTGACTGCATAATAATACATGACCTGACACTCTGCACTTTCTAGTGTTGTAATAGGGAATATGTTAACTGTGTTCCTATTCGTAGGCCTTTGACTTCCATCATTGAAAAGCAGACATTCCATCTGTACTGCTTTGTGTGGATAGATAGATGATGAGACAGTCATAAATATCAGAATTCATAATTGTGATGTACACATATATGTATTTTAAATGCTAGACACCACTGGATTTGAAACCAGGACCATGTGGACCAAAAATTAATGTTTTCAAAGCATTTAACAGACTGAGCCACTGAGTCACTGTTACAGCAGGTGTATTTGTAAATGTTGTAGATATAATTGCACACTTACATGTTGTTACATACAGCGGTGGTGCAGAGGTAGCATTGTTGCCTCACAGCAAGAGGTTCTCCCATTCGATTCTCGGCTGGAGTGCGGGGAGTGCCTTCTGCATGTCCTCCCCACGGTTGGGTGGGCATTCGAAAGACATGCGTAAATGGGTGTACCTTCGTTGAAGGTTGAACGTCGAGCTGGCACCACGGCGTTCGTCAAAATCTACTGCCAATCATTAGCGGACTGGAGTTCCGCTGTGGTGACCCCTAACCGGGAAAAGCCGAAAGACAACAACAACAACATATAGCTTTATAGGGATGTATTTCTTCACCAGAGTCCCAGTTAAACACCTATTTTCCATTAATCATTTAGCAGTTGTATTTTTAAATGTTGCAGGTATAATTGCACAAGTACCTGCTGTTAGATACCTTACTTCCATGTATTATTATATGTCTGGATTTATAGTGATGTCTTTCTATACCGCAGTCCAAGTTATACTCCCATTCTTCCATTACTCCTTTAGCAAATGTGTGTGACATGGCTCAATGTGCAGCATTGCTTAAACATGCTTAATGATGAAAAAATGTCAAGTATTATGTTTCACTCAAAACACCTGTGTTAATTAACTAGCTGTGTAGGTTGGCAGGTTAATGCACTGCCCTGCAATGATCCCAGGTTTGAAATAAGGCAAGGGTGTAATTTTTCAACGTGATTACTATGTTTTCAAATACATATTTCAATATAGTGCTATTTAGCATAGCTAAGCGATGTTGTGCCACAGCATCATGCAAAAAATCTTTAAAGAAAAGAAAAACAGGGAGATAGGACAGTGGTGAAATGGGGTGCAAGTGGGCAAAACATAGTGAAAGGCAGGTAGATATGTGCAGAAAGGGTGTAGGAAAGAACCATAGTTATCCATTTTTTCAATGGCAACAACTGTGCACTTTAATAGTTTTTTAGCTGCATTTGGACTGTCACCCCCCCCCCCAGAGAAAGGGGTGATGACAACATAAGTACATTGTCACACAAATTGGATCAAATTAAGTGTATCCAGTGGACACGTGTGAAATAGAGAGCTTTGTAGGGTATGATTTTTTTTTTTTTGTAGGACAGGTGCCTCCCCACCTTTTTTTTAAGTGGGAGTGGAATATTGGGGAAGGGACATAGGTATCTATGGTGAGAAATAAGTTGGAAAGGTGAGGAAGCTTTTGCAGACAGACAACACAGACAAGGCAGCAGACAAGGCTGGTTTGTGACACAAGAGGGGGTAAAAACCTTGGTTGGGGAGGGTGTTGTGGAATCCCAGTCCCATGGACATCAGACATGGTAGCAGTGTGACTCAAGTCCTCACCCATGGGGCTGTCAGCACTGTGGAGGCAGTGTTTGATGCCAGTGCCCGGGGTGAAGCTGCCTCACCAGGATGGACAGCATGCTCTCCATCCAGCGTAGGTGTGCACCAAGAGTTCAGCACAGCAACCCATGCACCATGCCTGGCAGTTCATCATGGGTAACATAATCTCCCCCCTATACTTCCACTCCAAGAGGGGCGAACCACCTCCATCCTGTGGGATGGAACTACCCAATGGAGTAGGTAGTGTAGGGCCAGCAGATGGGGCACCACCATGCTGTGACCCAGATGTGCTGGGCCCTGGTGCCTCAGCTGGGGGAGCCAAGGTAGATGGATTGCCAAGAACTGGCCTACCTTATCATGCTGTGGTAAATTAAATATAAATATAAGGAAAAATATATATAACCAATCTGAGTAATAACATAAGCAACAGCAATAATGAGTAATGGAAAGAAATGGAAAATAATATAACGAGGAACACAACAATATATAATGTAAATGAAAGTATTTTTTAACAGCAACGTAACATGGAATTATACATAAGGGCAGCATAAGAAATAATTACAAATAATATGATAATATCAAATGATAATAATAAATTTAATTAATAAATAAAAGAAGAGAATGGGTTGGGTGACAGAAAAAAGAAGAACATTAGTAACTTCACAGATAATATAACTACACAGACTTCTAATGCATACCTTTAGATATGTTAGATTTCACCTGTGAGAATAGTGCCTGCTTATATTGTATATATGCTGTTGCACGTTCATAGCTCTCATCCGGTTAGCATGGGACATTATGGGCCAAGCCATACAAAATGCTGGTACAAAGACACATTGACAGAGGACATTTTTACACAGTGTGCTCATACATTAGTACCAAGGTGTTGTGATAATAGGTTTGCCATGAAATCCCATTCCCAATATTGTCATATATCTGCAAATCAAAGGACCACACATATGGGATGGGAGGCATCACATTCTGCAAAAATCGTGACAGTTGAGAAGTATGCTCATGTACACTAACTACACTAGACGGCTATACATTTCTCAGTTGGCTGCTGTGGGAGTAGAACCCACAAACAAGGAGTACAGGAAGACTGACCTTTTTAGTTTAAAAAATATTTCAGACAACCATCTCCTTTAAAACTTTTATTGATTCCTGAGGAGAGGAGGGGGAAAGCATGGCCGAAGGCAGGAAGAGAGGAGAAAGGCTAGGACTGTGGTAGTGAGGGTTGGAACTTTGAATGTTGGCAGTATGACTGGTATAGGGTGAGAGCTAGCCAATATGATGGACAGAAGGAAGGTTGGTATATTGTGTGTGCAAGAGACCAGATGGAAGGGGAGTAAGGCTAGGTGTATCGGAAGTGGGTTCAAATTGTTTTATCATGGTGTGGATGGAAGGAGAAATGGCGTAGGAGTTATCCTGAAGGAACAGTATGCTAAGAGTGTTTTGGAGGTGAAAAGAGTGTCGGTTAGAGTGATGTTTATGAACCTGGAAATTGATAGCGTAATGATGAATGTTATAAACAAAAGCAAGCCGAAACAAAAGTCCACGAACTGCAGCAGAAATCCACAAAAATGTGTCCATTTTAAGCGCTTTCGTTGCTCAAATCAAGCAACTTCTTCAGAAATAGAACACACATTCATAGAAGAATCGTATATAAATAATTAGTAATGTCACACGATGAATTAAGCAATTAAAATCATTTAAATTAGTTAATTAAATAAATTCACTCACATAACTAAATAACTGCAAAAAAGATAATCACATAAGTGCTTCGAAACCACATTAAAGAACAAGTCTGGATTTCCTTTTCATCCTATATTAAAATGTTTTAACTCAATTGTAATAAACCCATACAACTTTTGTAACAATATAAATGTATATTCACATATATAAACATAAATGTTACAAACAAAAATAAACCACACCAGCTGTATAGCTGCAAGTTCAGGAACTAAAGTTGTAAAATAGGTTGTCTCACACATTAAATAAGAAGTCAGAAATAGTTAGTGTTTCAGACTTCTAAGTTTCAATAGGCAACCTATATTACATGCTTCGTTTAATCCAGGGTAGGAAAATGCATTAAGGCGGATCTGCCATGCTAGTTCACGTTCCTCTAGGAGTAGGTTAAAAGGACCGCCCCTCATGTCCATCTGTATTTGATCAATAGCTTTGAACATGAACTTGTGTCCTATATTATAGGTGATGTGTTTAGCTAAAGGGTTCTCTGTTTTATTCGTAGAAATAGCATGTTGTTAGATTTATTTTATATAAAAATTGGCAATTTATTACAAATGACAGTATATTACTTGATAAATTAGGATTATTACCTAACATCATTTTCAGTAAAGGGTACAACCTTAAGTCCCTTCTTGAAAGCAAAGGCAATTGTACTACAGCCAGAAATATAGAGATGCATTTTTGTGGTACCTGCAGGATGTGCAGATTTATGGATGTAGGTAATACCTTTTCTATAAACCACGACAAGTTCAATATTAAATTTAAATTAAATTGTAATTCTAAACTTGTTGTGTACATAGCTAAGTGTGTTTGCTGTCCTGCATTCTACGTAGGTAAAACCGAATGTAGACTGCGGGACAGAGTTTACGAACACACATGCTATTTCTACGAGTTATTTAGTTATGTCAGTGAATTTATTTAATTAACTAATTTAATTGATTTTAATTGCTTAATTCATCATGTGACCTTACTAATTATTTATATACGATTCTTGTATGAATGTGTGTTTTATTTCTGAAGAAGTTGCTTGATTTGAGCAACGAAAAGCACTTAAAATAAACACATTTTTGTGGATTTCTGCTGAAGTTCGTGGACTTTTGTTTCGGCTTGCTTTTGTTTATACTGTTGGATTCTTAGTCTTTTTCTACCAGTTCCCTGTCTGTTTGTAATGATGAATGTTGTTAGTGCATATGCTCCACAAGTTGAGTGTGCGATGGACGAGAAAGAAAAATTTTGGAGTGAGTTGGATGAAGTGGTGATGACTGTACCCAAGGGTGAGAAAGTGTTGATTGGAACAGATTTCAATGGGCATGTTGGTGAAGGGAACAGAGGGGATGAGGAAGTGATGGGTAGGTATGGTGTTAAACAAAGGAATGCAGAAGGTCAGATGGTAGTGGATTTTGCGAAAATGATGGACATGGCTGTAGTGAATACATATTTTAACAAGAGGGAGGAGCATAGGGTGACATACAAGAGTGGAGGAAGATGCACACAGGTGGATTATATCTTATGTAGGAGGGCCAGTTTGAAGGAGATTGGAGACTGTAAAGTGGTGACCGGGGAAAGTGTAGTTAGGCATTATAGGATGGTGGTTTGTAGGATGACATTGGTGATCAAGAAGAGGAGGAGGAAAATGAGGGCAGCACCAATGATCAAACGGTGGAAATTGAAAAAGGGTAATTGTGAGGTGGAGTTCAGGGAAGAGTTAAGACAGGCACTGAATGGCAGTGAAGAGTTACCAAATAGTTGGGAAACTACAGCAGAGCTAGTAAGGGAGACGGCTAGAAAGGTGCTTGGTATGACATCTGGACAGAGTAAGGACGACAAGGAGGCATGGTGGTGGAATGAGGAAGTATAGGAGAGTATACAGAGAAAGAGGTTGGCAAAGAAGAAGTGGGATTGTCAGAGAGATGAAGAAAGTAGACAGGAGTATAAGGAGATGAGGTGCATGGCAAAGAGAGAGGTGATGAAGGCCAAGGATAAGACATATGAAGAGTTGTATGAAAGGTTGGACACTATGGAGGGAGAAAAGGACCTGTACCAATTGGCTAGACAGAGGGACCGAGCTAGTAAAGATGTGCAGCAGGTAAAGGTGATAAAGGATAATGAAGGAAATATACATACAAGCAAGGAGAGTGTGTTGCGCAGATGAAAAGAGTACTTTGAGGGGTTGATGAATGAAGAGAATGAGAGGGAGAGAAGGCTGGATGATGTGGGGATAGTGAATCATGACGTGCAATGGATTAGCAAGGAGGAAGTAAGGATAGCTATGAAGAGGATGAAGAATGGAAAGGCTGTTGGTCCAGATGACATACCTGTGTCATACCATGGAGGTGTTTAGGTGAAATGGCAGTGGAGTTTTTAACCAGATTGTTTAATGAAATTTTGGAAAGTGAGAGGATGCCTGAGGAATGGAGAAAAAGTGTTTTGGTACCGATTTTTAAGAATAAGGGTGATGTGCAGAGGTGTAGTAACTACAGAGGGATTGAATTGATCAGTCACAGCATGAAGTTATTGGAAAGAGTAGTGGAAGCTAGGTTAAGAAGGGACATGATGATTAGTGATCAGCTGTATGGTTTCATGCCAGGAAAGAACACTGCAGATGCGATGTTTGCTCTGAGAGTGTTGATGGAGAAGCCCAGAGAAGGTCAGAAGGAGTTACTTTGTGTTCTTGTAGACTTAGAGAAAGTATATGACAGGGTGCCTAGAGAGGAGTTGTGGTATTGTATGAGGAAGTCGGGAGTGTCAGAGAAGTATGTAAGAGTAGTACAGGATATGTATGAGGGTAGAGTGACAGCGGTGAGGTCTGTGGTGGGAGTGATGGATGCATTTAAGGTGGAGGTGGGATTACATCAAGGATCAGCTCTGAGCCCATTCTTATTTGCAATGGTGATGGACAGGTTGACAGATGAGATCAGACAGGAGTCCCATGGACTATGATGTTTGCAGATGACATTGTGATCTGTAGTGAGAGTAGGGAACATGTGGAGGAGACCCTGGAGAGATGGAGATATGCTCTATAGAGAAGAGGAATGAAGGTCAGCAGGACTAAGACAGAATATATGTGTGTGAATGAGAGGGAGAATAGAGGAATGGTGAGGATGCAAGGAGTAGAGGTGGCGAAGGCGGATGAGTTTAAATACTTGAGATCAATAGTTCAGAGTAATTGTGAGTGTGGAAGAGAGGTGAAGAAGAGAGTACAGGCAGGATGGAGTGGGTGGAAAAGAGTGTCAGGAGTGATTTGTGACAGACGAATACCAGTAAGAGTGAAAGGAAAGGTCTACAAAAGAGTAGTGAGACCAGCTATGTTATATGGGTTGGAGACAGTCGCATTGACAAAAAGGCAGGAGTTAGAGCTGGGTGTGGCAGAGTTAAAGATGTTAAGATCTACACTGGGTGTGACAAGGGTGGATAGGATTAGGAATAAGTATATTAGAAGGTCAGCCCAGGTTGGAAGGTTTGGAGACAAAGCCAGAGAGGCAAGATTATGTTGGTTTGGACATGTGCTGAGGAGGGATGCTGAGTATATTGGGAAAAAGATGCTAAGGATGAAGCTACCAGGTAACAGGAAAAGAGGAAGGCCTAAGATAAGGTTTATGGATGTGGTGAAAGAGGACATGCAGGTGGTTGGTGTGACAGAGCAAGATGCAGGGGACAGGAAGAAATGGAAACAGATGATCCGCTGTGGCGACCCCTAACGGGAACAGACGAAAGAAGATGATTGATTCCTGTTGTCTCAAATCTTGATTTTACACATATGCATAACTGTGTCTAGTGTCAAGATTAGATCCCCCAAGCAGTGATTACAGGAAGACTGAGCACTGTCTTTGAAAAAAGTAATTATCAAAGCACCATCTCCTTTTAACTGTTATTGCTTAGCATGAAATTTGTCATTTACCCACATGGATATCTGTCTAGGTATTATGTTAACTTACCGAATACCCTGTTCATTTACTGTGTGCACTTTACACAAGCAGATCAAATGTCTGAACCTTAATCTGGGTATTGCACTGCATTTCTTTCTGACATATGTCCATACATTATTTGCTATCTTAAGTTTTAGCAGTTGACTGGTGTCGGATTAGAATACACAAGCAGTGAGTACAGGAATACTGAACACTTTATTTGACATAAATTAATTATCAAAGCACCATCTCCTTTTAACCTTTATTGATTAATAGTGCATGAAATCTGGCATTTACACACAAATATAGCTGTGTAGGGGGTTGTTAACTTACCCATGTACCCTGTTCCTATATTGAGTGCAACCTACAGCATATTTCAGACAATGAGCAGATTAAAACAGTGACTCTTAATCTGGGTAGACCACAACATTAACTGATGGTTGGAAACTATGCTACACAGTACTGCATGCTTACTTGCTTTAACTTGCTTGACCATTTCAAATAGGTAGTTACACATTAATAAAGATGCAAGATGTCCTAGGTGTGTCATACTTGACTGTAAAGTCTGTAAAACCTGTAGTTACTGTATTGTATTACAATATGTAGTTACTTTATTGTATTATTAAGTTATGCATTAAGTTTTTACTTAGGATATTTTCCTGCTTACCACACAATCACCTCATCCTGGCCAACCACCCTGTATGGGACTGGACATTGTGAGCTCTCTTCTGCAGCTGTGGTAAGAGAAGAAAACCATTATGCATACCAGTTTTGCACAGATTCAGCTTGTATATTTCTACATTACTAGAAAACATACTTACATATCTGTGGGGAGTGCCCAGCCCTAGCTTCTTGGACCCAGGTGTCCAAGGATCCCCTCTTCCTATGTCCCAGGTCATTGTAGTGGTGATGACACTGCTCACCAATGTGAGGGATACCAGTAGAAATGGTAAGGTCCCTGGACAAATGATCCAAGACCTCAGACTTACACTCTGAGTCATGGTAATTGCCCTGCAGCAGCCAAGGTCCATAATGCTCCATCAGGAGTCCAACAAAAACTATGGACTCCTGCCCTCCCCACTTTTGCTCATGAAAGTGCATTCAGTCACCTACAGCAGCAGCCATATACACAGCCAAGGTAAGACTCCAAAGAATGGTATGAAATTCCCGCCTATTGGCCTTTAAATAGGCTGCATTCCCACCCTTGCATGTCATACTGTAACTTTCAAAAATGTGTTGCATGGCTTAGCATTGCATAAACTCGCACAAATCATGTTTAAGCAGAGCTTAGCAAGGTGCAGACTGGAGTAGACCATTGACCATGTTTAAGCTCTGCTTAGCACTGTGCAGTTTTTCTAAATGTAACATTTTTTTTAATTTAAACTAAACAGATGTTTCAGTCACCTGACACATTTTTACAAATATATTTAAAAAGTTTGACTGCTCAGGACTTGAACTTGAGACCTTCTACACTGTAGGTCATGACTCAACTCCTCTAGCCACTGGGCTAGTGAGGGGAATTCGTATATCTTCAGATATACCGCAAAGGTGCCTGTAAGCATAGCACAGCTTCACTGAGTGGGTTTGCACATTGCTAAGCACTACAGCACAGCAACAATTGAATACATCTAGTTTCTATTTTTAGATGTCTAGGGGATGTCTACTGTACATACAAAGGGAAGCTAGGCATTGCTAAGCAAGATTCTGCGCAGTGCAAACAAGCACATAAAACAATAAAATGAATTAACATTGAATACATCCTTTTTCTATTTTTAGCTGTCTATCAGATGTCTGCTGTATATGCAAAGTGAAGCTAGGCATTGCTGAGCAAAGCGCTGCACCACTCAAACAAGCAGATAAACTTAAAAAAAAATAAAATAAAGTTGCAATTTAATAAAATAAACTGTCTTATACATCTTTTGGTCCAGGTTAATGGACCAAAAGGTATTGTGCTCTGCTTACCAACTGTCCTGAATATTTCAGGAAATCCACAATTAAGGGACAGAATGTAAAGTCTTGCTTACAAGGATTTAACATCTATGTTACTGTGATCACCCTCTGCAGCACGCCATCATAAATATGTGTGGCTCTCTGCTGAGGAGTAACCGTGGCCGTGTACACAGATACATTCCATGTAGGCTCTGGACGGAGCCTATATGGATTTTGTTGAATCCTGGGGTGAATCTAAAATGAAAAAAAAAAAAAAACAACTAAAATTAAAAATATATTTTTTTGCAGGGGCAAGCCCCCCCCCCCCCCATTCACTGCCTGCCAAAACAGAAATGCCTAGAGACTCCTTGAGTTTGTCAATGCAAATGCCTTGGACCAGTTGGTTGATACCCCCACAAGAGGTGAAAATATCTTGGACTTAGTGTTAACTAACATGAGTAAGCACTGCAGCATCCCTACACTGTCATCATCCCTAGTAAGATCTGACCACAAATCAGTCATTTTCAAAGTCACCATCTCCCCCGACCCCCCCCCCCCCCCAGCTAGGGTCAAACAAAAAAAACTTCTCCAAAGCTGATTACAACCTCCTGAGGGAAGGTATAAACAGCTTCACAGCCCCTTCCCCTCCAAAGGAACTGGAACTTATGTCCAAACTGACACCAAAGTACTATATGAGCATTTATATATCTGCATGGAATCAGGAATACCACTCAGAATGAAGTCCTCCTCCTCAAGGAAGAATAAACCTGTCTGGTGAACATCTACAATAAATGAACTCTATAATCAAAGGTAAAAATTGCTGCCCAGGACCGAGAAGGAGCAGATGTCTAATCAGAAGCAATTTCTCCTTAGCCTGAACAAGCAAAAAAGAGCACTAGTGAAATCCTCCAAAGTAAACTTCGAGTCCAAAGTGGCCACATCTACTAAAGGCAGTCATAACTTTGAGTCCAAATTGGCCACATCTACTAAAGGCAGTCATAAGCCTTTCTCACATATGTCCGCAGTCTCAAGGGAAGCACCCAGATCTGCTAAGAACACCACATACACAAACCCTGTAGATATAGCCAACCTGCTGGAAGACAGGTTCGGTGAAAACTTCACTCCTCTGCACCCCCATCAATAAAACAGGACATCCCTAATACCTGCCCCCCTCCCCTTATCTGTTGGGAGCAGTCATCACTGCCCTCTCAAAGGCAAAAATGCAGACTCCTTGGGACCTGATAACATCCCAGGCTGCATCCTACATGAACTCAGGCAGGAACTTGCAGCACCATTAGGCATCCTATTCAACCAAAGCTTGAGTACTGGCTTCATCCCAGCCGAGTGTAGAGCAGCTACTGTCATCCCTTTGCACAAAGGTGGAGCATCCACCGATCCAGGAAATTATAGACCCATCAACCTAACTAGCCTGATCTGCAATGATATGGAGTGGATTATCATGTACCTCATTAACAAGGACATTGGCAACCTCCAGACGCTTGAACCCACACAGTTTGGTTTTGTCAAGGGGAGAGCATGCCTTTTAAATTTGGTCAACTTCTGTGAGACAGTCACCAAGGCCAAAGATGAGGGGAAGATGATGCACACCACCTACCTTGGCCTGGCCAAGGTCTTCGATACCATTCCCCACGCAGGTATAGTAGATAAACTATCTCAACTAGGCATCAATCCATATGTTACCAGATGGGTAGCAAACTGGCTCACTGAACCCACCTAGTCAAAATAGGGAAGCCACTTCAAGTAGTAGAACCGTAACAAGCGGTGTACACCAAGGATCAGTCTTGTGGCCTCTGCTGTTTGGGATATGCTTCTCAGAGTGCAGGCAAAATCTAGTGGGCTATGGCTGACCAAGTTTGCAGATGACTGCAAGCTGGGTGCTGTCATCAATTCCCCAAGTGATGTGGACATCCTCCAAGAGGGTCCCAAACAAATGACTGGTGCCAGAAACATGGCCTCAAACAGAATGCCAAAAAATGTATCATCATCCCTTTTGGGGAGAATGATGTCCCCACAAATTATCACATTGATAATAACAAACTAAGCATGCAATCAGTTGTGAGGGACTTGGGCACCCAGGTTGATAGCAAACTAACTTTTGACCACCATATTGCCTCCATTGTATGGAAAGCTTTCAACATGGCCCACCTCGTTAGTAAGGGTATCTCATCCAGGGACAACTTGGTCATAACATCCCTGTATTCTTCCCTTATAAGACCCATTATTGAGTACAATGCCCCTTTCGGCATGTACCTCACAAAGCACATGCAGCAGCTGGAGAGACCACAGAGGTTCCTCACCCAGAGAATCCAGGGCCTCAAACATCTACCCTACACAGATAGGCTAAAAGCCCTGTTCCTCTACTCTGTCTCCCACAGACTCACCAGAGTTGACCTCTGTCTGGCATACAAAGCAATCTCAGACCCCACCCTGATGGGACTACTGCATATACGCAAGTCAAGCTCGACTTGAGTAACCCACACGCATGACCTCAACCTGGTCTGTGACAGCAATAGGACATGTTGGCGGGACAGATTTGTGTCCCAGAGACGGTCCCTTTTGTAGACTAGATTCCATCTCCACATAAAACAGAGTACCTCATTAAACCTTTTTAAGTGCAACTTAGATAACTGGATGGGAACAGAAAATGCACCCCTGGGATTCCACCTGTGTCCCTACTGGGCAGTGGTATAGGGTGCTGACTTGTTGGAACATGAGCCAAATTTTTGGCTAGACTTGTGAGGGCCTCAGGGCCAATAGCCTAGTTACTTCCTATGATCCTACATCTCCAGCTAAATATATATTCCAGATTGCACAACAGCAGAGTAAGGCCAAATTCCCTTACCTCACGCACCTCAATCTAGACCTCTCAACCGTACTGAATCGTTTGGTTTTTGAGGTCCAAATGATGGAGTGCCATGATTCTTGAGTGGTACCCCTTAATTTCCAAATTTCCCAGTTTTTGTTTTCAAATTTATTTATTTATTTATTTATCTTTTGTCTTTTTTTGGACTGACGTCATCACGCGGAGAAGTGAACGGTGACCATGAGCAGCCTGCTAGCCAGTTGGATTTCGGCTGAGGGCTGTTGGTGTTTGTTTACATTTGCAGCAGTAGTGTATGTGCTGGATATGCCATCATTCACAGGTCTCGCATGTGGCACGCTGCTGCAAGCCTGCAGTTAGGATAGACCAGGGTATGGAACAAAATAAAAGAGAGGGAGAGGCGGGAGTTGGGACTGAATTTGAAAGAACAAGAGAAGCCCCTGAGTGATTTGAGCAAGGAGAAGCAGCTGATGATCGGCGATCACTCACTGTCAGTAATTGAGTAATAGCACAGCAGCATTAGCATAGCATAGTCAACTGACAAGTCTAATGGACTCGTAGCTGTGAAGCGGTGAAGATTCCCGGTCTGTGTTGGTTGCTGGTCGATCACTCATCACTATGAAAACATTTATTTCTTCTGCTGCTGCTTCTTCCCCTGGCTTCTCCAGCACCAGAAGGTAAATAAAATAATTTATAAAAAAAAAAAATGAAATGTTTATGACGTTTACTTTTTGCTTGAAGAGACTACTCTCCACACATAATAGACTCGTAATTGTACATTATTATATTTATATGAGAATGATCATTTTTCTTCTCATTCTTTATCATGGAATGTCACAGCACAAGTTGGCATGAATGCTACTCATAGAAAATGTAGCAGTACTTTGACTGTAATAAAAATATATTTAAAAAGTGGGTTGGAGAGTAGCTGCTAGACCCAGTGTGGACACTGGGTACTGGGGGGGCAGTCCAGTAAAGATAAGGTCTGAGGAGACCAAACAAAATATTTGTATATACTTAGTGTTTTTGTCAAATGTGTGATATTCATTTCTATTATTAATTCTGATGTGTTGTAAATATATACTGTGGTTTCCTTATGCATGTTCACTCTATTCTTTTACCTTACAACCTGGATGCCATCTGAAAATGCACCTTACCCTGCAAGTCTAACTCAGTCAATACAATGTAAATACTCTGAGGAGGTATAACCCCAGCATTGTATCATTAGATAATGAGGTGTACTAGCAGAGGTCAAACATTAAGAGTGTAACCCCCATGGCAATTAGATTCTGTAAAAAGAAATATCTGTTATCATAGACTGTGGGCATATATTGGCCAGTGATATAGTGGTCCACTATGTACTGGGAAGAGGATTTTACTGGTTCATAATAGGGGGTGAATATAAAGCCCCTTCCCACACTGGGAATACAATATATTGCTGGTTGGTAAGTTACAGTAGATGCATTTATGATAAGGGGTATACATGAAACCCATTCCCACACTGGGGATGCAGTATATTGCTGGTTAGTAAGTTTTCAGCACATGCGTTCAAAATAGGGGGGTGGACAAAGTAATCAGCTTGTTTGACATTTTTAAGCTACTTTCATCTTAGCCAGGAGCTGGCATTCAGATTTAGATACAAAAAGCATATTTTAAGAAACTGTGCCTTTCTTTGACATACAGTAGTTAGACCACATTTGTAACTTTTCAGTTGCAAAGGCTTAAGGCAGAGTAAATATATCAATGAATAATGCTTCATATTAGGAATAGCAAAATATGTAAATTGAGGGTTACTGTTAATTTAACCATCCAGTATTGTGAAGTTCCCATAAAAACTGATGCAATCCCACACAAGCATGTTTATGTATAATGCAGTGCTGTAAGATGCTGGTGAATTGTTACATGCAAATGATTAATAGTGCAATGTACACAATCTGAGAATTATGGTATCATTTAAATAACTGTTGTATATACCTTTAGCACTAAACAAGGATACATTGATTGTATATAATACTGCACTGATGTATTATTAGTGATGCTGTAATTTTAGTACCAATGCACAGGTACATTCATAAAGTGTGTGTCTAACTCCAGTTGTAACACTTTTGCACATCACAGTAAAACCATAATGCAATAAAACAGATTCAGCCTAACAACCAGAGATTAGCCAAACAGTCTGGTGGTTGTAATGGGCTGGACAGTGCAGTGCCATGCCATATGCTATGTGCAAAGTGTAAACAGATATACCTCAATCAACTGTGCATATTTTTACATCATATTTTTGGTCTGTTCTTCATAAAATTGTGGTTTTCTGGCAAATTGCTGAGAACTAAAGTCACCAAATTGTGATATACATTTGAGTTTCCGACTTCATATCTTTCAGAAAATGCATGTTAACCAAAATTCTGCTATTCCTGCAACTTCCTAAGTTTATAACAGCAACTTTTAAAATATGTACCTATTTTTGGGCCTTTGTCTCCCCATTATTTTACAATTTATCCAGAGTTTTAGTGCTAAGAGGTTGAGAGGTATGACTTCTTTGCTTTAGACATATTAGTATACACCTATCCATTTATTGCTTAGAGTTCTTTTGTATTCTGTGACAGTCATAAGTAATTGTATTTTTAACAGATTTGCTCAACCATTAATTTTGTATTAGATTTGCATTGAGAAAGCAATACTAAGCTTGAATGACTATGTTAATTTCAAAGCTGTTTTAAAAAGGTGCATTTTACAGCATTTATTGCCGGTTGCTATAGTATTGTCATCTACAACATGCTAAAGCTGTTTTTATTTGATTTTATGCCTCCTGTAAGGGATATTTAAGGTGTAATTTGCTTGAAGAAATCATTCAAGTGCCTGAGATTAAAACATGAACAAGTCTTGTTTATTTGTTATTCATATTAGGTGGGTGCTTAATTATTTTATTTGCTTACTGTATTAATGGAAAGCAGTACACATGTAGAATGGAGTCTCCTGAAACCATAAAACACACTTGTTTACTGTGTTTAGAAATAAGATTTATAAATTATATACACTTAGAGAAGGACACAGTACAGTATGCTAAATGTAACAACAAAGACAGTTTGCAATCCAGATGCAGTGTCTCTGCATGATTCTCTCTCAAATACAGATTAGTAGTAGTAGTAGTGCAGGGGTTAGATGCTGGCTAAGAAATCTTGGCAAGCATTTTATAGCAGACCTACAGAAAACTAGCTTATATAAAGATCCGGAGCTAGTGAAGGAGGATTGCGTCAGCAGAACAAAGAAGAAAATATAAATATGAATATAAATAAAACACTGTTGTTGTTCTTATTTTGTGTTTCATGTCATGATCATATTTTGGTTGTCTGTTCTTCAGTTTGCGTTTAAAAATTGGTATCCCACAATTCCATTTGAGTGGGTAGGGCTACATAATTCTGTATGCAAATTTTATGTTAATCATTGTACAGATTTGTACCTATTTTTCATGGGCCTTTGTCCAGATTTTTGATGATTCCAGGTTGAGAGGTATGCCTCAATCCCATAGAAAATGTTCATGTTGGAACTGTTTTGTATCAGTGGATGAGCAGATCACAGTGCTGGGATATTGGCTTGCATGTCTGCAAAATGAATGCCATATAGGAGAGGGCCCAGGCGGCCATGGTGGTGCAGAGATTAGCATTGCTGCCTCAGAGCAAGAAGTTCTCCAGTTTGATCCTCGGCTGGGGTACCTTCTGTGCAGAGACTGCATGTCCTCCCTGTGGTCGTGTGGGTTTCCTCCGGGTGTGCCGGTTTCCTCCCACATCCCAAAGACATGCTGTAGGTAGACTGGACACTCTAAATTGGCCCTAGGCATATGTGTGTGCATGTGTGTGCCTTCTGTGGAAGGTTGGGCACCAGGCTGGCAACTCGACACCGTAAAACTCCACTGCCAATCATGAACGGACAGGTGATCTGCTCTGGCGACCCCTAACCGGGAAAAGCCAAAAGAAGAAGAAGGGGAGGGCCCAGTACTGAACCCTGTGGTGCCACACTAATTACAAATTTACATTTAGAGAAGGAACCAACAGCTATTATAGCTTGAGATCTGTTGGATAGCCAATTTTCAATCCAGCAGTTACTGAAGGGGTTTATATTAAGCCTTTCTAAGTTTTCAATAGTAGAAGCATAAGGGATAGTGTCAATAACCTAGGCAAAGTCAGGATAAGCAGTGTGCTCAGAATGAGCACTGTCCACCACCCATGTAACCTTTTCAAAGAAGCTTACTAGGTTCAGCAGAAAAGACATACCCCCTTTACTAAACAAAACTGATTGAGATCTAAATCAGTTAAGCTACTTATATTTGCACAAACAAACTCTGCTATGATATTCTCCATGCCTTTGCATATAAGGCTGGTGAGACTGATTGTTCTATAATTACCGAGGTCTGTTAAATGGGCCACCCTTATAGAGGGGAGTTATAGTGGCTGTTCACCAGGGATCAGGAACATACCCTGTTGATCTAGTTTAACAACTGCAGTAGAGCCTCAGACAATGCACACTTGGCACTGATGAGAACGCAGCCTGGTATGTTGTCTGGTCCCATGAAAGTATTATTTTAGTCTTTGACATGCATTAATAATTTGTTCCAAGGTAATTTCAGGGGGAAACTAAATTCTAAGGGATAGTGAGATCAACAGTGTGGGTAGAAAGAGTAAACTAGTCTCAATCTATCTGCTAATATGTTAGGTATATCTTTGGGGTCAGAATGGCTGGTATTATTATGGATGAACTCAGTGCAATGTTTGATATTATTATTGACATCAACTGAAGAAAGATTGATTTGCAGTTTAATTTGGAATCTCTATCAATCTTGTATTCATATCTGTTTTACATTTTTCAGTGGAGTTTCTTACTTTCTTGCTGGCATGTTTCAGTGTGCACTCTTGAGGCAGGAGATGGGGATTTCTTGCAATGTTTCATTATTTTCCTACTTTTGTTGTCCAGTTTATTAATATGGAAGTTCCTTCAAAGAGGTTTATTCCTGAATTTACAGTTATATTTTGGGCACATGGGTACTGACTTTCCTGTGCAGGTGCTGGTAAAAGTCAGAGGTGAATGCAGCAGCCCTCTCAGATGGGAGCATTTGTAAGGGAAACTACTATATAAGTGCATTAACTGTTAGTATCTGTGTGCTGCCACAGGAGAAATGGTGCTAGGGTATATATGCAAAATCCTCCAGTGACTGCCTGGATGACATTTCCACTCAGATGGCTCTGATTCTCATCCCATCAGAAGAAATGAATAAAGGTTATCACCCCCTTACTGCTCTGCTGGGGAACCAATGAATGTTGAGGAAAGGGACTGAGAGTAACAGACATCGGGGAAGAAAAGGTCTTAAAGTGAAAGACAGGAATCAGTTATAAATACTATTAAACCTGCTTCAGAAAAGGAAAAGAAAAAAAAACTCGCTCCTTGCCCTAAAATCACTTAGACCAAAATGTTGTTTCCTGTCAGAATCTGTCAATTGCACATACACTTCTGGGAACTTGCATACTCAATGCATTTTTGACTGCTAGATTTCTGTTCCATTTCCCTTTCATCTTTTACTTAGAATGGTCTTTCATTTGCACAGACACATAATACATTTTTTTTTCTGTAAAAACAAAGAAGCATAGAATGGCACTGCAGAAACTATACTAGGCTGAAAATATTTCAGTTTCTAATTTCTGTTAGAATGCAGTTTGGCTATGCCACCCAGTTATTAACAATCCGCTTTACTTTTCGCATTGGAAAATGGATTGTTATGTCTGTGGTTTGGTGTATTAATCAAAGCAGTATGTTTGTTTTAAATCCATTTTATCAATATAGCATTCTTCACTGTCGTCTGGCTTTAATTTCTTAGTTAGAATGTTGTGTGTCGGTGGTATAATTGTAGTCATATCTATGTCGTTGACATTGCCTTTTAATCAGTTTCAGTAACAGAAAACTGATATTTGTATGATTCTGAGAAACAGAGACAGATTATTTTAGAATTATGTTGACAGCTGCTTTTTAAATATATTAGCCACAGGAATATTCATTCCTGGAATACTAGCCCAATAGCTATAGAATATAAACATGATTTGCTCTTCTTTTTGTTATTGAACTTTTATGACTTCGAAACTGATTATACTGAGAACTAAAATGCCAGAAACAGAATGGTCTAAAGCTGTTGTTTATGACTGCAAGCACGGCATAATAATATTAACTTCTCCTGTAATAAAACTTGGCAGTTTCCAGGTAGTTTGAAGGAAAGCTGCAGCAGATAGGTTATTTCACTGCAAGACTGCTGTTGTCATAACTCGTTGTATGATACAGTTATTGAATTTTCAGTGCCTAATACAAAATAATGCATACTTACTACTAAGATTTTCATTCATCATGCTGTTGATGTTCAACAGTTTCTAAATGGCAGGCACAGGAAGTTCTCCTAAATGAGCTGCCTTGAATACAGTTGGTTGTCTAGGATGTTGCTGACTTGAAGCAATTTGGTTTGGACAGTGGGGAAGACAAGGAAAAAGTAAGAGGGGCGTGTCAAAACGGCAGTAATGGAAACTGTACCATGGAAGGCAAAATAAAATAATATCACAGAGGCAGGAGATGGAAAAAAAAAAAAGAGGTCCATCATGCAAAGGACATAAAATGCACAGACTATGTAATAAGCTAGATAATTTCGAAGAAAAAATATTTATTTTATGTATTTATTTATTTTATTAATATATAGATATTTATTTATATGTCAAAAAATGGCAGTGAGGGAGGAGGGAAAAGAAAGAAGGGCAGTAGCAAAATGGTCAGTGGGAGGGCGAAAATGAATTATAGATTATAACAGATTATACATTTATCAAGGTTACAACTTGCTAAAGAGTTGGGATGCGTGACTGGACTTACAAAGGCCCTTGAGGTTGTTAGCCAAGTACACACCTATGAACCTATAAACAAAAGGATATGAAAAGGGAAGAAAGAAGATGAGGGAGAAAAGGAAAGGGGAAACAGGATGAACTGAGGCTGAGCACTATTTAACAATGCAGGAAGCCAAAGAAGGAAGATGGCTGAAATGAAAACAGTAACTTGCAAATTAATTTGGCTCAACACGTAGACAATATAGAACTATTGTATTTCTTATGCTGACATACTGTCCTCCACTTAATTTGTATTTAAAGCTAATCACATACTTGATTTCAATAATTTTAAAACTATGAAGTGCAGGAGATACACAGATGAAATATGGGACCCGCTAATTTAGCAGCAATGTTAATTTTGCTGATAATGTCTATCCTCATAAAATAGCTTCAACCGTGACATGTAATAACAGCAGTACAATTATATAATAACCAGCTAAACATGCACTCAGAATATCATACATAAATGATGGCAGATATTAGCTACAAATGTCCCATTACAGAATCCTTAAAAAATGCGTATCCTAACCAAAACTTGGTTAAAGAATGGCATAATATTATCTGCGTATATTGCACATAACCATGGCACACATCATTTGTACTCCTCCTTGTCAGGAATGTTTTAATGGTGCTTTCCTAAGGAAAATGATCCCAAATGACTCATTGCAGATCTCACAAAATGAAGTTAGTATTACCAGTAACATATATACCCCTCTGTGCATCTCTACATATATTTGATGATGCCCTAAAGCTATCTAAGAAGATTTCTTAAAGAAAATGTTCCTTCTCTTGGGAGACTTTCATTTTCATTGAATGACTGCTGATAAATCCATGCCACAAAGACCAATTTCACTGCAAGACCTTTCTCAACTAATTTGTGAACTCCTACGACCTAATAAAATATATAAAAAAAACTTGGAATCATTCATTATGTCAGTGTTTGCTCTCTTGTTTTGTCCTGGTTATTGTTTAAAAAGGTCTAAAATCAAATTGCTTTATTTGACAGGCAGGGTATTCCCAGATATTAAAGGATATATATATATATATATATATATATATATATATATATATATATATATATATATATCACCAACTAGGATCCAGCACACGAAAGAAAAATACAAACAGCCGTTTATGGTGTAAAGGCTTTATTCAGCCTCACAGTCTGCCCCACAGACCGGTTTCGCTTTACCAAAGTGTCATCAGTGTGTCATACATCAGCGCCTACTATACAAATATATAGTACAGGTCCTCCTATTATTTAAAGCCACCTTGCTCCACATTAAATGTTAAACTATTATATGGCATACACCCATAATTAATTTAATACTACTACTATGGCAAAATTTACATAATAACACATGACATTTCCATAGAAGCTGATTTGAAATGTAATGGTATTCAGTATATCTAATTGTGGAATGCAATAATTATAGAGCATGTTTTTGTATAATCCTAATATATTGTTATAATATTATACTAGTTTTATTGGACAAATGTTTTATAACTAATCTGGTTAACCATTTTTAAACCAGTATTATATTATATGTCCTACCTACCAATGTTCATTTAAACCTGGCTTAAACAACGCTCCCAAATTTACTATCCATCTACGCTCCTTTATGGTCAAAATGTTATGTTTATCTAGCTCATATGTTATAGTGTCTGCAACCTTATCAATCCCTACAAAGACAAAATGTGCTTTAGGATGCTGTAAAATATGTTTGTATAATGCACTTCTTGTCCTATTACACTTTATATCACTTATGTGAATAGCTATTCTTTGTTTTAGTTTACATGATGTCTGTCCAATGTAGAATGCGCCACATTGGCAGATAGCCATATAAACTACCCAGGATGAATTGCAGGTAACTAGACATCTTATATCAAACACTTTGCTAGTGTTGATGGATGTAAAGGAAGTGGTTTTTGACATCAATTTACAATATTTGCAGTATCCACAGTACGTACTGCCCTTTATTTCAGAACTCCTTGTCTTAATCACATTTCCCTTTTTGTACCTTGACAAGTATTGTCCTATAGATTTTCCTTTTCTATATCCAAACTGACACCTGTTATCCAAAATAGTTGACAAAGATGGATCATTGCTTAATATATTCCAATATTTATCTATTATCTGTCTAATCTTATGTGTATTACTTGCATAAGTAGTTATAAACCTAACTGTATTGGGCTTTTGTCTTTCTTTATCTTTAGGTTCTATCAACAGCTCTTTCCTATCTAAGTTCTGTGCCATATTTCTAGCCTCCTCAATATTCCTAACCTGGTATCCCCTTACCTTGAATCTATTCTCTAAGTCTTTTTCAACCTTAGCATATTCCCTCTGCTCGGAACATATTTTTCTCGCTCGCTGGAATTGTGCTTTGGGTATGTTCTTAATAGTATGTGGGGGGTGGCAACTATGGGCATGCAAGATAGAATTCTTTGAAAATGGTTTACGGTATAGAGATGTAGCTATTGTACCGTCTAATAATTTCATTACATTAACGTCCAAAAAATCCACTGTAAATAAATCTAATTTCCCAATGAATTTTATACCATACATATTGGAATTCAAATAAGTTTTAAAGCTTTCCCATTGTACTTTGTCACCTGCCCACACTACCCAACAATCGTCTAAATACCGACGCCACATTATCAATTGTCCAGAAAAAGGGAAAGGTTCTATATATATATATATATATATATATATATATATATATATATATATATATATATATATATACCGCTCCTCCAGGTAGCCCATAAATAGGTCTGCATATGTGGGGGCAAACTTAGCCCCCATAGCTGTCCCTTTTGCCTGTAAATACCAGTTATTATTGTATTTAAAGGCATTGTGTTCCAAAACAAGCTTCAAAAGTGATAGCAAGAATTCCATTTCTGATGGTGCATATAAGCCCGACTTATTTATCCAATATTCCACTGCTTCCAAGCCTGCATTATGAGGAATACTAGTATAAAGTGATTGAACATCTAGTGTTCCTAACAGGCTGCATGTGGATACCTGTAAATCATCCATCAGTGACAAAAATTGTCTTGTATCCTTTATTCTTGCTCGCACTAGTGATAGTAAAGGCTTGAGTTTAAATTCCAAGTATTCAGATAGAGGCTCTGTTACTGAACCTCTACCTGCTACTATGGGCCTACCTGGGGGAGCTAGTAATGTTTTGTGTATTTTAGGAACCAAGTAGAAATACTGTGAGGTAGGATTATCAACTGTCAGTTGTTCAACTATTTCTTCAGTGACTATCTGTTCATATATTGCTGTTGATAGAAAATCATCTATTATAGATTTAAACCCATAGGTGGGATCTACCATGAGGGAACAGTAAAAAGTGGGATCGTTCAATTGTCTATTGGCCTCAGCTTCATATTCAGCTTTGTCCCAAATGACTGTTGCCCCACCTTTATCAGCCTTTGTTATAACTAATTCAGTATTAGTCCCTAATCTTAACATAGCCTTATGTTCTTCAATTGACAAATTTCTATTGGTATTTTTAAAAATCTCTGCCTGCCTGGTCTGTAACTCCTTTAGTATTAACTGCTCAAAAATTTTTACATTGTTGTTGTATATTGGTTGGAACTTAGATTTTTTTATTTTAAAGCCAGAATCAGGTTGTACCTGTGATGTATCATGCTGTGTAGCAAAATAACATTTCAAATTCAACACTCGAGTAAACTGTTTTATATCTCTAACTGTATCAAAATGAGACAAATAAAATGAGGGCACATAATTTAAACCTTTGTTTAGCAATTTTAATTCACTGGAATCAATATGTTGCTTAGTTAAATTCACCACTATTTGGTTAATGTCATTAGCAATAACCCTTGTTTCATCCGTTGGTCCCAGTGTCTGTAGAAACTGGTCTGTAGGGCCTCATGCTGATATCATATAATCATGTCCATGTCGCTTCTTATGCTTACAGCCCCCCCTCCTAAAGGGGATTTTGATCTTTTTGATGCTGGTGCTTCAGGCGATAGAACATTAACAGGTTCAACTTCAGGTTCCGTATCGGTGTTGTACACCCTGATGAACCTTCTGAAGTATATATATATCTATAATATATTTTGTTTGCCGAATTAGAACATATAAACTAAAAACTTATTACAGATACAGTATTTGTTTCATGCCTTAGACACCAGCACACATTTTATGGTGTCTTAGTGCACCCTCATTTTGTCAGCTATGCACACTAGAATAAAGGTATGCACAATAAGTCCCCATATGGGCTAGGAGTAATAACACTGTAAGGGAAACAAGTGTACTGTCCTCCGAACGTCCATGTTCTGGATTGCCACCTGTTTACTCATGCCTGTGTACTCACAGGACTTCTTGATAATGACAGATACTGCATCAAATTATGCATACAAAGTGAAGCCGATAAGTCACTGCTTGTGTGCACTAGTCACTATTTAATTTTCCTGCAATAGTCATCTGATCTTCAGAAGAGCAATGTATCAGTAACCATAACACAGCATCACAAAGCTGAAAGCAATTCACATTTCCTGTGCTGATACCTATAGAATGTGCTAAATGATTGATATCTTCTTCTGGTTGCTGCTGTGATGAGTTAGGATGTTTGTGTATCCAATTGGACTACGTATGCTAACAATGGTCCATGTTACCATTGTCTGTGGTCATTGTACAGCCTAACTGAATCTTGACTAGCAGTCAAGGTTTCCATCAGTGACAAACACTGAACAGGCAGTCGTGGTGATTTATGACATAATCAGTGAAGAGTTATGTCTTCAACTTGCCTCATGTAGGGGAATAAGGATGCTAGACTGTAGGGTACCCATGCCTTTCTTCAGCTAACTGATCTGCCATTACTCCTTTTATTATACATTGGACAAGGTATGTACACATACTACTCCTAAATATACCGTGCCCCAACCATCATGGTTTTGTCAGTCGTGTGTGAAGCAAAAATTATAGCCATGTTTGTCAGCATATGGCCACTGTGTTAAGGCTACTGATAAGCCAAACAACTCACATTATCATATGGTTGTGCTTCATTTCAGCACAAGTAACATATATGGTGCTGTTGGTACTCTGGTGCTGAATGGCATTGATCCTTTTGTGGATGGCATCATATATACCATCATGATATGTATTTCTATCTTGCAGCATGCCTACAGGACATTGTGAGTCTGGTGTACTTTAGCAATGGTGGTAGGTGGGCAACTGCTTACCATATTGTATCATGAGATGTACATATGGGAAAATTTCATTGTGTTTTTATTTATTTAATGTATTTATTAACTGCAGTTTGTTAACCAGGTTAGTGGACAGTGCCAGACCCATAAGGCATAACAGACATGATTATGCTTTATTACATAAAATATAACAAACTAGGTAGAACATAAATAGCAATTTACTAACAGCAAATGAACATAAAAGCAACATAAGCTATTGAAGAGATACAGTAGAATAAATGAGGCAGCAATTAAATTTACAGATATTCACCAGGCAAATTAGTAGTAGTTTAAAGTTGCACTATTCACAGAGAGTGAAATTATGGACAATTAGAGCTATCTTGTGTTTCTGAAGCAGGAGCACATATATTCTTTTCTAAGGAGATCCTTATTTTTTTCTTAAAATTGTAAAAGAGATCTTGCAATACAGTAATTAATTCAAGAAGAGAAGAAATAGGGGCAAGTTTTAGAAATTATTTTTCACATACAGCCAAGGAGAAATGCGTCTATTAAGTTTGATGCTGGTGTTGCTACACAGAGGACAGGAGTCTTCATGTACTGGAAGTCTTTTGGCTGAGGGTGGGCAGTATCTGCCATTAACAAGTTTGAAGGTAAGGGTATGTAACAAAACAAAAGATGAAGCAAAGACAGGCAGCCAGTTAGCTTTGAATAGAATGGTGTTTGAATAGTGGTACTATTATGACCAGACAAAGGAGCAATAATAGGGAGGGTGTATTCTAACCTTGGGAGTAAAACATTGCTTGTAATAGCCCTGCTAGCCCTAGTGTAAGTAGATTAATGAATTTAGTAGCCACCTTAAGTTGTAGGGATGTATTATTAACTGTTGAGTCAATAAGATTTTTAAAGATGATGGGTCATCCAAAGAAACCACTAAATATTTTGGAATTATGGTGACTGTGATAAAGTTACTAGAAGATCAAAAATTACGAAGTTGGTATTACTGACTATCCTTTTAGAAGTACTGTATTACTTATGGATAATCGGTTGTGGGTAAGCCGGTTTTAAACTATAGATAAGTCAATTTGTAAGGCATTAACTAACTTCTAGGAAGATTTGTGAGCATTGATAAAGACTATGTCATCAACATACAGAATAATATTGAGATGTGGAAAGTCCCAAGGAAGTCTGATGATGTATGAAGAGAAGAGGAGGGGTTTTAAAAGAGATCCTTATGGGGCTTCAATATCAGCAGATCCTAAGGAGGAATGGTCATTTTAATCAACAATTGTAAACAGTTGGAAAGGTAGTTTCTGAAACATTAAGTTACTTCAGAGCAGAAGCTACACTCTAGTAATCTTGTGAGTAGTAGACCATGATGAACAGTTTCAAAATCTGTCTTAATGTCGAGAAAAATGGCCCCATGAGTAATCCCTATTCCATGTCTGAGTTAATTTCTGAAGTTAGGACAAACATAGCAGGCAGAGTAATGCATATTCACTAGAAACCACTTTGCTAGAAAGGAAATTGTGAGTCTGGTTATATTCAAGAAGTTGATTGCAGATAACTTTTTTGAATATTTTGGTTTAAGGGCACAAATTTGTGATGGGTTTGTAGTGAGAAGCTGTCTTGGGATGAAAGATCTTAGGTAAGGAAATGATAACAGCAGGCTTAAAACCTGGAGGGAGGGTTTCTGTAATGATTTGCAAGTGCAATGTTTAGTTTATGGCAGCTGTTGATGCCAAGATCTCTGCCATCATTATGGCATGACAAAGGTGTTGTTCTCTGACATTTTGTAGGACATCACATGACAGGACAGTTGGAAATGTGCATAGGGTTGCAAACATGTGCCTGCATCTGCAGACTCATTATTTTATAGTAGGTGTTGCTGAAATGGGTATGGATCTGTGTGCATTATTTTTCAGTGTGCATACCTGATGCTGTTGCTATGCCACAAAAGTGACAACCTGTCCATGTGGTGGAGTTGTTGTTGAAAATGTTACTGCAGATGTTGAGCAATAACCAATATTATGAAGGACATCATCACTTCAAAGATAGTTGCTCCACTGCGGAGCATTGTGTATGCACTGATAAGTGACTACAGGTTTCCCAGATTACTCTGATAGGCATGAATATTGTTATTATCAACTGCAAACAGTCCTTATCTTTGAACTACACTGGTACAATGTGAATGGATACACTGTGACATATCAATGTAGCTCATAGTCCACATAATGCAGTATCATCAGTTTACATAGACTGAGAATCAGTTCACCACACCTACCAAGCAAAACACTTGAAACATCCTTTTTGTCCCCCTACACCCACTGTGTGTGAGACTTTGTCTTTATACTTCCTCACATAAGCATACTAGCTTCATGATCCTACAGCTGTATGGAGAGGTGAAACAATCTACAAGGTGACAACAGTATCCACATGGACAGAAATCTCACATACAGTTCATTTAATATAAAATGCAGTCAGGGAAAGGTAACTTTGAGGAAACATTATCAGGTACTGAGCGAATAAACATTTACTCTAAGCCACAAGTAGGACTTCCATGTGAACACAACACATTTGTGCTTGGGGTACATGACCTCATGAGCACTGTGACAGTCTGTGAGCTACTGCTGCAAAATGTCTCAGTGCTGCTGCTACAGCAGTCAATGTTTTGCTTAATGCAGCATATTGCATGCATACCACCATGCCAGAGATTTTGATTTTAGCCTCCTCCACCTTTACATCTTTTCCAGGATCACTCCAACTGTTTTCTGCTATTTGTTGTTCCTTGGAATCATGTTGATAGATTGACACCTTTTTCCCCCGACAGCAAAAACTTTAAAAATGTTTCACTGAAAGCACTGTCGGTGAAACACTTCACATGGGGCAAGCCCTCCTGAACCACTATGTTAGAGAACACTTCCACACCCCCAAACTTAAATATACCTACACTGAGGCTGCACAACAGTGGAGAAAAGGGAATTCTCTACTGCCAGTAAAAGTGCTTTCTGTGAAACATTTTCACTGAAACAGCCAAAAATGCCATTGATCTGTTGATAGGCTCCCTTGTCATCCCTCTCCATATTCCAGGGGTGGTTTGTGATGAGGAATTGAAGTTACCTGGCGGCTGAATGCCATATGGCAAGTTTGGCACATATTCCCCACCCAACAAAGCAGTAAGTGTGTTGGGGGTGGTCAGATTGCACTGGTGCGATCTGAGACCATGTCATCCAAACAGCTGTGTCTGGCACCTACTACAACAGGTGTCTTAGCTGGAGATCTGTGTAGTTTGTATTGTGTACTCAGGGGTTGAACCAGTTCATTCTAATTGTACCTGTTTATTTGAATTGGACTATGATAACCATTCAGCTTTTCTGATCTTGTGCTCATTTCACATTGGCATGCTTCCTCTGTACCTTCTGTGCACTCTGTTTGCATGCTATTATGTGTAATGTTCTTGTGTTGCACTGGTGGTTTCCAGCACCGGCTTACCTTAGTAGAGGAGGTTTATTTCTGGTGATGTGATTAGTCTGACAATGTGAATGCATTAGCTGTACTTTGTATTTCCGGTCATCTTTCTGGTGTTGCTATACACTATACTGAATGGTGCTTTTGTCAGGCTGTTTGGGGACAAATTATACAGGATGCAGAATGCCATGAACATACAATGTTTCATGTTAAGGGGCACTCCTGTACTCCGTCAGAATCATCAAGGCAGAACCATATAATTATATAAGGGAATACATGGTCTGTGCTGTACTGTATTTGTCAACAGGTCAACTTATATACCTCCTTGGCTCTATCATTAAGACCAGTTCTATAGTTAATAGCTAGGGATTGAGTGTGTATCTTGCATTCCCCACCAAGCATCCAAGTGAAACTGTAACACTTTGCATGGCATACTTCAGTCTTGCTATATGCTAAGTGTGTGCATCGTGGTTTATTCATGAATGTGTTGCATGTACATCCATTATAATGAAGTAATAAAATAAACGCTACAAAGTACTGGATTCCTTAGAGGAACACTGACACTAACAAGATGAAATTCCACTGGTTTAATAAAAAACTAAAACAAATCCAGGTGTATTGTTTTCATCCACAAATAGTGTGGACTTCCTCAGAATATCTTAAATTAATCAATCAAGCGTTTAAATACTGATTTAGGCACTAAAAGTACAGAGCCCCTTCATTTAAAGAAAAATACACATTTCATATGCACTTAAAAACTGCATAAATATTCACTTAATAGTACAAAAAACATTATGCAAAATGTACTGTACAAAATAGATTGTGCAAAATGAATTGTAAAATACATTATACAGACTCACATCTGTAAGACCATTTTAAAAATGTTTAAACACACTTTACGATGATAGCAGTTGCCAATGTCTATAATAGTTATGATAATTATGATGATTATATCATCATGCTTAATATCAGTGGGAGATACTTCAACTTAAATGTTCCATTACTAAACAGGAAGAATATGTGAAATAAATATAAACATAAATAGTGTATTTTGGAATATACACCTCAAGTAAATCAAATAAAAAGCATTTTAAGTAGGAATTGGAACATACTTACGGCTGACAAAGATAAAAAATATAGTCTGGGAGACCCCTCTGTATATAAAATGGGAAGGAAGGTAAAAATGATTTTAGAGAGGAGCAACATGGTCAGAAATATTAATCAACAGAGAAGAGGTACAAGATGATGTGGAAGTTGTAGACAGTGTCAGGCCATATTAGAAATTAAGGGTACTACTTTGGAGAATATAAATAAGACCAACATTATATTTCAGTATGGTAATTGTAATACTAGGAACATCATATATATGACCAAATGTATGACCTGTCCAAGCTTCTACATAGGTAAAACAGACAGAATGTTCAAAAAGAGAATTTATGATCACGTATACGCCATAAAGAAAAAATATAGTACTAATGCACTATTTATGCATATAGATAAACATGGGGAAAGTCATGGTTTTAGATTTGCAATATTAGAACACCTTAAGCTGGGACAAAGAGTAGGTAATTATAAAGCTATTTTAGGTCAGAAGGAAGTTAGATGGCAGATCTTAACTGACGCCTCAAATGAACCAGGATTAAATGACTATATAACAATTAAACCCATATTACAGATGCATATATAGAGACTGTAACGTAATGCTATTATAGGAATTTCACATTTCACATTACACACTCATATTTTACAACTATTTAAACCTATTTATGTTTATATTTATTTTACATATTCTTCATGTTTAGTAATGGAACATGTAAGTTGAAGTATCTCCCACTGATATTAAGCATGATGATGTAATTATCATAATTATCATAACTATTATAGACATTGGCAACTGCTATCATCGTAAAGTGTGTTTAAACTTTTTTAAAATGGTCTTACAGATATAAGAGCCTGTATAATGTATTTTACAATTCATTTTGCACAACCATTTTGCACAATCTGTTCTGTACAATACATTTTGCATAATATTTTTTGTACTATTAAGTGTATTTTTATGCAGTTTTTAAGTGCATATGAAATGTGTATTTTTCTTTAAATGAAGGGGCTCTGTACTTTTGGCACCTAAATCAGTATTTAAATGCTTGATTGATTAATTTAAGATATTTTGAGGAAGTCCACACTATTTGTGGATGAAAGCGCTAAATGTGAATTCGTTTTAGTTTTTTATTAAACCAGTGGAATTTCATCTTGTTAGTGTCCGTGTTCTTCTAAGGAATCCAGTACTTTGTAGCGTTTCTTTTATTACTTCATTATTTGGTTGCTGAATGCTATTGTGGGGTTTACATCCATTATAAACCAAATGTGGTCACACATGACCTGTATCTGCATATTCTGAGGGCAATATCCCTGTGATTCCATGTTAAGTATACCAGTGTTTCACTTACAATGATATTTTTGTGTTTCAATGCATTGCTATTGATTTTTTATAATAATTGATATGACAATAAATGCACTTTGACAGGATCTTTTACTTTTTATATGGAACAGTATATGCTATAGCACAGTTTAAAATTGGTAAGAACTTTTGCAAGACTGTCATTACATGTTTTTTTTTTCAGGTGGTAGATAAAAGTGATGTTTTTGCTTGCTTTATCATTGGAGTCATTTGTGCATTTGTTCTTTTGAAAAGTACTGGTATACCACTGAATTAGTCCTAAAATCTCTGTGCAATTTTTTTAAACAGCTTTTTTTATTAATTTTAAAACAAAGATTGTAGAAATTATTTAAAGATAAATAAAACAAAACATAACTATTTACAGATATCTACAGCAAAATCAAACATAGAAAACCAATTCATTAAATTTATCAAGTAAATTACTTAATTTTGACAAAAATCTAAACTTGTGAGCAATATTCGAAGTTCTCATTTTGGCAGTTAATTATTTTTACATTGTTTGTTAAATTAATTCATTCAGTAAAAGAAACAGTAGTTTTACATTTCCAATTATTTGTGACTATTTTTCTTGCTATAGTTAAAATGGATCAAAGGAGAGGTACCTGCACCCTGGGAATGGAATCCAGAACTGGAGCATTAAATAAAATCAATGGAGTTAGAAATTATACAATTATCTGTCCACAAAGCATGGGCAACATTTCTAAATTAAACCCCAAAAAAATACCATATGAAACCACTCTGCATTAAAGACTTCATTACACCTCAAACAATAAATTTTCCCATCGTTATATATTAAAACTACTTTATGTGGAGTTAAAAAAGCTCTGTGAAGAAAGCTCCATGTATATATTTTCCAGTAAAGAGAAGAAGTGGAGTTTCCCACATATTTAAGAATTAACTATTTATCTTCACCAGAAAAGGCCCTCTCATTAATCTTAGCTGAATAACTACAAAATAATGAGTCTGTGGAATCCAAACTATTCTTTTATTATTTTATAAATTATTGATATACATGTTTTATTCTTGAGTCACTATTGATTTTGAAAAAGAAAACTCCCGTATGTTTGGTATATGTTTTGTTTGAAAATCCATGGGGATTTTGATTTTATCACTAACATATTTTTTACAAGATTGTACAGTCAAGCAATTATTATTTTCTAAACAATGTCTTGCAAAAAGATAATCTGTATTGTGTGATTTATTTCTGATTAAGAATTGATGCCAAAAAATGAAATATGCATCTCTAAGGTCTAGCACATTCTTTATTTAAAAGTTCCCCAAACAACCCACAGTATTTGATCTAGGGAACAATAAGAACAACACATTTTTAACTATATAGTTAGAATTCATGAATCTTTGAAAATTTATAAGGATGTAATCAGTGAAGGGAGAGGAATAGTATTTTTTCTTTTCATTTAAACAAAAGTCTTTCAAGATACAGTAACATTTATTAAGTCTAAATTTAGAAAAAGATTCTACAATATAGCTGTTATTACTTATTAATCTTTCACGAATGGATTTCCAAGTGGATTGGTAAGAGGAATTTAACCACAGAGATATTAAATCAAGAATTATAGATTTGGCATATATGTCAACATGTGGAAAACTTAATCCATTTGTTGCCAACTTTTAACATGCCAGTCAAAGGATATTCTTGTTTTATTGAGGAACCAGAGAAAATTAAGAAAAGTAGAATTTAATTTCTTAAAGATTTTTAGGAAGGAGAATAATTAGTGATTAAAAACAGAGACGTATTTTAGGTAAGATTATCATTTTAATTAAAGCAAGTCTGTCTTCCATTGTAAAAAATGTTCTAATTAATCATTATTTTAGTAACAGTGTCTATGAAATTACTATAATCATTTGCTATTGAGGCTTTTACAACAAATTTAGTTATAATTCCCAGATTTGTGAATTTTCCCAAACAAAATTCTTATAGTTTCTTAAACAATGATTAACTTTTTTATTAATAAGTAAAGTTTCTGTTTTATCAGAGTTAAACATTAAACCTGATTCTTTTTCAAAGTAATTAATAGACTTAGTTACATTTTCTATTGAAGCTTCATTATCAGTACTTGTTATTAAAATGTCATCTGCAAATAACTGAACTTTACAGGAATAACTTTCATCTATCGAGAATTCCTGAATTTTGCTATTAGAGCTAATAAAGTTTGCAAAAGGTTTAATTGCTAAAGCAAATAATTGCAGTCACAAGGGACAGAGCCCTGTTTTGTACCATTTAATATTTTGAAAGAGCTAGAAAGAAAAGAGCCAGTTTTAATAAAAGAGAATGAGTTACTATATTGATTAGTTATAAAATTTATAAAATCTAGGGAAAATTCATATTGTTTAAGTGCTTTGAACAAATAATTCCAACTAATAGACTAAAAGCCTTATTTATATCTAGACTTATTATACTTTTTTGTTGTTTTTATTAGCCAGATCTATTAAAGTATTAAGCCTAATTATGTTATCCTGAACCTTTCTATGTAGTATAAAACTAGTCTGATCATCATTGATTAATCCTGGCATAATAATGTTCAATCTTTTTGAAAGAATAGATATAAATATTTTATAATCAACATTCAATAATGAAATAGGATGGTAAGAAGAACATATGTTAGAGTCTTTATTTGGTTTCAAGATAAGATATATCAGGGAATATTTCCAGGAAGTGGAATGGTTGACATATGTTTAACTTGTTCAAAAACTTTTAATAGGATGTTTAAAATATTCTCTGGGAAAAAAATGTATAATTCTGGGATTATACCATCAAGTCCAGGGACTTTATTTGGTTTAAGATTATTAATTTGATATTTTAACTCTTTAAAAGGAATGACTTATCAATTTTGGATCTTGGTTCTTTGGTTAATTTAAACCTTACATTGTCTTTCAAAAAATCATTGGTTATATTGTTGATAAGTCTGTCTCTTTGTTATTAATTTCTTTATAATATCTCCTAAAGCATTCTAGTATGTGTTTTAAATCAGTCACTTTTTTATTTTTATCACCATGTTTGGAAATTATATCTTTAATATGATTAATATTTATTTTTTGTTAGATCTAGCAGCCAACCAGTGTCAACTTTTTGGTTTTAGTGAGTAAGTTTGTAATTTAATTTTTTCCAGATGTATTGCTATTTTATGGTGAAGTACATCAAGAAATTTCTGATTTAATATTTTCAGCTCAGCATTTGTCGATTTTCCATAAGGTTTTAAATTGAATTTCAATTTATCTATATTAGACTGCAAAGACATCAACTCCTTATACCACTTTTTTGCATATGTACCCTTTTAATTCTTCCATATAGATAAGCTTTTAAAGAATCCCAGAGAATTACTTCTGAAACTTCTCCATGATTATTAATTTCAATGTATTTGTCTATTTGCTTTAGACACCATTCCTTAAAGTCTTTTAATTTTACAATATAAGAAGGGATTATCTGGTAGTAAATCAAATTACTTGGCTTTAATGTTAACATAAATGTAATAACATTGTGGTCAGATAAAGGACATGAAGTTATCAATACATGTTCAATTTTAGTAAATGAACTACTAGAAGTAAGAACTTTATCAATGTTTGGTGGGTGCCAAATCTATAAGAATAATGTGTAAAGTTAAGAGAGTTAGTTGATTTAATATCAAATGTATCTTTCAAATGTTGAGAATTAATAAAATTATCTATTTGCTTACCTACTTAGGATAGCTTAAAACCTTATCAGTAGTTATGTCTTTACTAGGAAGAGTACAGTTAAAATCTCCTGAAATAATCGATTCAATTTTTTGTATATAAGGTTATAATATGCAAATATTCCTTGCAACTTTGGCTCCAATTCCAGGTATCCAGTAAGAATTCACAAAAGTATAAGATTTTGTCAATTTCTACTACTGCTAAACCCAACATGTCATTTTTATGGTGTTTAATATTTTAGGCATAGGTAATGAATTTCTCCAAAGAATAAGAAAATCTCTTTTTTATTTTAAAAGAGAGCAATCGTTTAATATCAATCTATCTACACCTTCAGATAACACATGCATTTCTTGTAAGGAAATTATGTGAGCTTTATACAGTTTTGAATATGTGTTTAAAATGCTACAGTGGATCATTAAGACCATTGATATTTAATGAGAGACAAGTATATGTCAGCATTCATAAGAACATGTAAATGCACTGATTTAAGATGATTTAACTTAAAAATATAATAACCAAGTACCAATAATTGTTGCTGTGGACAGATACAAAAAAAAAAAAAAAAAAAAAAAAAAAAAAACAAGCAAAATTTCAGACATATGCATTCAAACCTCCCATCATGGAATGAAAATCAATGTAATCATACAAATCATAAACCAACCAACCCATTCCAATGTTACCAAGCTAAACAGTTGCTACTGCTTCTTACTTTAAAAGAATATTATTAATTATAACTATTTAGAGCCCACACAAGTCATGTTGAAAGGAAAAAAATACAAAGTATTAGAGAAATATTAATATTTATGATCATACAAATATAAAGTTGGAAATGTTAATAATAAAGAATATGTATTTCAGAATATATCAAAAATATCTCAGAAATAATGCATTTCAAATTTCTCTGTTTGACTAAGACATTTTATATAGTCATTTGTTCTAATTAATATTACTATAGAAAATACTATAAATAGCCTAGTATTTAAGCATTTATATGGAGGAAATAAATAAAACTGACAACACCTGTGACACATTAACTTATAGACATCATAACACCATTACATATCAAGACCATGTATCATAAAACTTTTAAAAATCATTTAATAACATGGGCAAAAAGGTGAGAGTAATAGAATATGGAAGTGTAATTAAAAGGTGCTACAATTTAAAATTACATATTTGTGTATATTATATGTGCTTATCTATGCATAATATATTTACATGGATGTGCATACTATAACCTGTGTATGTGTTTGTAAATTATGAGTAGATGCCTGTTATGTATATTAAACATTAAAAGAGTGCATATGTTCTGTATATCTATGCATGAGAGAGTAAATATACAAATGAGTGAGTGTTTTTAAGTGAATGTTTGTTTGTTCTATGAATGTATGTATATTACTATTGGTACTACTAGTACTTGGAATATACATTTAACATCTAACTTCTGTACAGTAATCAATCTTTTATGATTATATTTTAAGCATCATATACTTACAAATTTGATTATAGTACTTTTCATTGCCATATTCTGAAATGTGCAGATCAAGTTTTTGTATTAATCATACTGTTGGAAAATGAAAATTCTTGAAATGATTTAAAAGTCATTTTAGTGTAGAATAAAATTACATATTTCGCTAACAAATGCAGAACATTTCAAAGAGTTAAATCTGCTCACAAATATTATTTTACAATAATTAGTGAAGTAACTGAATAATTAAGACAACAGATGCTGAGCAAATAGAGGTGTTTTAAGTATTTTCTTCTCTAAACTGTTTCATATAGCACAAAAAACAACTTATAGTAAAATATAAGTACAGTAATGTATATAAATGCTGGTATATGCAAATTAATATCTGTGTAGAAGTCAAATAAATATATTTCTCTCAGAGCAAGTTAATAGTCACTGTTAATAGTTTACAGTCAACTATCTGTAAAAAATTTGTATAAAAACAATTTTATAGCAACCAGTGTGCAGAGGTGTGAACCATATGTTATCCCATATAAGATATGCTAGCTTTCTGCATGTTTGTTTTCATTTGTATTTTATTAATGAAGTCTTCCCTGTGTTTAACTTTACAGTTTTGTTGCATTGCACAGCTTTTTTGGACACCACATCAGGTGTTAGATTTCACAATTGCATTTTAAGGAAAGCATCAGGACAACTGTATACTGAAGTAATACCAAAAGTTATGGGGGTATTTAGTTTTTGTAGGCAGTTATACCTTGTATAAATACATCTGTAGACCCCTAACTTATGAATAGAAAAGTGTGGTCTGTGTAAATATGTATTTCAGTTTGGGTGTGTTTTTTGCATGTGGATGTCCTTATGTATATAGAATTGCAATGTAGCATCATTTACTTAAGTACGGATGCTTAATCTGCATCTTATCAACTTTCAGATGATTAATAGCTCTCTATAAAGATATTTTAATACACTGCCAGATGTTGTGTATGACACATGTCATTCTCTGTTTACTATGCTATCAGCATCATTCATGCTATGCATTTGTAAGTATTCTGCATTCAACCAACAGTCTTGATGCTTAACTACCTCTTTGTATTATATTTCAGGTTTTCCATTATCTGTGGATCACCCATAGTCTGTGCATTTGTTATATTTTTTATGAGATTAAACCTTAAGGTGTGCCACTGTCTGTTGCAAGAAGCAGATCAGTTATTTTACTTATTAGATCTTATTTAATGAAATCATCTATTCTTGTGAAGAATCTGTATTCTGAGGGAGCCCATGTAGAAAATACCAGATAGTCCTTGAACAATGCAAAAGTTAGAAAATGTCAGAAATATAAGACATAGCTAACAAAGAAGTTAATGGTTTGCACTTCCATAAACAAAATGTGAATATGAAACAATATACTAGGTTAGTGACAATAATGGATCAGTTAAGGAAAGTAACCTATTAAAAATGAGGTCTCACAATGCCAAGTCCTGAAATGTTTAAACTGAATAATTAAATATCCAGTCTATCAGTGTGTAAATATTTATGTGTACTATATAACAGGTAGAATGTTACTGAGCCAGAGAAACTGTAGAGGAAATTCCATTACTCTAACGGGTATGTCTTTGTTTATCAGAAATAAAATTCTGAATAGCAGTACCTGCCTAATTCATTTTTATTAAAGTTATATTAGTTTTTTCAGCTTCTTTTATGACACATTCAAACTAGTAATGTTGTTTTAAACAAGCATTTTCATCACTATAAATGACATATTCCCCTGTACTGTGATGATCTGCTGCATTAGTATATTATAGTTACACTGTACTTATATAAAGGATACAACTTTCACTGAACTATAATTAGGATGACCACAAGATGTCACTAAACAGAGATAAGTACCAGGTGTCTTTAAGTCTGAAGATGTCTTCTTTTTCTTCTTCCCACTGCATTCTTCTTTTCATTATTCTACTTCTTAAAAGATAATGAGCATAAAAACTACATGGATTTGTTTTAAAGTTTACTAGATTAATTTTAAATGTTTTATTTTTGCGTTTCTGCTGCTTGTTTTAACATTCTAAAAGTTCACTTCCTGTAAATGAGAGTTAAAGTTCAAAATGCAGTTCCTGCAGCACAGGCAGCTTGAAAATGAAATCTAGACTGTTCTAACTTGGAAAAAAAATCTAAAGCAATTTAACTAACAGTAGGTGGGAAAAGGGACTGAAAAGAAGCAGTTACTGTAAAAAAAACAGTCAGTAGCATCTCTAATTGTTTTAATGAGCCCAAGTAATGAAAAAACAGAACACTAGTTAAACCTATTAAATGAAAGTGAAGTAATGTATATAAATGATTTTCATGCAGCCCAAACTACTCAACACAACGCCCACTGCACATTGATAAAGTTTAACACATACAACCACATTCACCAGATAGAATAACCAAAAAAAAAAAAAACAGATTACTTGAATGTATAGAAAATATATAAATTAAGTGGATTAAACAATTAAACATGTTAATATGTACCCCCACATACACACTATTCTCTGTATTAGAAAATAATGTTTGAGAGGATTTAAGTAAAACAATAGAGACTTATAAATAATAGTAATATTAATATATGTGTGTATATATATATATATATATATATATATATATATATATATTTATACACACACCATTTCAGATACTGTCAATATACCACCACCACATACACACTACTATTTATGTTTAAAAATAAGGTTAGAGAGAATTAAAATACAATAATAAAGAGACTTATAATTAATAATAATAACATATATACACTATTTCAGATACTATAGAAAATGTATTTTGATAAAGCATAACAATTTTTTTTGTTTGTTTTACCTTGTATTTAATGATGAACTGTAATAGATGAGAAAATTGAATACCTGTGAGAAAGCTATTTAGACAATATAGAAAATGAGAACAACATTAATTTTCTTTATTTTTTTACTATTTTTGTCCTTTGTAGATCAGCTATTTCTTGTTGCTTGTCTCTTTAAGATGAGTACAATCCATTTTTTTCTAATTGATTAAAAAATTTCTTTTTCTGAGAAAAGTCTATTGCATCTTCTAGAGAATTAAAAGTTTTCTAACTGTCTGGTAAAAAAATCCTAATTCTGGCTGGAAAATTTAGTTGAGCTTTAATGCTTAGCTTCTTTAAGTCTTTTATGAATGAAATACATACTTTCCTTTTGGTAATAACAAATGCAGTATAATCATTGTCAAACGTGATAGTGTTGTTATTTATTTTTATCAGAGATTTAGCCCAAGAAGTCTTCACAACCAGGTTCTTGTCTTGGCTGGAGGGAAATTTTACAATAATAGATCTGGGGACCAGAGGATTTTTCTTCAAAGAAGAAGTCGAAAGAGGTCTATGGGCTCTTTCAATACCAAAACAGAGAGCTTCTGGTAGATTTAGAATTTTAGGTATCCAGTTAGTTAAAAACAGCAACATATCATCTTCCTTCTTCCTTTTCTGGTATTCCACGTATACTAATATTATTTCTTCTAGATCCATTTTCTAGGTCATTTAGTTTTTCTATAAGCAAGTATTGTGATTCTCACTCTCTGCCATTTTGTTATCCAGGTTGTTTAATGTGTCTTCTATTGCTGAGATCTGAACAGATAGTTGTTTTATGATCTCTTTTAACATTTCTGTTTGTTTCTTTTTTTGTATTGTGCCTTTAGATCACAAGTTTATCAAATTTAACAGAAAGCTCACGGATAGTATCCATTATAGACTGTAATTCCTTTTTCGCTGAGTTGTCTTGAGACTTCACTTTTGAGTGTCTCATTCTGTCACAACAGTCAATAAAACTTCTGACAGGATAAAATCGAAGAAAAACACAAAAAGTTGATATTTCTTTCAAATAGTTGTCCAAGTTTGTTTAAAATACTCAAAATATATATAAAAATATATTTTTGTCAAGTTTGAATAATAAAATCCTGTCAGAAAAAAAATATAATAAAGCAGAGTTAAGACTTTGTGTTGTTAGTAGTTTGCCATCTTGGCCACTACCCCGTGTTTTTTTTTTCTGTGCAGTTGAGTAGGCTTATCCCAAGACCAAAATTATCAGCACACGTCTTAAAGAAGACTTCCTTATGGACACTAAACACAAGTCATCCAAACAGCTCAACATCAAACCCTTAAAAACTGAATTGTGGTCTTAGTTACATTTTCCTTCTTAAGTTAATCTTCCCATGTGGGCAAATAAATACATAATTCATATCAATCTGTATCTTATAACAACTTTCTTCATCCAAGTATTTCTGTACTGTTCAACTGCATGAAGTTTGCATTTTTGGGAAAAAGGCCACTGAAAATAAATTGTAGTGGCTGTAATTTCCTATTATCTAAAGCTATACTGCTACATGAAAACATACAACAGTACCTCTGCTAAATCAGTGATTAGTCATTTTAACAACTGCCACTAGAAATGTCATTCCCTTTTCAGTTCTTTTTTCCTCTTTTTTTGATAATTTGAACATCACCTTTCCATAAAAGTAACACACCAGCTTCCCATAACTCTTTATTCTAACATGTTTCTCTGCCCTGTTCTTTTCAACTGGCATCAACATAGCCACTGTCCCCTTCACTCTTTCACAAGCTCTCTGTATTTTTTTTTTCCATTTTTTCATATTCATTGTGATATAGCTACTATTGCTAGTGTGTCATCAATGCATCCTAGAGCAAACGTACCACTGCAATCATGGGCTCCTCAATTACCAAATTTCATTACTGGACCTCACTCCTAAAATGTATCAGATGCATTTTTTGTTGTGTCTTTTTATTGATTTTTACAAATATACAAATATAACATAATGTAACAAGTACTCACATAAGCAATAAATGTGAACACCTTATAAAGTCTTACAACATGATGACTGGCCACAAGTGAAAAGTGCCTATAGTAGTAGTAGTATTACTAAAAATAACAGTAATAATAATGGTAAAAATAATAATACATTCACTCTGGCATTTGCAGTGAATAAGAATACAGTCTACTCCTAAACTCCCTGCCCTCTCACAGTGTTCAGTAGTTGCAGTCAATCAGTACATCATTAACAACATATTAAACCACTGCACCCAACATCCACTCATAGTACAATACTAGGCTATCCCAGAGGCTCTTATAAGCCTAGCCAAGAATTTCACCCATGTTCCCATAAAGTCAGCACCTGTTTTCCCTGTCCAGCAGGGACACAGGTGGGATCCCAGGGGTATATTTTCTGTTTTTCATCCAGTTGTCAAGATTCCTCTTAAAGAGGGCTAGTGAGGTACTCTGCTTGACATGAAGAGGAAGTCTATTCCACAGATGGGGGAGTCACTGGAACACAAATCTATCCCACCAACAAGTTCTATTAATGTCACAGACCAGGTTGAGACCTTGCATGCAGGTTGCATGAGTGGAGTTTGACTTATGGATATGCAGCAAGTTCATCATGGCTGAATCTGAGATGGCTTTGTATGCCAGACACAGGTCACCTCTGAGCAGTCTGTACAAGACTGAATAGAGGGACAAGGCTTTTTGCCTGTCTGTATAGGATAGGTGTTTGAGACCCTAGATTTTTCTGGTCAGGAAACTCTGTGGTCTCTCCAACTGCTGCATGTTTTGCAAGGTACATGCCGAAGGGGGCATTGTACTCGATAATGGGTCTGATAAGGGAGGTGTACAGGGATGTTATGACCTCCTTTTCCCTGGAAGAAATACTCTTACTTATGAGGTGGGCCATGTCGAATGCCTTCCATACAACTGAGGCAACATGGTGGTCAAAAATCAGGTTGCTATTAACCTGGGTGTCCAAGTCCTTCACGACTAATTGCTTGCTTAATACATTTTTATTAATGTGATAATTAGTGGGGACACAATTTTCCCCAAAGGGGATAATGATGCATTTCTTGACATTTAGTTTGAGGTCATACTTCTGGCACCAGTCATTAGTTTGGTTAAGGCCCTCTTACAGGATGTTCACATCACTAGGGGAATTTATGACAGTGCCCATCTTGCAGTCATCTGCAAACTTGGTCAACCACAGACCACTGGTTTTGGCTTGCCCCTCAGAAAAGTATATCCCAAACAATAGAGGTCCAAGACTGATCCTTGGGGTATGCCACTTGTTAAAGGTCTAATACTAGAGGTGGCTTCCCCTATTTTGACTGAGTGGATTCTATCAGTGATCCAGTTAGCTACCCATCTAGTAACATATGGGCTGATGCCTTGCTGGGAGAGTTTATCTATTATGCCCCAGTAGGGAATAGTGTTGAAGGCTTTGGCTAGGTCAAGATAGGCGGTGTGCACTGTCATGCCATCATCCATGGCTTTGGTGAATGTTTCTAAGAAGGCAACCAGGTTTAACAGGCATGATTTCCCTTTGGCAAAACCAAACTGTGTGGGATCAAGTACTTGGAGGTTGCCAATGTCCTTGTTTACAAGGTCCATGATAATGCATTCCATGGCCTTGCAGATCAGGCTAGTTGGGCTGATGGGCCTATAATTGCCTGGGTCGGTGGATGCTCTACCTTTGTGCATATGGATGACAATGGCTGTCCTCAATTCTGCTAGAATGAAGCCGGTGCACAGGCTTTGGTTGAATAAGGTGCCTAGTGGTGCTGACAGCTCTTGCCTGAGTTCATGTAGGACACAGTCAGGGATTTTGTCGGGTCCCATGGAGGCCATATTTTTTGCCTTTGAGAGGGATATTAATAACCTGGTCCCTGATGATGAGTGGAGGGCGAAGGTGCTGGGGATGTCCTTGTTTACTGATGGGGTGAAGTTTTCACTGAACTTGTTTGCCAGCAGGTTGGCTATATCTATGGCATTTGTGTATGTGGTATTCTTTACCACCAATTCAGAGCAGATTTGGGAGTTACCTTTGAGATTACTGATGTATGCAAAGAAGGCCTTGTGATTGTCTTTAGTGGATGTGACCGATTTGGTCTCGAAGTTAGCCTTAGAGGATTTCACCAGTGACCTTATTTGCTTGTTCAGACAAAGGAGAGATTGCTTCCAACTTGGCACCTACTCCTTCTTGGTCCTGGTCAGCAATTTTTTTCCTTTTATTATAGAGTCTGTTTATTGCTGCTGTCCACCAAGCATGTTTACTCTTCCTGAGGAAGATGATTTGGTCCTGTCAGTTACTGCTAAGTCCATGTAGCTATATAGGTGCTCATATAGTTTTTTTGGTCTAGGCTTGGGCATTAGTGCTTGATTCAATTGAAAGGATGGTGGCTGTGAAGCTGCTTATACCTGCTCTCAGGAGGTTGTAGTCAACTTTGGAAACGTTTTTTTGTTTGACCCTGGCAAGAAGAGATGGTCAGGGGAGATGGTGACTTTGAAAGTGACTTTATGGTCAGATCTTACCAAGGAGGATGACACTGTAGGGGTTCTATAGTGGTTAGTACCAGGTCCAGGATATTTTCACCTCTTGTGGGAGTATTGACCAGGTGATCCAATGCATTGGCATTAACGAAGTTGAGGAATATCTAGGTGTTCATGTTTGAGCTAGAATAGGTCTTCCAGTCTATGGTTGGGTAGTTAAAGTCACCCAGGATCAGGGTAGAGGGTTGAATCTTGATGGATTCAAGTAAGTCCAGATAGGTGGAGTGGGCCTACTGAGTCATGGTTGGAGGTCTGTAGCCAGCTATAATTTGAATAGGTGTTTTATCAGTAGTTAACTGCACCTAGAGTATCTCCTGTGCATCATACTGTTTGACCATCCTGGAGGTGTGTATGTCTTTGATAAATATTGAAACTCCACCTCCTTTGGGTTTGTAGCCCTCTGTTTGGGTTCTGAAAGTATGGTAGGAGAAGTAACCTGGTAAGGCTGGGGTGCTCTTCGGAGCTTTGAACCAGGCTTCAGTGAATGCACAAATGTGAGCATCTTCTAGGGTGAGGAATGCTTGCAATGAGTGCAGTTTCATGTTAAAACTCCTAACGTTTAGCAGCATGACCTTTAAATTTCGTTTAGAAGAATTTTTCACGTTGGTAATCCTCATGACCTTGCCTAAAAAAGGCATTACGGGTGAGGCAAGAACCTTTGCCAGAAGCCTGAAGCCCAAGGGAGACAGATGAAGGCCATATCTGGCAAAGCATTGTGGTCTGTCAGACATGTCCTCCCAGGCTGTCAGGTACTGGATCCCCTTGGAATGACACCAGAAACTAAGCTAATTGTTAAAAGTCAATCATTTTCTGTTTGTACTGAGGCATCATTCTGGGTGATGGTAGGATGCTGCCATATCATTTCTTGCTCAGCTACATTACTTTCTCTCCAGGTGTCAACATACACCCTCTACAATAACAATGATTCCATGACCAAAGACTGATACAAGTGATCATTCTCATCTGCTGTAACAAAGTATCACATTCTGAGTGATTCAGAAACAAACAAAATGTGCTGTTTCTATATCTGGCAACTCATCTGCTGAAGAATTCTAGACAAAGCCAAAAACAGCAAGGGACAAAGACCTAAAACCATGACAATTTTAAATATTACTCTAATTCACTTAAAATTTTTAAAAAAATGCAGGTTTGGCATCAACATGGATTTTTTTAAATAAGAAATGTGAAACTCTAATGTATGGTAGTATTGACTGACTGACAATAATCCTCAGTGATGTTCCAGAAAGTCAAATATTTTGCAAGATACTGAGTAAAACATGCAAAATTAGGGAGATTTGAGAGGTAGCCTGTTTCACTCTTAAACCATATTTGCAAAGGGGGATCACCCTTCAGTATGGGGAACTATGTCCTTATAACTCAGGTCCTGGTTTGTGATAAGAAATGATGAAACCTGTATAAGTTGTCTTCCTTTGTTTACTTTGTAAAGCAGATATACACGACACACATCTGGTGACTGCTGGGCAAATTAAGTCCACTGTGAGATGTATGCTGAAGCCTATTGTGTGAAGGAGGTATCCCTAGTATGTGACTAGTGAAATGAGAACATGCTAAAACCACTGTGAGATTTATGTATGTGCTTATTTTGTAAAATTTGTTATATAGAACACATGGCTAACAATGTATGTGAGAGGTCATAGTATTCTATGCTGTATGTCAGTGCCTACTATGTACCCTATGCATTTATAGCATGTCAAGAGATATGCAGGCAAAGTCATAGTGTTGTATACTGTGCATCGCTATGTTACACTTCATAGGTTCATAGGTTCATATGTGTTTACTGGGCTAATGACCACAAGGGCCTTTTTATACCTAGCCATGCAACCCAAATCATTGACAGGTTCTGATACCCTTGATAAGTGTAAGCATGGGCCTGGGAGATGAACCATTTACACATTACGTTTGTCCATTAGAGACATAGATGCCAAACCAGGGATGAATTTCCATTTTCAGATCCAACTGTTCAAGTTGCACTTGGATTGGGTTAGATAAGAACTCTGCTTCACATGGATGGGGAGCATTTTCCATAGATGGGTTAGTCTTTGGGATACATACCTATCTGTCCAGCAGGTCCTATTTATATCACAGACAAAGTTTAAGTCTTTAGAATGGGTAATATTGGTGCTGTTTGTTTTTTGGATATGCAGGAGGTCCATCAGAGTGGTGTCTGACAATGCCCTGTATGCCAGGCATAGATCTCCTCTCAAAAGCCTATAGGAGACAGAATACAGGGATAGGGCCTTGAGGTGGTCTGCATAGAACATTTTACTTATGCCCTGTATTCTTTTAGTGAGGAAGCTCTGTGGATGTTCTAATTATTGGATATGCCTGGTTAGGTACATACCAATGGGGGCATTGTACTCAATGATAGGTCTGATGAATGCCAAATACAGTGGAGCAATGACTTCCTTGGACTTAGATGCCATACCTTTGCTTATAAGTTGCGCAATATAGAATGATGTCCCCAAGTCCCTGACTACTGGGTCAACTCTAAGGGGCGTGTTGTCAATATGATAGTAACCAGGGATGGATGACTTCCCAAAGGATACTATTATGCATTTCTTGGCATTTAGTTTTAGTCCATGACTCTGACACCAGTTGTTTGTCTGTGTCAGCCTCTCCTGGAGAACATTTGAGTCAGTGTGAGATTCAATGACAGCTCCTAATTTGCAATTATCTGCAAATTTAGTCAGCCAGAGACCACTGACATTGTCCCTGACTTCTGAGAAGTAACTACCAAAAAGGAGCGGTCCACTTGTGACTGGCCTCTTTGTAGAGGTAGACTCCCCAATTCTAACTTCCTGGGTCCTGTCTGTGAGCCAGTTGACACACGGATATTGGTTTGTACCTAAACTCATGAGTTTGTCAACAATGCCCGAGTGGGGTATTGTGTCAGATGTCTTGGCCAGGTCATGGTAGGCAGTGTGAATGATTTTGCCCTCATCCATTGCTTTGGTGACCTTCACAAAGAAGTCCACAGGTTGAGTAGGCATAATCTGCCCTTGACAAAACCAAACTGGGTTGGGTCCTGTGTCTAGAGGGTTACTCTATTGATCATCTCCATGATAATTCTTTCCATGGCTTTAGATATAAGACTGGTGAGACTTATGTCATGTGTTCACAGTGCTAAAATGATAATATATGAGCCCAGTAATATTGCAGCATGATACATGACAATGTCTACTATGGAATCCATATGTCAACAGCACAAAGGGATGATATGCAAGTACAGTCATGGACTGTATGTTGTTGGTGCCTTTCTTGTGTTCCATGTTTCCACAACTCAAAGCTAGTGACCATCATTTTCTCTAAAATCTGCATGCACATAGTTACATAGAGCTAACAAGTTATGTATTCATGCACATATATTACAGACATGATCACTGAATGAGTAATTCATATTTAGTGACCATCTTAATAGCTGTAGGCATAGCACTAATTAATTGCATTCTTATATGCTATAAGGCAAGATTAAAGATCAAGTTACTTTACACACCACACATTATACTATGCCAGATGTGCAGACATAGGACAGTGGTCTGTGATGAAATGCAGATCAGTAAATCATGCTGCTAAAAGCTAGCTCAGCAAAGAACACTGCATGCATATCACAAAATGACACTTGCAAATATATCATTAGATGCATTAGTAATGATTCAGAAACCCAAGACAGGTTGCGATGCAGTTATAAAGTAACAATTGGAAGACATTACCAAAAATATTGACATGAAAACAATACAGTGATGACAGATTGTATAATCCAAACACGATTGCTGGAGGATAGGGGTCCAAAAACAAAGCCTTTGTCAGAAAAATGCAGTATAACAGACTTATCCATAAGTGACTCTGCCTCTTTTGACCTCTGCAGAAGAGCCTGGACATGTCCCTTAATGAAGTCTATATGTCTGGCATCACATTCTGCACTCTGTATACTCCTACAGAACACCAGCAGTGTATGTGCACATAAGTGGGCTCCACATATGCTATAGCACAGTAAGTTAAATAATAACAAAGGCCAATTTGCACAATTTGCACAGGAGTCTTGATCATAATAACAGAACAAGATATATAATAAGAACAGCAATAAAATATAGCAGCGTGCTATCCAGATATGGTGCACATGACTACAGAGGCATAACTATTCCATTAAAGTCACAACTACTTGCAATGTAATGCAGGGTGTGTGTGTGTGTGTGTGTGTGTGTGTGTGTGTGTGTGTGTGTGTGTGTGTGTGTGTCTGTGTGTGTGTGTGGTTTGATCCTCGGCTGGGGTGCCTTCTGTGTGGAGTCTGCATGTCCTCCCTGTGGTCACGTGGGTTTCCTCCAGGTGCTCCGGTTTCCTCCCACATCCCAAAGACATGCTGTAGGTGGATTGGACACTCTAAATTGGCCCTAGGTGTGAGTGTGTGCATGTATGTGCCTTCTGTGGAAGGTTGGGCGCCCGGCTGGCAACTCAACACCGTAAAACTCCACTGCCAGTCATGAGCGGACAAGGTGATCTGCTGTAGTGACCCCTAACCGGGAAAAGCCGAAAGAAGAAGAAGAAGAGGGCATGTTCAGTATGTTTCAAGGCTAAAGTCATATTGTTTCAGCTATAGTTTGTGTAAATCCAAAAAGCAGTCCAAGTAGAACACAGGAACAGCAGATCAGACCAAGGCTAAGTATGGCCATGAAAATGCAGTGATCAGATGTATAAAAACGTCGAACTGTTTAATGAACAGAAGACATATAGTCGGTGTAAGTTTCATAGAGTACTTCTGTCACTTTTGACAAAATAATGTTTTTATACTGTACATGGTCAAAGGTCCAGAAGATGAAATGATACTTCACAAAGTTGGGTGAGTTATCATGGCCCTACCAGAGAAAAGCAGGAGAAATTGGTAATATTCTTTTACCTTTGTAAATATGAAATCTGACTCTTTCATAGGCTGCATAATTCATTTAAAAAGTAGATGCATGGGCGAACCTACCAGTAGATCTGAGGGCAAAAAACGGGGGTTGGGGTTGGAGTAATGGCAAGGTGTTTACCTTACAGACACAAGATACAGGATTTAATTCTCACCTTTGATCACTGTCTGGTCATTGGCTAGGTATATAGCAGTCTGCAGACTGATTGTCTAGTATTTACCTATGACTCAAGGACTACATTAGTACTTCATATGATGACTTTAGTTGGCGCAGCCTAAAAGCTCAAACTGTGAAAATATCTTTTGGCATTCACAAAGTACAGGAACAACCATACATATATAGCAATATTTGTATACTGTGCAGTAATGCATTATAAGGTAAAAATCTTTTGAAAGAGGTACACATATAACAGATGTAGTAGGTCATGTATACCAGTCTCATCATAGGTGTGAGTTATTAGTCTTGCCAGAAAATGGACTCACAAATGTGCACTGCACTGTCATAACCAAGTGCAGTTCATGACAGATTCTAATTTATGCATGTGACACTGTCAAAGATAACCAATGCAGTCTTCTGCATTATTATATTTTAACCATGGAACAACATGTGGAAGGTGAGGAGACTGATCTGTAACTGTATTCACTTATATGATGTTTGCTCTTATTATATTGTCTTCAGGAGGGTTATATTAGGAGGAGGGAGTCTGTTGATTCCTTATTCATATTGTGTTCCCTGTCCACTGAGGAATTGTCAGTGAGATGATACCTTGAGGAGAGATGGGTCATGAGGATAATTCATTTTTCTTGGAGGCTTTATGGCCAAAGTCTAGTGTTAAAGCCCCCCCCCAAAAAAGTTCTAGTTGCTCTTACGCTTCATAATAATGAGATTGTGGCTCAGGCAGCAAGGACAGTGGTAGCTCAGGCCCTTAAGACTAGGCTGCCTGTGGAATCCTGAATATTAAAGAATGTCCCTGGGTGGTGTAAGGTCAGTGGAGATGTTTTGGAGAAGCCACAATGTGGCAAATGAAACACAGTTGTTTCAGCACCCAACCCATTTTTAAGCACTACTGATATATATCAGTGTCAGCATCCAATCCCCACCCCTCATATATCTGCCATTATACTCTTGTGTTAATAGCCATATTCTGTACGTTATCACATTCTGAAAACACTAAAAGGCGTGCATACTGTGCAGCCCCAAACAAAAACTCAGAATCAAAAGCAGAGGCATTAACCAATAACAGCCATCTCCTGACATATAAAAATAGAACTCCATCAGGTATGTAAGTATAAAAATTAGTTTATTCCAAGGACAGTAACAAGAAACTAAAAGATTAGTTAAGCGCTTTCATCCCTGTAACTTGGGACTTCTACAGAACTAATCCCAAAAAGTTCATTAGGTTTAAATATCAATTGAAGTCACATGATAATAGTTAATTAGGTTCATAGGTAAGTACTAGGCTAATGGCCCTGGAGCCAATGCAAGCCTAGCCCAATAGTGTTCCCAGTCATCTGGCTTACCAGACGTTAGTTCCCTGTGCCCCCATCTAGCAATGCAGTTGAAATGATCCCCGGGATGAATTTCCTATTTCCCATCCACTCATCAAGATTTCTCTTGAAGAGGGCCAGTGAGGTGCACTGCTTGATGTGAATGGGGAGTTTATTCCAGAGTATTGGAAGTCTCTGGGTTAGCAACCTAACCCTTCAGCAGGTTCTGTTTAATGTGCTGATAAGGTTGAGGTCTTTGGAACGAGTAACACAGAGGGAATGGGATTTTTTCAGATGAAGCATGTCTAGCAGTCAGACATGGCTCTGTATGTCAAGCAGAGATCGCCTCTAAGTAGGAGATATGAGATGGAGTAATGTTTAAGTTTTTTAAGTCGATCTGCATAAGGCACATGTCTGAGTCCTAAGATCATCTTAGTGTGGAACTTCTGTGGCCTTTTCAGTTGCTGGAGGTGTCAAGTGAGGTAAATGCCAAATGGGGCATTGTACTCTATAATGGGTCTGATGAGGGCCAAGTAGAGAGAGATAATGACTTCTTTTTTCCAGGATGAGAACCCTTTTGTGATGAGATGTGCCACGTAGAAGGACTCCATAACTACAGTGGCAACATGGTTGTCGAAGGAGAGATTGCTATCCACCTGTGTCCCTAGATCACTTTATAACACCTTCAGAAATAAGTGGCTTCCCTTCGATATGGTAGTTTGTGGGCACCATGTTTTTCCCGAAGGGAATGATGATGCATTTTATGGCTTTGAGCCTAAGGCCATGGTTTTGGCACAAGTCATTGGTTTCCATTAGGCCTTTTTGTAGGATGCCCACATCAGATTGAGAATTAATAATAGCTCCAAGTTTGCAGTCATCTGCGAATTTGGTTAACCAGAGTCTCTTGATGTTGGCTTGAACCTCAGAGGAGTAGTTACCAAACAGGTGAGGGCCCAAAACCAATCCCTGTGAGACTCCACTTGTAACTGCACAGTAGTCAGATTTGGAGTCAGCTACTTTCACTGTGTGGGTTCTGTCAGTAAGCCAGTTGTAGTGATGTACGGGTTAATGCCCAGATTAGTGTGCCTATTAATGATTCCAGAGTGAGGGATGGTGTCAAAGGCTTTGGCTAGATTGAGGTAGGCTGTGTGGACAGCTGTGTGGACAGCCTTGCCTTCATCTACCACTCTGGTGAAAGCTTTGAAGAAGTCTATCAGTTTGACCAGACATGATCTGCCTTTCACAAACCCAAACTGCATGGGGTCCAGAGTTTGAAGGTTCCCTATATCCAAGATCCATAATAATACATTCCATAGCCTTACAGATCAGGCTCGTCAAGCTGATGGGGTGGTAGTTCCTGGGGTCAGTAGTCGCACCCCCTTTGTGGAGTGGGATGACTGTAGCAGTGCGCCATTCAGTGGGGACAAAGCCAGAACTGAGGATCTAGTTGAACAGGGCACTCAGTTCTTTTTGTAGATTGTGTAGGACACAACCCAGAATATTATCTGATCCCATGGAATCTGTATTCTTAGCTTTGGTTAATGCAGTTTCTACTTGTGCAGTCGTGATAATAGGGAATTGGTATTTCTCGATTATGTGGATGGACCCTTTGGGGGTGAGGGGGGAGTAAAGTTCACACTAAACCTGTCTGCCAAGATATTGGCAATATTAGTTGGTTCAGTATAAGTGGCGCCATTGTGCTGTAGCTCAGAGCAAATCTGCATATTATTATTATGTAGATTCTTGACATAACTAAATAATGCCTTGTGGTTGTCCTTAATATCTGTAGCAGTTTTGCTTTCATAACTAGCTTTGGTGGATTTGATGATGGATCTCAGATTTTTACTGAGTTTTCCGAAATAATTTTTCCAGTCATTGGACTTTACCCTTTTCTGCAACAGTTTTTTCCTTCTGTTGCAGAGATTGTTAATGGCAGGGGTCCACCAGATTGGCTTCCTTTTTTTAGAGGAGAGTATCTTGGTTCTGTTTGCTGTGGCACTATCTATACAATTGTGTAAGTGCTCATACAGTGCCTTGGTGTATGATTCAGCACCCATACTTCCATTCCCCATTTCTATGGATGATGTGAAGCTTGCCACTTCTGTCCTTAGAAGCTCAAAATTAGCTTTGGAGAAGTTTTTCACTGCGGTTTCCTTTTTTGGGGGTGGGGGCAGGATTTGGATATCAATGGTGATTAACTTGTGGTGGGATCTGACCATGGAGGAGTTTATCAAAGGAGTAGAGCAGTGGTCCCCTATGTTTGTAGTGACTAGGTCAAGAATGTTTTTTCCCCAAGTGGGGGTGAGGATGAGTTGGTCCAAGGCATTGGAGTTGATGAATTCCAGGAAACGTTGGGCAAAAGAGCTGGAGCAGGAGTAGTTGTTCCAGCTAATGGAGGGGTAGTTAAAGTCTCCCAGAATAAGGGTATTAGTGTTACAGCTTAGATTAGTTGCTTCTACATCCCCTAGTCTCAATGACCAAGTGTTACAGATTAAATTAGATGCTTCTACATCCCCTAGTCTCAACGACCAAGTGTCTGTTAATTCAGTTTTGAAGATGAGAGCAGCTTTACATTACAATCAGTGTAAATGTAAAGTGCCAAGAACCCCTAAATGTAAAATAGTGTAATCTAAATAAAAAACATTGAGTCGAAAACATTCATATCCACTGTTAAAACACTTAATAAAATCAATAATGTAAGTTAATACATAAACTTTATCATAGCTTTGCTGCTCTCATCTTCAAAACCAAATTAACAGACACTTGGTCGTTGAGACTAGGGGATGCAGAAACATCTGATCTAAGCTGTAACACTAACCCTCTGTGTTCTGTTCTTGTTTTCCACTGACCACCCCTTTCATCTAAGTGAATTCTTTCTAAGATACCAAATTCAAATTTCATAAAACCATTACATTCAAAAGAATGCTTACAAATGGCATTGTTTTTGTTTCCCTTCTTAGTGTCCTACAAGTGATTGTACATTCTCTTTCCCAAACTCCTTTCTGCTTTTCCTATATAGAATGATTGGCACTTGTTACAAATTGCTAGCTATAGTATACCCCTTATTTCACAGTTGCCTTTTATAAATTATACTATTGAATGGCAATAGTTGTTTAGTAGTATGGAATCTTTATCAACAATATAGTGACAATGGATACACTTTCCACATTTTGTTGTTCCTTTTGTATGAGTCCCCCATTGTAGTTAGTAGTTCTGTTCTTATTCTTTAACAAAATAGCATTTATATTCTTGTCTTCTTTGGAAATAAACTGTGGGTAATCACTCACTATACTAAAAATGTCTTCATCTGTTTTAAAAACTGACCAATAAGTTCTAACATAGATTAATAGGTTCACAGGATGATACTAGGCTATTGGCCTGGAAGCCCTTATAATCCTAGCCAAGAATTTCACCCATGTTCCCACAAAATCAGCACCAGTTTTCCCTGTCCAGTAGGGACACAGGTGGGATCCCAGGGGTATAGTTTCTTATTTATAATCTCTTTTATTAGCGGTGTGTTAACATTATGTGTTATTAGCATGAAATATTCATAATCTGGTGTGGCAGTGTCACTTTTTATTGTTCCCTTGTACATTCATTGTTGCCTAATGGGGGAATATATTTCAAGCCTGTATCACTAAACATCCCTTTATAGATCTTATCCAACAAGTCCTAGGTATATCTCCTCTCCAAAGGCATAGCATATATTCTCTGTATCTCAATCTTGAATAATTCCTAATTCTTCTTTTGATACCATCCACATCATGTGAATAAACTACCCCTTAACTAGATTATATTTACAGTGCCAAAGTTGGCAACTTTTGTAGTATATATAAGAATGAGAAAAGGTACTTCTATTAATCGAGGAAACAAAACTGTTATTCTTGATCTCAAGTCTACTATCCAGATAATGAGTGGATTGCATCCTATAATCGTAGGTGAACTTTAAGCAAGTAGTAGTGCCAGGTATATATTTTATTTAGAGTGCACTATTTTACATTTAGGGGTTGTTGACACTTCAAGTTTACATTGACTGTAACCAAGTAACTATTATCATGTGACTTCAATTGATAATTAAACCTAATTAACTTTTTGGGATTAGTTCTGAAGAAGTCCATAGTTATGGGGATGAAAGCGCTTAACTGAACTTTTTAGTTTCTTTTTACTATCCTTGAAATAAACAATTTTTTATATTAACATAGCTGACGGAGTTCTATTTTTATGCCCTTGGAGATGCCTCTTATTGGTTAATGTTTTTCACATTATGACTACATGAACCCTCTGCTTCCAATTGTATCACATCCTCCTGAACACTGTCCATCACTTCTCTGTTTCCCACCAAAATAATTCTCTCCTTTTTGTGCTGTCTCTAACCCTATCCATCTGTACTGCTGTGTGTTTCTGTTTCTGTGTCCACCACTTTTAATATTTTCTGACTCACAGCCTTGGTGCCTTTTCCTTGTTGCTTATCTTTCATTACTTCCTCTGCATTTGCATGTCTATTTAGAAGAAGGAGCTCCCTCAACAAATTAAGCATAAATGCCTGTACTGACATTGATTCTTTCCATTTTTCTGTCCCCATCGTTTGTGCTCATTCTCCTGCTTTATATATCCCCTCCATCTTGTTTGGTTGATCGTATTTTTTCTCTCTAATGTTGGCTTTGTGGGTATGCCATGGAAGGCTTTCACAATACATATTCCTTTTTGCTGGGTTCTGTTTCAGTGATTATTTGACAGTCAATCTTGGATTTGATCGCATGCTTTTACCACATTTTAAATAATTGTTAACACTATCACTATAAAAATATACTGTGCACCATAATGGAGGTCAACCGACTCTAAATACTGGAAACTGTATAGACATTTTGTAGCTATCACATGCCACAGTTTTAGCATTCTCAGACTACAGGGCTGGTATGCCATGGTATATAACCAGTGTTGCACAGGCTGCCAGTTCAGTGCACATTATGTGTGTCTTGGCTCAAAGTATGACATTCATATTTTATTTATTTATTTATTTAATATTTGTTTACTGGGCATATAATCTGGTCCAAGGAACCTTTTTGGCCATGACCTGGAGAATGTAGGCAAGAACAGTGAACATAACATAATTAAAAAAACACACATACACATACCTATTAATGGAGAATAAAGAAGTGAATAACAAAATTCAAACTAACATTCAGCCAGTAATGTTTGAGTACTTGCACAGCATTGTGAAGTGTTTTACATTAATGATGACAATGTGGCAAACAGAGAAAATGATAGCCAGAGATATGCAAGATAGCAACTGCAGAAGGAGCATAATATCTACAGTGCATTTAATAACAGGTGCACAGGCTCTTAGGTAAGTACTAGGCTAAATGCCCTTGTGACCTATTTTATGCTTAGCCAGTTTTCCTTTTGGTGCTTAAATTAACCTATCCCAACTGGTGTTTGATTGGCCTTACCCATACCAAGGATGATAATTATTTATTTCCCCTAGTGTGAGTATGGATCATACTGTGGGTAATTTGAGGGGATGCACATATGGATACATTATTTAAGAGCTGCTTCTGTCCATTACTAGTACAGGGAGCATCCCTGCAGTAAATTTTCTATTACCCATCCATGGATCCAAGTTATGCTTGAATACGGACAGGGATGAACTTTGTCTTATTTAATGGGATCTGTTCCAGAGCAGCAGTATCCTCTGTGAGATATACATGTCCGTCCAAACCATTCTATTGATGTTACAGAAGAGATTTAGATCCTTAGACTGAGTATTTCTGATGCCATTTGACTTGCTGATGTGCAGTAAATCCATCAGTATTATTTCAGAGTATGCTTTATATGCTGGACAGAGGTCACATCTTAGCAGTCTGTAGGATACTGAGTTTAGTGACAGGGCTTTGACTTGGTCCACATAGGATATGTTGTTTAGGTCTTGTATTCTTTTATTAAGGATTCACTGTAGGTGTTCCAATTGTTGCATTTGTCTGGACAACCACATGCCGAAAGGGGCATTAAATTAAATGACTGGTCTAATGACAGCTGAATAAAGATGGGCAGTGGCATCCCTAGATCTAGACACAATCTCTTTGTTTATAAGCTGCACAATAGAGCAGGACTTTCTTACAATGATGGACACATTTTAGTCAAAAATTAGGTCACTGTCCTCATAACTTCCCAAATCCTGAACAGATGGGCTAACTCTTGGGGGAATATTGTCAGTACAGTAGTTCTCCAAGGTAGACATTTTCACAACGGATACAGTAATACATTGTTTGGCATTTTGTTTCCATCCATGATTTTGTACCAGTTTTGTGTTTTAGACAAACCTTTGTACAGGATGTCCAAGTCATTTGGGGATTCAGTAACTGGTCTTACATTGCAGTCATTAGTCAGCCAGGACCACACTGATTGGCTTTTACTTCAGAGAAGTAGATGCCAAGAAAAATAGGTCCCAGTACCGGACTCTGGGGGATTCACTGGTGAGATTGGTTTATTTGTGGAGGTAGCTCACCATATTTTGATCTCCTGCGTCCTATCTGTGAGACAGCTGGTACTCCATTGAGTGAAATAGGGGGTTATTCACAGTTTATTTAGCTTTTCTACTGTCTCCAAGTGGAAGATTGTGTCAAAAGCCTTTGCTGGGTTGAGATATGTTATGTACTATTTTACTTTCATCCATTCCTTTGGGGACCTGTCCAAAAATGTTCACCAGGTGGAGTAAGTATGACCTGCTCCTGCTGATTCCAAACTGAGATGGATCCAGTGTTTGAAGGTTCCCTATGTATTTATTGCTTAGTTCCATGATAAGTCTTTACATGGCTTTGCAGATGAGGCAAGTCAGACTTATGGGTCTGCAATTGTATGGATCTGTGGAATATCCTCATTTATGCAGGGAAATGACTGTAGCTGTTCTCCATTTGCTTGATAAAAAAACCTGTATGGAGACTGAGGTTGAACAGTGTTGTTAGGGGTGGTGAAACCATGTTCCATGCTAGCTAAGACACATCCAAGGATATTGCAAGGATGCAGCATTTTTAGCTTTTGATAGTGCTTTCAAGACTTGGTCTTGTGTGATAGAGGCAAGTCGCTTTCAGGTATATCTTGTGGGAAAAAGAGTGAAGTTTGAGCTGCATTTATTGGCTAGTTAGCTATATCTTCACCCTCAGTGTATGTAACATTATTCACAATCAGCTGAGCACATTGCTGTATTGTGCCTCTGCAATTACGAACATAACTAAAAAACATCTTGTGGTTGTCTTTGGCTTGGATAGCTATGTTAGCCTCAAGCTTTTCTTTGGTGGACTTTATTAAGCTCCTGAGTTGTTTGTTTCTTTCACTGATTAGACTTTATTATTCAGGGAATTACTTTCCTTACATTTGGTCAAAATTCTCTTCCTTTTAATGTAAAGCTTGTTAATATTATTCTTCCACAAACAGGATTTATTTCTGAGGTTTGCCTTTTGCTTGTTCCTACAAGGTATAGCTGTATCTGTGCAGTTGTTTACATGCTGAGTTAGTGTGGTAGTGCACATTCCATGTAGTCAGTGGTGTTTACTGGGTTTGGTGGGGATTTGAAGCTTGCTAGTGTATCACTTTGGAGTAGTCACTTTGTCTTAGAGAAAGTTCCTTCATGTTGGGTGGAAAGGGGTCTCTGGTTTCAATTTTATTTTGAAGGCGACAGCTTTATTGTTAGACCTAATGTGTGATAAAGATAAGCAGGGGATGGTGCAAGATACCCCCATGTTACTAAGGGCAAGATCCACGATGTTGTTTTCCCTAGTGGGTACTCTTACTAATTGTTCCAGTGCATTGGTATTGACAAAGTCCAGGAATCTCTATGCTTCTGTACTGGTTTTGGTGTAGGTTTGGTAGTTAATAGCACTGGGATTAATGCTGAGTAATTCCAGTTCCTGCAACTAAGTGTTATGTCATTCTTGGTTTATACAGGGAGTACTGTAGCTTGCTAATATATGGTACGTGATCTTTCTGGTGGTTATTTTGACAAGAAGAAGTTCTAGTATATCATGTTGCTTAACCAACCTTGATGACAGTCTCTTCTGGGTGAGGATTGAGACATTTCCCCCATTTTTCCCTCCTTAGCAGTAGTTGGTTTAAATGTGTGGAAGGCATTAGGGCCCTGCACAGCCATTGTGCTCTCTGCTATTTTATACCATGTCTTAGTGACTACACAGATGTTTATGTTCTGCAGGAAATGGAAGGCTTGTACAGAGTGGAGTTTCTTGTTTAGACTCCTAGCATTAATCTGTAACACTGTCATATTTTACTTTGCTTGCTTCATTATGTTGGTAGGTTTATCAGGTTGGCATTGCCTAAAAAAGGCACCTCAGGGGTGGACAATATCTTTGTCAATAATCAAACTCTAAAGGGGAGAGATGCAGGCCATGCCTAGCAAAGCAGTGTAGTCTGTAAAGCATATCCATTCAGGCTGACAAATAATGGACTCTCTTCGAACGACACCAAAAACTTAACAAAATATTCTTTGCTCATATTGTGGGATTCATCTTTGGAGAAGGTAGAATGTTGCTCAGTCATATCTGTCTGGGACTCACAGTTTTAGAGATCCATCATGTCTCTCTTTGCATAGCCAAGGTAAATCTCAAGTCATTGACACCCACACAAAATATTATGACGGAGTCATACTGATACTTGTTGTTCAAGGACTTGAGCGTGTGTGATCTGACAGATCCTGGCACCAGTCAGGCAACTAACTGTCACTCTTTCCTTGCTCAGCCTGGTAAGAGGTACATCTGTGCATCTTACAAAGGAGTCACCTATAACTAGAATGTTTTGTTGGGAAGATACCTGCTCCTTATAGGCTCAGCATCCGTGACTTTGGGACTCCTTGTTTTATATAAGGAGCAACTTAACGTCCTGAATGTGCTTTGTGATTGCATTGTGTTTTGGAGGTCTTTGAGGTTTAGACAAGTTAATCTTTATAACCTCAGTATACGATGGATTATGTGTATTGTGATGGCCTTGGCTGGTATGATGTGTGGTGTACTGCTGATGGTATTGGTGTCTGAGCTTACCATGTGTGAAATTTTTGCCCCCAAGGGCATTATATATGTCCATCTCTCACATACTGTGTTATACTGTTTAAGTAGTAGATGATGATCAAACAGCATGAGACATTTCTTCATCTTAACCAGGCTGGCTAATTGTTATCTTATTTATAAATAATTGTGCAATAAACACAACCTCCTAGTTTGTAAAGGGTGGAAATGCTGTATGAATATGAGAATGCACGTTGTACTAATATGCAGAGACATATAGCAGACAAACAGAAAAATAACTTCCCAATAAATACAGTAAATTAAGTCTCAATCCTATAACCCTAGAACAGAATAATGGTGAATGACTAAGACATGGTTTACCTCAGGAAACAGAAAGTAGCTAATTTGACAGAAATCAGCCAGTGTCTCTAAAGCAGTTACATTTATTATCTTTAGAAAGATGCTGTTTGAGAGATTTCTTGAAGTTTTGAACTTTCTCAGAATTCCTGATGGTTTCAGGAATGTTATTACAGGTAGCTGGAGTGATCTTGAAAATGTTTTATTCACAAGAGGATACAGAGAAGGAAGGTGTTAGCAATTATAAGTAACTTAAGTTCCTGAGATTTGTTGCCTGATGGTCCATTTACTTTGAAGAGGAGGATTGCACCTTGAACTGAGAACTTTATAAGCGAGTAAGCTGAGCAGAAATATGATGCTAGCAGAGATAAGAAGCCAGTTATGTCAATTTACATTTACACAAAGAAGCTCTCTGTTGTTAGCAAGCTTAATAGATCAAAGAAGGTTGTGCTTTGTAGATTGAAGAAGAGTAGTATTGTTAGAGGAGTAAAAGCCAAAAAACAATGGTAGAACGTATTCTATTCTAGGAAGAAGAATGTTTGTAGTTATAGCTCTCCTGGCTTCTAAAAGATTAGGCTAGAAATGTTGTAAGAAGCCTTCAGTTGAGAAACAAATTTGTTAACTTGGGACTCAGTGTGAAAATTAAATGAGAGGTCCTGATCAAATGAGATGTCAGAATATTGTTGATGCTTTGTTCAAGGTAAGTAATTTTCAGTGGATCATGTTGTTAATGATGTTGGTATTATGTAGCTCTTTGGGTGTACCAGAAAGCAAGATATTAGTTTTATTTATTTATTTGTTTATGAGTATTAACAGTTAATTTTCTAGGGTGAAACAAATTTCAGATAGTTATAAAATATTTCTGGCAGTCACTGTTAACTGTCTTTCAGTTCTTACTAGCATTAATTGTGAAAAAGCCAGCAGTGTATTCTTCTCTTTCGGCTATTCCCGTTAGGGGTTGCCACAGTGGATCATCTGTTTCCATTTCTCCCTGTCCTCTGCATCTTGCTCTGTCACACCAGGCACCTGCATGTCCTCTTTCACCACATCCTTAAACTTATATTAGGCCTTCCTCTTTTCCTCTTACCTGGCAGCTCCATCCTTAGCATCCTTTTCCCAATATACCCAGCATCCCTCCGCAGCACATGTCCAAACCAACACAATCTTGCCTCTCTGGCTTTGTCTCCAAACCGTCCAACCTGAGCTAACCCTCTAATATACTGAATCCTAATCCTGTCCATCCTCATCACACCCAGTGCAAATCTTAACATCTTTAACTCTGCCACGTCCAGCTCTGACTCTTGCCTTTTTGTCAATGCCATTGTCTCCAACCCATATAACATAGCTGGTCTCACTACTCTCTTGTAGACCTTCCCTTTCACTCTTACTGGTACCCGTCTGTCACAAATCACTCCTGATGCTCTTCTCCACCCATTCCACCCTGCCTGTACTCTCTTCTTCACCTCTCTTCCACACTCACCATCACTCTGAACTGTTGATTCCAAGTACTTAAACTCATCCACCTTCACCACCTCTACTCCCTGCATCCTCACCATTCCTCTATCCTCCCTCTCATTCACACACATACATTCTATCTTAGTCCTGCTGACCTTCATTCCTCTGCTCTCTAGAGCATATCTCCACGTATCCAGGGTTTCCTCAACCTGGTTCCTACTCTCACTACAGATCACAATGTCATCTGCAAACATCATAGTCCACAGGGCCTCCTGTCTGAGCTCATCTATCAACCTGTCCTTCACCACTGCAAATAAGAAAGGGATCAGAGCTGATCCTTTATGTAATCCTGCCTCCACTTTAAATGCATCTGTCACTCCCACTGCAGACCTCACCACTGTCACACTACCCTCATATATATCCTGTACCACTCTTACATACTCCTCTGCCACTCCTGAATTTCTCATACAATACCACAACTCCTCTCTAGGCACCCTGTCATATGCTTTCTCTAAGTCCACAAAGACACAATGCAGCTCCTTCTGTCCCTCTCTATATTTCTCCATCAACACTCTCAGAGCAAGCATCGCATCTGTAGTGCTCTTTTCAAACATGAAACCATAATGCTGATCACTAATCATCACCTCCCTTCTTAACCTAGCTTCCACTACTCTTTCCTATAACTTCAAGCTGTGACTGATCAGTTTTATACCTCTGTAGTTACTACAGCTCTGCACATCACCCTTATTCTTAAAGATAGGTACCAAAACACATTTTCTCCGCTCCTCAGGCATCCTCTGACTTTCCAAGATTTCATTAAACATTCTGGTTAAAAACTCCACTGCCATTTCTCCTAAGCACCTCCATGCTTCCACTGGTATGTCATCTGGGCCAACAGCCTTACCATTCTTCATTCTCTTCATAGCTGTCCTTATTTCCTCCTTACTAATCTGTTTCACTTCCTGATTCAGTATCCCCACATCATCCAACCTTCTCTCTCTCTCATTCTCTTCATTCATCAGCCCCTCAAAGTACTGTTTCCATCTGCTCAACACACTCTCCTCACTTGTGAGTACATTTCCCTTACTATCCTTTATCACCCTTACCTTCTGCACATCTTTCCCAGCTCGGTCCTTTTGTATAGCCAGTCTGTACAGGTCCTTTTCTCCCTCTTTATGTCCAAACTTTCATACAACTCTCCATATGCCTTATCCTTAGCCTTTGCTACCTCATATAGGATACAATTTCTCTGTGGCACATCCCTGATCAGATCATTTATGAATAGTGTGAAAAGAACTGGACCTAGAAATGTTCCTTGAGGTACTTCTCCATAAATTCTGAAAACTGTATTGGGAAGGTAATTCTGAAATCATTGTAACAAACGTGTGCCAGATGCCTGCTAGTTTATTAAGAAGCAAAGAATAATCTGAATTACCAGCAGCTCTTTTAAGGTCTTAAACTACATCATCTATACGTTTGTCCTGTTTCCTCCTGGAATAATATGGTCTGTCAGAGAGTAGACAGCTGTATGGTTAATCAGAGAGTAGATAGCTGTCAGGGTGATATAGTTGGTATTAAATCCATCTGGACTGCCTATACAAATTTCATACTTTATAATACATTCCAGTCCAGAATGTTGTTGTCTCCATGTGCCTGTATCATATATGTATCTTACTTAGCATAGTGACATTTTTTGTGTTTTACATCCTGCTGAAATTTATTCATGTGGTTGACATGCATCTGCCTTTCTACAGGTTTGGGTACGGCATGGTATGAGGATATGTGTATGTATGTGCTGAAATTTAAAAAGTTTCAGAGCCAAAAAAAATATATATATATATATATATATATATATATATATATATATATATATATATATATATATATATATGGATATGTATATATATATATATATATATATATATATATATATATGTATAATCTGTACTGTTCATCGAGTGGCCGTTTTACCGAATGTGAAACAGCCAAGCACACTTTCGTGAAAGTGCTTTTCACCAAAAAAGCACTTTTGTGAAAGTGTGCTAAAAAAAAAAGAAAAATGTGGGGGAATGGCCATTACTGAGATCATGGTACAGTAGGAATAAGGGCATATTCCCTTTTCCCCAATGTAGTGCGACATTTGAGTGAGAATATAAAAGTAGGGGGGTGTGGGGTGCAGGGCGGTTTGCGTAAACATTTTTTTTTATTTTGTTATATATATATATATATATATATATATATATATATATATATATATATATATATATTTGTACAGTTTAGCAAAAGTGCTTTTTCGGTGAAAAGCACTTTCGCTAAAGTGTGTTCGGTTATTGTGGCTTCGGTTAGGTAGGATTTCATGCAATAGTACAAGATCCATATATATATATATATATATATATATATATATATATATATAGTTCCCTATCAGAAGCCTGAAACACTATAAGCTTGAAAATCAAAATCCTGAAACCAAAAGCCTGAAAATTCAAAATCCCGAAAACCCAAAATCCTGAAACTCAAAATCCTGAAAACACAAATAATGCTAATATGTCACTATAAAGAAACTAATATCTACCAACTGACCCTGACCCTAACCCTAACCCTAAGGTCCGTCACTATCGCACACTCACCTGACCAGCCTAACCCTAACTCACTTAAACCGCCCCTAACCCCAATATTTGTCACTATTGCATACATGCCTAACCTGCGCCCTAACCCTAACTCACTTAAACCGCCCCCGCACACTTACCTGAACCCAACGCATGACCTAACACCACAGGGCTAACAATAGCAAAGCCACAATGATGTCAGTATGTCCATTTTGTGTTTTCAGGATTTTGAGTTTCAGGATTTTGGGTTTTCGGGATTTTGAATTTTCAGGCTTTTGGTTTCAGGATTTTGATTTTCAAGCTTATAGTGTTTCAGGCTTCTGATAGGAACTATATATATATATATATATATATATATATATATATATATATATATATATATATATATATATATTAAGGGGTCAGTCCCGAAGCTTAGAGGTTAGTCACTTTTTTGAATATTCCTGAAAGACCCTTGAGGGTTTACCAGCTCAGCAGCTGTGGAACTTCATGCTTAGTTAAAAGTTGTTATTTTTATTTTTAACAAACAAAACATGACAACACACCATGAGCTACCACTATAGGACTATATTTAAGAAAACACTTTCAACTGAACTTCATCAGGTCCATCCAACTAAGTGGTTTACACCTTGATAGTTTAAAATACTTGGTTTTATGAAGCTGTCAGCAGACTTTTTTAGCCTGTTTTGTAATCAGATGTATTATGAGAGGCTGTGTCTCATTTTGTGGAGCTTATATTCATTTAAGCAAATTCCTCATTATCATCATCATCAACAACCTTGTTTCCCCATTTTTTACATGTGGTCAGGGTGTTGTGTCAACTGTCGGCATCTCTCTTGGTTCTGTGCCACACTCCTACTTTCTTTGACACACATTCTTGACTGTCACAGATCTCTCACACAATCCATCCACCTCTTTGCTAGATGCCCTCATTTCATCTTGCCTTCTTCCTGTCTGTCCCAGTCATCTTCATGAGATTGCTTTCTGCGTTTCTGCATATGTGCCCAAACCACTGTAATATGGCCTCTTTGATCTTTTCTGCAATTGGAACTACATTGGGTTCCTCTCTTTATTTCTTCATTTCTTCATCTGTCCCACAGTGTGCATCCTGCCACCCATCTCAGCAACTTAATCTCCATCATCTCTTGCTTCCTCAACTGCACTACCTTCACTGCCAAGGTTTGTGTACCTCACAGTAGTACTGGTCACATCACAATTTTATACACCTTACTTTTTTCAGCTTCTTTGGCATTCTTCAGTCATGCACTATACCTGACACTCTGTGCCAGTTAGCTACAGCCCCTCTGAATCTAGCTTTGACCTCTTCATTCAGACATCCCTTCTTCTCAGCCACCCCTCCCAGATACTTAACGTTGTTAACTTGCTCCTGAAGCAAATTATAAAAGCTTTATTACAGGACTTTTTCCATTCTGACTTGTCCTTATCAATGCTTGTATGACATGTAATACGAGAGGATGTGCCCACTTTTACAGGGCTCATATCTCTTGAAATATATTATGAAAGATTAATCTTCTCTTGTTTGGCAAAAAATATGTACAATGCCTGCTTATCTGAGGCTCATATACATGATTAATATGACCAGTCCCAATTCTTCTTCTTGATAAAGACAGACCTTTTCATATGATGAGGACAAACTACAAAAGGGCCTCATGGAGACAGATGCCTAGTGTCAAAGCCATGGCCTGAAGCTCAGTGCCAAAAAGTGCTTTGTCATCCCCTTTGGTAAAAACTCTGTACCCATGAACTACCACATAGCTGGTAGTCTACTTAATGCCGAAAATGTGATAAGAGACCTTGGGACACAGGTGGACAGTAGTCTCTCCTTTGATAATCACATTGCCACAGTGGTCAGGAAATCCTTCTATGTGGCTCATCTCATCACAAAAGGATTCTCATCCAGAAAAAAAGAGGTCATTGTTCCCCTCTACTCATCACTCATTAGACCCATTATAGAGTACAATGCCCCTTTTGGTATGTACCTCACAAGTCTACAACAACTGGAAAGAACACAGAAATACCTCACAAAGAGGATTACTGGTCTCAAACAGATGCCCTATACAGACCGTCTCAAAAAACTACAGCTTTACTCCATCGCATATCGCCTACTCAGGGGCGATCTCTGCCTAACATACAAAGCTATGTCAAACCCAGAGCTGTTGGACATGCTCCATTTAAAGAAATCCCAATCCCTCTGAGCTACATGCTCTAGGGACCTAAACCTTGTCACCACAATAAACAGAACATGCTGGAGGTATAGATTCCTGTCCCAGAGACTTCCCATACTCTGGAACAGACTACCTATCTATGTCAAACAGAGCTCCTCATTAGCACTCTTCAAGAAAAATCTTGATGATTGGATGGGAAATGGGAAATTCACCCCGGGGATCACTTCTGTGGCTCTGCTCGACAGGGGCACAGGAAAATAATTTTCTTGTGTGGCGAAAGCCAGGGTACATTTTTTGGCTAGGCTTGTATGGGCCCTAGGGCCGATAGCCTAGTACCTACCTATGAACCTATGAGGAGGTAGTCACTTAGAGCTACACTAGGTGACTCACATTTTTTTTTTGAAAATAAGTGCATCTAGAGAAAAATTTAGAGTGGAACAAGTCACAGTGCTCATTTTTACAGAGTGCAGAGGTTTATGCAACTAGGAGGAAAAATGTAAGCAAAGTCTGAGACCTCAGAACCTTTTTTTTAGGCTTTCTGTGCCCATGGAATAAAAAAAAAAAATCCACCAAGTGGTGAACTACAGAGAACAAAAAACTTTTAATAAAACTAAGAATCTCAGATCTTATTTGAGCATAGGCAAACTGTGCCTGTGGTATAAAGAAAACAGCAGTGTGGAGGGATGACCTGGGATAACAATTTTTATTGTATTGGAAATTACAGACATTTTATCAAATGAAGGCCAAGTGACTACAGTATCTATATTTGGTTTCTGTGGGATGTCTACAGTGAGAGGGAGAATGACCCTTGTCTCAGGGTGTGGTTCTATGGTGTTCCAGTCTGATGTCTTTTCTATTAATCCTCTTCCTGAGTCCAGCAGTTAGTTAGGGTTCTTCTTTTCAGATTCTTCTTCTCTTCTAGTTCCAGGTGGTGAAATCAGGGACTTCTGTTCAGATTCTTCCTCTCTTTAGGTTCAAGGCGGTGAACTCAATGCAAAAGAGAGGTAGGTTGCTCTATGCCTGGCTAGATAAAGGGCTGGACAGTGGGAGGGATCACAAGGAAGGGCAGTTAACCAGTCTCCTGAAAGAAGGGGTGGTGGCATGGGACCTGGGGTGGGGTTAGATGATATAAAAGGCTGATATAATCAGTATGGATGTAAGCTGTTAGTCATACTAGGAAGCTAGTGTTTTGTACCCCCTTTCTCATGCCTAATAACAAAAGCAAGACCCAAGTTTCAAATGAGTAATAGAAAACATTTTCAAATGACTGAAAGTTGCTGTTTGAGTTTGTACACATCACAAAGTAAAAATCATTTACTAACTCCTATCAGTTGCTGTTTAGATTTGTACACATCCTGAGATCGCAAAAAAGAGAGGGAAAAAAAGAAAAATAAACAGACTGGCTTGTTTCCTGTGTTACTAGTTCATAACATAAACCATACCAAGGTAGATGCACTGATCTACAGATCTAATTTTTTGATTGGTGTTTTCATATTAACAATAGTGATTAAAGTTAATTAATAGTTTATGTCCAAGTCCTGGGTCATGCGGTGCAGGTGCTGTAGCTGTGTGATTTGTGGTTTAGTTTCCCAAGTGTAAGCATGATTTTAATAGAAATGCTTAAGTTTGCACTAGGAGTGTCCCTCCCATGGGGGTGGGGTATCAGAGAAAGAGAGACATAGAGAGGAAAGAGACAGTCTCCCAGATCTGTTAGCTAAGTGATTTTATCTGGACTAATCCTCTGTACTCTGTTTCCTGTTAATCTTGGCACCCTCTGAGTCACAGGTGGGATACCAGACCTGATGAGCTTTCTGGCTTACCTCTGTTTTATATCTGGGGTTCTGGAGAAGATTAGTCCCGTCCTGGCAAGGAAAGACCTACAACCAGTAATGGAAGAATGCTGATACATTTCAGGATATGTACACATAGTAACATATGTAAGACTGGAAACAGGAGCACCATGCAGTACCTCATGTGGACACAGGGAGCACAAATTGCACAGATAGTGCTTTAGTCAGGAACCAAACAGGAAATCCAAGAGCTGTGAAGACCACTGCTTCACTGTGCTTTCCTGGTGGTAGTTTTTGAAAAACAAACAGGGCAATTAGTGCAGAAGTTTAAGGTTATGAGATGTTAATATCAGCTTCCCTGTGGTTCAGGGCTTGATACTCCCAAATTTCGTATGCCTGCTGTGACTCTCAGTTCCTGGATTTTTACTGAAAAGGGATACTAGTATTCAGTGGGCTTTCTCAGCTAACAAACACAATAAAGTAAATAAAACAAATTAATTTAAAATACATTAAACATGCTAATATGTGGTTATTATAACATTTACATCTAAAATAAACTTATTTGGTCAGACTATATAGTAATCATTACCTTAAATCTCAGTGTGCAATCATCCTAGCCTTAAAACATGTTACAAAATAAGCAGTTCTATACTGTAACCAGGCATGCATTCTACCAGTCCCATTATAATCAGAACAGATCCATTTTTCTTTACAAAACTGGCTTCTGTCTTTACTTTGAAAGAAAACCTTCATTTAAGCTATACAAATTAAACTTAAGAACTACTAATAACCAAAACAGAATGATTAAATATTATTTATGTGATTATCAGTCCCTTTACATGGTGTGGTTTTAAAACAAATGCTTCTTTGCTTGCAAAAGACAAACATTGTGTAAATTGTCCTTCCTGCAACATGAACCATATTGCATCAATGCAACAGCAGACTAATTGTTTCTTTGGTTTGCAGTTGAGAAGCACCCTTAATGTGTTACTTTTTTGTTAAGGAGAATACTACAGTTTTTTCAGACATTTATAACCATTACTTCATTGAAATGAAGGCTTTTTTTAGCAATGTTTAGAGAATGTTGGCTATAACAACATTTTAAATTAAAGGTTAGCTGAACTTTGCTGCTGTCTAAGTAAACAAACGATTAAATTTCCAGCACTTCTTGCCTTTGGTGTGTGTGAAACATAAAAAGTAGTCAGCCATTCCATTGTTAATAAATCAATGAGAAAGGAACATGAAAACAATTGCTTTTCAAAGGTATATTAATTCATCTCTAAATTAATCCTGAGTAGAATTTGGCAGTTAATATTTTTTACTCTAGGGATCATTGGAAGCTTACAGCTTTGAAAACATTTCCATTAAGAAACAATAATGCAGAGATTTGTGATTCGGTGCACTAGAATGTGCAAGTGGAAGCAGATAAATAGAACTGTTTATCATGCAGCTGTACTACAACAAAGCTGTGACAGTAACATTTTGAATGTTATCCATTTTTGCAAATGCATAGCATGGGGTATTTTATGACACATATACAATAGCAGGCTGCTTGATTTTGTTTTGATATTATATATTCAGTACAGTATGCCAAGATACACATTAACTACTGCTGGTGAAAAATTATATTGAAAGAAAGATTGTGAAGCTTACTTAAATAGGTTTTAATACCTTAGATACATTTTTGTTATATAGTCCATTGTATAACACCCAGGAAAAGAGGATAGGGGTACACTTGGTCTGTTGTTGCAGTACATTAGCTCCACCTTGATTGTTACTTTTGGTTACTTGTGTTATTCTCTTGTCCATAAATATGCATTTTAAGAAAATGCTTAGCAACAATAGTAAGCAGAAAGCATTTCCCAACATGTGCTGAATGACTGTAATGTTTACTCGAGTCTATATCAGATGATCGAAAGCTTACAAGTCCGAAGCTCACAACTTGGAACTGAAAACCTCGAAAGCTGACAACATCGAACGTACAAAAAAAAATACTAGCTACCCAATAAAAAAGTCTCTATGCAAGGGGGCAAGCCCCCCTGCACCCTTCAAATTATAATGGAACTGTGCCCCTCACATCCCCACTACTTAAATATACCAACTCCGAGATCGCACTATAGTGCAGTAAAGGGAAATCTTCCCTTCCCGCACTCTATGGCGATCTCCGTTCTGCCGTTCGATGTTGTCAGCTTTTGGGGTTTGAAGTTCATAGTTGTGAGCTTCGGACTTATCAGCCTTCGATGTTCCGATATAAACCCGTTTACTCATTGTTTCAAAATGTTATCCAGATCCCACTATTGACACAGTGTCTATGAGAAATAAATGGACATGGTAAACACCATAGTTCAAAATCATAAGCAAATTACATTCTAAGTAACACACTTGTGTAAAATGAATAATTATAAATTGTGAAATAGTCTTAAAAACAGTTTTACAAATTTTACACTAGAAAAGTAATTTCATGTTTATTTAGTTTTTCATCTTTAAGCCTGCATGCTACAACCAAAAGAGCAGTTACTATATATAAACTGTTTATCTATTAATGAGGAACTGTTTAAGAAAATCATGTTCGTGAATGAGTCACCTTAGATTTGCAATTTGGCATAGTCCCTTGTAAGGCATAGCATTGATCAGAGCAAAGATATCATGTGTATGCACCCCATGCCTTCCCTTGAACAGAATTCTGAAAGGATACATGCTGGATAAGTGCAAAGGTCAGCAATCCGTGGGAGGTGGACAACAAATAAACACAGGGTTTCAGCACAATTAAATACCATCACCTCTAATGATTTCTGCTTTCAGGCTCTTCTCTTTATTTTCAGCAATGTTAGCAGGGGTCTAATACTATTTAACTCCAAAAGGAGTCACAAAACTGTTAATTTTAACATCTGCTTAAAAAGAAATGAAAACAGATAAGATGTTTATCTTGCCATCTGTTAAATGTGCATAATCCCTTCTAAGAATATTTCAAACTTACTGTCTCGAGGGCTGTTAGAAAATTCTACTAGCAGCTCATGAAAAAAAACATTTTCAAGTATTTTGGGGAAATGAAATAAGTTTGAATACACTAGAAAAGAAATTCTTAAATGCCAACAGTGAACAAAAAATGTTTACATTTTATCCCCGGAATCTTAGGTAACATCACAGTTTCTTGGGTAATGATCATTTAGTACAGGATATACAGGTAGAGGAACAGACACATTTAAAGTAGATAAAACAACAATGTCTATGTGCATTTTATTCATGTTTTCATCACTTTAAATGCATAGTTATCAGTGTGTTTACCTGCATTTTATTTATAGTTTGTGTTTTCCTCCTCATTAACTGCAAAACAAAAATGCAATTAATATAGGACCTTTGACTTTTCAGCTGCATTAATGTTGTTTTTTTCTGCCTCTGCACCTTAATCCCTATTTTGACACATAATCCTTTGTTGTGACATTATTTTGACATTATCATTCACTGAGATAACGAGGGGTTAAAGGCTAGCCATAATGCCACCATAGTTTATTGCCTTGGGTAAGGAGGCAGCAACATAATAACTCTTATTTATAAGAAATCCTGTGAGTCAAAAAACTCCTGCTAATAAACAATAGAAAGAAGACATGCAACATCAATTGGAAACCTAACAGAACATGTCCTGAGTATTGAAACATAATGCAATTTTCTAAAACATGCCAATATATTTTTAAAATATTAAAAGTAAGCAATAACAGCCAATCCATATGTTTATTTTATGATTGTTCCTTACCAGTATAAGGCGCATATATTAGGTGAGGACTACCATTTACACCAAGATCCTATGTTTGACAGCATACTGCCTGGTTGTAATGTATAGCATTTCTAAGTACTCTGACATATCAGATTACTGGTATGTTTGACAGCATACTGCCTGGTTGCAATGCATAGCATTACTAAGTCCTCTGACATAACAGCTTTACTGGTATGTTTGACAACATACTGCCTGGTTGTAATGTGTAGCATTACTAAGTACTCTGACATATCAGATTACTGGTATGTTTGACAACACAATGCCTGGTTGTAATGCATAGCATTACTAAGTACTCTGACATATCAGATTACTGGTATGTTTGACAACATAATGCCTGGTTGTAATGCATAGCATTACTAAGTACTCTGACATATCAGATTACTGGTATGTTTGACAGCATACTGCCTGGTTGCAATGCATAGCATTACTAAGTCCTCTGACATAACAGCTTTACTGGTATGTTTGACAACATACTGCCTGGTTGTAATGTGTAGCATTACTAAGTACTCTGACATATCAGATTACTGGTATGTTTGACAACATAATGCCTGGTTGCAATGCATAGCATTACTAAGTACTCTGACATAATAGATTTACTGGTATGTTTGACAACATACTGCCTGGTTGTAATGCATAGCATCACTAAGTACTCTGACATATCAGATTTACTGGTATGTTTGACAGCATACTGCCTGGTTTTAATGCATAGCATCACTAAGTACTCTGACACATCACATTTACTGGTATGTTTGACAACATACTGCCTGGTTGTAATGCATAACATTACTAATTACTCTGACATTAGATTACTGGTATGTTTGACAACATACCAGTAAATCTGATATGTTTGACAGATGTGAGAAAACTGTTCCAGTGCAACATACTGACAACAGCAGGTTATATTCACTGTTTTTTTCAAACCATCTTGTATCATAAATACACGTAATGGTGGTGGAGGGGGGGTAGTCTGGGTACAAATGCTATCTTGTCTCCTGTAGGACTTGATCATTCTCCTGGACTTGCTTTCCAACCCTTCTAAAGTGACAAAGTTGACAAGTAATACTGAAATGGCTAAGAGACTGTAAATGCATTTCCAGGGAAGGAAAGTTCTGCTGGATTCTGTACTCCCTACATTGTGTTACAGAGCCACAATTACACATTGTTCAGCTGTCAATAAGACAGACGCACAGACTTTTGGGTAGATTTCAAAGTCCATTCTAATTTTATTTAGTGCTGTAGTTATTCTTCTGTTCAATGTAAATATGTCTTTTATACAATGCAGATGTTTTTCAAAGTTTAATCAAAAAGAAAGTTAGCGATATTGTTACCCTTCTGGATTGAGCAGACTACAGTATCTAACATCTGAATTATAAGATTTCATTGAAACTGACTGTAGCAGACATGAGTGTACAAGATGGGTCATGAGAATCCTGATTTTCTTGACCTCTCTTCATTGATATATATTTCTGTACACATGATTTTACACAAAAGAGCAGTGACAGACTGTTTCCTCTAGGAAGAAGTATGGAATCGGATGGGCCACAATGATGTTCAGTTTTACAGGATAGCAGATGTTGTATGGTGATAAAGAATTCCAGCACACCACAAACAAACTGACAGCACTTACTCTGGGATGATACATTGCTTTCGTTCCAGGGCTAATTATATGTAAATAACAAAGGGACAGTTAAACCTCAAGTTGCAGGACAATGCAATACTTTTGCAGCTGCAAGACAAGTCTCAGAGACCAGAGCGGTATGATTTCACTGGTGCAGGCTAGCACCAAATAATAACATTCAATCAAGGACTGAATATTGCTCTAATGCCTCACTAATTTGTCAATGAAGACATTACCAATCCATGCAGTTTGCCCAGAACGTAACAGTTTTAGGATTTTGTTTTATATACATACATATATATATATATATATATATATATATATATATATATATATTGTAACCAAAACATAGCAGTTTCAGGATTTTGTCCATTAGATATACATGCACACACACACACACACACACACACATATATATATATATATATATATATATATGAAAATATTACTTGAATTTCTTTTAATTATTCTTACACTTTCTTATATTTTGAAGAGCCTTTGCTAGTAATACACACACACACACACACACACACACATATAGTTTCCTTCAGTCATGACTGAAAAAGGTTTATTTTGATCAGCTCAGTCATACAGTCAAAACATGAATAGATAAATAAAAATAATTAATTTTTGCTTCCTTTCTTGCTTTGGGGTTAAACGAGGGTTCCAGAAATGCAAGGATATCTGTGTTAGGAATTAATGCATTGTCAGAAAAGTGAAAACAAATGGTTGAACAATCCTTTGAGGAACAAAAGGGCTTTTGTTATGTGTAAATAACTTGGTATTGTAGGAGTTACACTGGGTGTACTGTTATATTGTATTCAAGACATCTGACCTTCATTCATTGATTTGCTTCCCCTGTTTTTAATGATTAGAGTTATATGTAGCATTTTTAATAAAATATTACATCTCAGGTCAGACTGTCCTGAGTAATTAATTCTGAAAAAGCAATACGTTATGCTTAAAATTATTAACTTAGAAATAATTTCTGTTATTTTTTTAGGCTGGATGTACTGTTTGCACATTATCCTAGTTCTCTCTAATGCAGGACTGGTTAATAATGCTCATTGTGTTGCAGTTTCTTCTGTTAAAGCTCTTTCTTTCTCTTTCCGTGTCTCTCTCTCTCTCTCCCCCCTCCATGTAACAGCTTTCTGTGCAAGTCTCACCATTGATTCTATTAAGATTGTTTCCACTTGAGATTCCCTTTAGCAAATTTAGAATTAAGTTTTGTCATTATGCAGCTTGAATAGCTCAAGCCAGTTAAATCCAAATTCCTTCAAAGAAACTTACATGTTTTTGTCATATTTACTTTTTCCTTTATGGACATTTTAAGTCCCATATTTCTAGTATCCCTATTAAAGCATAATTTAGCCCTTAGAAAGAAGTGATCACTACCTTTTTGCTTTGCTTAAATTTCTGTTTGTTTACTTTAGCATCTTTTCAGCTTCTCAGTTGATACTCCATTGTATTTTATGAATGACAAATTTCTTCTCAAGTGTTTCCCTTCTTGTTAATCCCACCTTGTAATGTGTTTTAGGGTTGTATTTTATTTATACTCAGAATACTGCATTTCTAAGCATCAACTTCACAAGCAATGAGAAAATGTAATCCACTTAACTCCTTTCTTGCTATTTACCTTTCTTGCTCTTCTACTGTATAACATTCCTCTTCGTGCAAAAGGCACATTACTCTGTGTTATACTTCTCCAGTAATATAAATAAACAGTTATGCCTTTAGACGGACGGATGTATATTCACACACACACACACACACACACACACACACACACACACACACACACACACACACACACACCTACCTAAGGGAGCTACCATACGGGCCCTGGATCTGATACATTACGGTCATGTATCAAGAAATGAAATTAACAAATAGCTGGAAAACTGCACTGCCAACAATTACCACCATACCACACTAATTTGACTAACAATACCAATATGCAATATTAAAAAAAAAAGAAGTAAATGCAAACTCTGGAATATCTCTTAAGGTACTCCAAGTTGCTAAAATATTCTTTATTTGTTTTTTTTTTTTTTATTTTATTCACTTACTTATGTTTTGTAGACCAGGTTAGTCCATCTAGACCTGTGGCCTGTTTTCAGGAGAGACCACAGGTGGCATTCAGATAGATTGGGAGAAGCCTGTTCCGGCATCAGGAAAATTCACCTGCTCTTTTAGTAACTGATGTGGGACCTTTTATATTATCATTTGCTACCAGTAATGGAAGCGTATAGGACCTTGGTTTAATGCCTCATCCAAAGGATGACACTTTCTTTTTGATAAATGCCATGGGATCTTTTACAACCACTTGCACTACCACCAACTTAAGCAGAAGTGGCCTTGGTTTAATGTCTCACAGGAGAGCAGCACCCCTCCCCTCATATGCTGCACTGCAGTTTCAGTACTGGGAAATGAATCCAAACACCTAGTGGCAGAATAGAACCTCCATTTTTCTGATCTTCCAGCATCAAAGGTGAATGAGCTGCTTGCTGAGCTGCTGATGCTATACAATATTTCATTAGACACCTTGAACTTCCTATAACCCTCTCACTTTCATTTAACTTCTAAAAGGTAATGTAGTCAAAGTCCCACAGGGAAAAGTATGTTAACGAATGGAAATGGGAATGTGGTACCCCACGAAGTGCACACTTGCCCACCTCATCAAATACAAGTTTTTGAAAGGAAGTTGTAAGGACTTTCACCATCTTGACAAGCACCCTCCAGCCATATGTCTTAATTCAAAGGATATAAGTGAGTAATGTGGCCCTCTACAGACATCAGACTAATAGATACAAAGCATTCTCAACCCATTCAGGCCAAATTATACAGGAGTTTCTCTACAATAAAATAAGTTGCAAGATGCTATCCCAGACACGTTCATGGCCTTCACACTTATTCCATCCTTTACACCACTGCCACAGATGCCTCTCATTACCATGGAGGTGATACACCTTCCATCTCTCAACCACATCTGATTGCTGGAAAAGGTAACAAATAACCAGTAACTTAGGCAATAATGAGATAGGATGCAAAAGTGATATGCTTGCAAGTACAAGTATTGTCCTAAGGCTGCCAATGTGCATACCCCATGATGCGTGGAAGTCCAAATACAAATTTACATACCCAAGTTTCCAGCTTTTGAAATGCAGTTCATGGGATCCCCAGAAAAAAAAACACATAAAAACCTCTGCAATTGTTTCACAAACTTTTCCCATCCCAAATTTAGGAGGTCTCGTTCCAAAAATAAAAAAAAAATGCCAAAAAAATTTTTAGTTGCCAATAATGTAACCAAAATACAAGTGCAATAATCTTCACCTGTCTTTTGATTTCCTAAGCTCTGCTTTGGAGGATGTATTATTTCCTGTGTTAACATCTGCAGATCCTGACCTACAGTATAACAATTCCCAGATAATTGAACAAATCCACCAAACGGCTAAATCTCTGGAACACACTCTTTTATTATGAAGCGCTTTTCGTCCAACTGAATCGTTGGACTTCTTCAGATGAAATAATTTAAAAAGCTTCAGTTTAAATAAGACTCTAAAAAGGTCACATGACCTATATGTTACATATTTAAAGCAACAAGAATGATTTCATTATAATCCATTGAACATATGTATTAAAATATCTTCGAGCCAGCCAAACTGTCACACCAAGATACTTTCAATAAAAATATATTTTATATATATATATATATATATATATATATATATATATATATATATATATATATATGGGTCCCCTACTATTTACCGAAGCGATTCAGCCGACAAAGAAATCACCGACACCAAACGACCGACAACAAAAAGTACCGACAACGCAAAACACCGAACACCATAACACCGACACACTACACGTAAACGACACAGTACACTACAGGACATATCCACTAGCCCTAACCCAAACCCTAACCCTAAGGTCCGACACTACCGCACACTCTCCTACCTGCACCCTAACCCTAACTCACTTACCCACCCCTAACCCCAAGCTCCGACACCACCGCACACTCTCCCTACCTGCACCCTAACCCTAACTCACTTACCCACCCCTAACCCCAAGCTCCGACACTACCGCACACTCGCCCTACCTGCACCCTAACCCTAACTCACTTACCCACCCCTAACCCCAAGCTCCGACACTACCGCACACTCTCCCTACCTGCACCCTAACCCTAACTCACTTACCCACCCCTAACCCCAAGCTCCGACACTACCGCACACTCACCTATCACACACCCTAACCCTACATCCCTCACTATTGCACACTTACCTGTCCGCTCCCTACTCCTAAATCCCACACTATCGCATACTTACCAGGTCGCGCTTACACATTCCCCTTGTCGGTCTTCCGGCTGTCGGGATTCCAGCGTGTCGGTCAACTGCGTTGTCGGTCGTTTGGTGTCGGTGATTTCTTTGTCGGCGAATCGGCGTTTCGGTAAATAGTAGGGGACCCATATATATATATACCTATAAAATTCGAAAAAGCACAAAACCAAATATTTAAACCATATTTTGGTAACAATATGTGCCCAATCTCTCCACCATTTATTATTCATGTGTTTCAAAATATACCAAAAATATGGAGAATACAGAAGTACATATATACATATATACATATGTGCCAAGATCATCTATCTAAACTTTTTAATTTTAATAAGCACATGATAGAACATTTATCATTAAGCCCAGGGTATGTAGAGGCTTTAAGTCTTATTTGCCAAGTTCCAGTTTTTCTAATAACAGAGAAAAAGGACCACCCCTAGGATCATTCTTAACCTGGTCTATGACCTTAAATTTGAACTTATGATCAGGGAAAAGAGATATATGCCTTGCTAAAACATTTCCTTACTTGTGCTTGTTTATGCTATACAAGTGTTTATACACTCTATCCCTTAATCTACAATCTGTCTTCCCAATATAAAATGATGGACAGACTTGACATTCTGCTACATACACTACTGCCTTAGAGTTGCAGTTAAATTTTGATTTACTAGTTATCTTAAGACCATTAATAACTGTACTAGTTCCTTGCTCCATTATGTTACAATATGGACAATTGCCACACTGAGTCATACCTATTTCTGTAATAAAGGACTTTTTCTCTTTCTCTAACAAGTTCTTAAAATTTAAGCCCTTTCTCAAAACAAAGTTTGGGGTGTCACCCAATTTAGATGCCAAAATCATGTCTTCCTTAAATATGTTCCAATTTTTAATAATAATACCTTTGTTATTCTTAATATCCAAGGAAAAAGCCAAGATACATGCCAGATTAAAGCACCCCTTTATGTTGATCTTCGGATGTTAAACAAACCATATTCATCCCATTATTATTGCCAAAATTACCTGTTTGTCTTTCCTGTTTTAATATGGGCTTGTACTGTCCAGTATTTCTTTTCAATTTAACTTCCTCTATTAATTTGTCTATCCATTTTAAGGGATACGCCCTTCATAAGAACATCCTTTTTAAATTAAGGGATTCTTTGAAAAAATCGTGTTCAGTAGTGGTCATTCTTGCGGCTCGCACTAATTGACCCTTTACTACAGAATGCTTCTGATGAAAGGGATGTGCACTGGTGTAGTGCAAAAAGATGTTAGAATATGTAGGTTTTCTAAAGATCCTGACTTCTAAAATGTTATGTTCCCTGTTTTTGTTTAATTCCACATCCAAATAAGATATGGACTGACTATTGAAAATGTGTAAAATACAAAAATTCAGATGTGGTATTAAACCATTCTACTAGGGTGTTTGCTGTGTCTTTATTTCCTTCTGTTAGCATACAGATATCGTCCAAATATCTTGTATAAAATTTAATGATGTTCTGAAAGTCCTGGTTACTTACAGTATATGTATGTTCCCAGAATGACATTACTAAATTTGTATAACTGGAAACACATGGGGAACCCATTGCTATTCCTTTAGTTTGAACAAAATACTTGTTGTTGAAAAATATAAAATTGTGAGTTAATATAATGTCCAACAACTCTACTACTAAAGAAATTTCCTCCTCGGGGGCACCCTTCTGTCGTATTCTCATACTAGCCCACTCTATATCTTGTTCATGAGGAATGCTAGTATAAAGGTCCCTAACATCTATCGTAAGGAAATAATATTCAGTTCTATATTCTAAATTGTTGAGTTTGTTTAAAAAGGACCAAGAGTCCTTAGAAATGACTACCTCTGTTGTCACATACTTTTTCATAATGGAATCCACAAATTTTGCACAAGCATATGTGGGTGAAGCCCTCCTATCCAGTATCAGTCTAAGTGGGGGTTCTTTTATGTCTTTATGGAGTTTAGGAACTCCAAACATACATGGGGTCCTTGGTGACAGTATTTGTAAATAGTTGTATGTGTGCATGTCTATCCTACCTTCTATAAATAAATCATTCAGGTAAATTCTGATATACTGGTTAGCAATATTTAATTCATTTAGGGAAGCTTCAAAATATGCATTTGAATTCAAAATAGCTTGAATTTTGCTATCATAGTGATCCATATCCATAAATACTAGTCAGCTCTCTTTATCTGGTTTCATTACACGTACTTTTGCAGAGCATAACAAATTAAATAATTCCATTTCATCCTTATTTAAATTAAATATATGTCTCACCTCTGATTTACTCAGTTTCTTAAAATCCAACTTACACATTTTTTCAAAAATTGATAGCAAGTTGTGTAGTGGTGGGTTAAAACAACTAGGCACTTTAAATTGATTAACATTATTACTCTGTGTACCTAATAGCTGATGCAAGTTTAACTTTCTGACAAACATTCTGTCACAAATTAATTGTGCTATAGTCATTTTATTTGTAGGAATGAATGACAACCCTTTAGCTAGAATGTTTTTCTCTGTTATTAGAGAAACTGGAACTTGGCAAATAAGACTTAATGCCTATACATACCCTGGGCTTAATGATAAATATTCTATCATGTGCCTATTAAAATTAAAAAGTTTAGATAGATGATCTTGGCACATATGTATATATGTATTTCTGTATTCTCCATATGTTAGATATTTTTTGAAACACATGAATAATTAGGGGTGGGGAGATTGGACACATATTGTTACCAAAATATGGTTTAAATATTTGGCGTTGTGCTTTTTTAAATTTTATAGGTATATATATATATATATATATATATATATATATATATATATATATATAAATATAATATATTTTTATTGAAAGTATCTTGGTGTGATAGTTCGACTGATTTGAAGATATTTTAATGCATATGTTCAATGGATTGTAATGAAATCATTCTTGTTGCTTTAAATATGTAACATATAGGTTATGTGACCTTTTTAGAGGCTTATTTAAACTAAAGCTTTTTCAATTATTTCATCTGAAGAAGTCCAACGATTCAGTTGGACGAAAAGCACTTCATAATAAAAGGGTGTGTTCCAGAGATTTAGCCGTTTGGTGGATTTGTTCATTCATTCTACAGTTTGTGTTCGAGTATTTGTGCTTTAGGAATTCCCAGATAATTACATGGATCAAGCTATCCAAAATCTAATCCTTGAATAAAATCATGTAATATATGATATTACCAACATGAAGATGATAGGGAAAAAAGAGTGTCCTTGATGTGTCCCTCTGGAAATTTGAAAGATATCTGCACACCAAACATTTGTTATAAAACTTGAGCAATTAAAGTATTCTACAATATTTTGCAAAATAGGGCAAATATATCTGCCAAAAACTTCAATAATATCCTACAAGAAATCTTGTTCTAAGGAGAAGAATACCTTGTTAAAGTCTATAAACAATGCTGCTCTAGGAACAGCCTGTGGACCACATAAGAGCATAAGAAATACAAAGCTGTTTAACCAGACCCCATGCATATCTTGCCAATAACTATACTATGGCCCTATCACCCTCCTCAAGAAGGCCAAGACCTGTAAGACCCAATATATATATTTAACAGTACTTATAGGTTCATAGGCTCATATGTTCACAAGTAAGCACTATACTTACTGCCCTTGTGGGCCATTTTAAGCCTAGCCAGTTTCTCTTTTTGTACTCAAAATAACATATCCCATTTAGTTATAGATTAGTCTTACCCTTCCCATGGTTGATAATTATATATAACCCCTAATGAGAATAACTGGGATCATACCTTAAATAATTTAAGGGGAGCTCTGCACAGGATAAGGCATTTAGGAGCTCCCTTTGTCCATTATTAGTACAGGGGACAGTCCTGAGGTAAATTTTCTTTTTTCCATCCATAGGTCTAAGTTGAACTTGAAAATATACAGCGGTAAATTTTGTTTTATGTGATGGGAAGTTTGTTTCACTGCAGCAGTATCCTTTGTGAGGTGTACCTCTCTCTCCAAACCATTCTGTTAATGCTGCAGAAGAGGTTTAGATCCCTAGATCCCTAGATTGAGTATTTCTGATGGCATTGTGTATCCCATACGGGTCATCTCTTAGCAATCTGCAGGATACTAAGTATATATATAACCCCTAATGAGAATAACTGGGATCATACCTTGTATTGCGGCAAAGATTTGAGCTGGTCTATGTAGGACATGTTGTTTAGGCCTTGTATCCTTCTAGTAAGGTACTCTGTGGACATTCCAGTTGTCCAGTACATCTAATTGTCCAAGCTGTGTTTGAAGGTCAACAGAGAATCACAATGCTTGATATGTAGAAGATGCCTATTCCAGAGTGAGGAGATATGCTGGGTAATGAATCTGTCTCTCCATTTAGTTTTTATTATTTCTTGGTGTTGGTTAAGCCCCTTACTCAAGTGTTGGCTGTGCAATTTGACTTATTAAGAAACAAAGAAACAAGAAGTTTTGTATAATTTCATCACTGAAGGCTTAGTAAGCAAAGCAGTAATCTCCCTCTCATATGCATATATGATAGTGAATACAGGAAGAAGGATTTAAGCCTCTCCTGGTAGATAAGATCTTTAACGCCAGATATCCTTTCAGTTAAGAACCTCTGCATTTTTTCAAGTTTTTTTTTTTTTTTTTTTTATTTGCCTAGTATGATACATAGACAAAGGGTGGATTATATTATGTAATGGCCCTGAGCAGGGCAGAGTGTAGGAGAACTGTAGAATGATTTCCTGACTACCGTCATGACATTGTGATCAAAGGAGTGGGAGCTATTGACTCAGGTATCCACATCCCTCATCACAGCTTCATTAGCTTGTGGAGTGCTGCAGATGAACTGGGTTGTAGTAAATTGCTCTTTCCCAACAGTATGATACTGCACCGCTTGGCATTTAATGTAAATCCCTTTTCAATTACTAGGAGCTAACTCATGGTAGTTCATTATGAAGGGCACTATTATCATGGGATTTTTTAACAAAAACACCCACCTTAAATGTGTCAGCAAACTTAGCTAGCAAGAAATCATTATCATCAGCTTTAAGGTCAAAGAAATAAATTAAAAATGGAAGGGGTCTAGCACTGAACCCTGAAGGATATCACTTTTTCCCTAACTGAGGAGGTGTCATCAACTCTGCCAACAAGTATTCTGATTTGTAGGCAGTTTGTTATCTACTTTACAACACAGGGGTCAGTATTTAGTGCCATAAGCTTATTTATGATTCCATCATATGGTATGGTGCAAAGGCCTTGGCCAGATCCAGATATGTGGCATGGACAGTGAAACCACAGTTGGTTATTTGCATGACCCTTTCAAAGAAATTGATGTACCAGGCATAACCTTCCCTTTATAAAACTGAATTGTTGCTGGTTGCGTTTAGTGAAATTACTGATGCTATGGTCAATGAGGTAGCAATGGTGCACTCTATGGTTTTGCAGATAAGACTCAAAAAGATAACGAGTCTGTGATTTCCTGTGTCCATGATAGGACCTGCTTTCTGAAAGGGCATCATTCAGGGGATTCAGGAACAGAGGATTAATTGAACTGAATATTTAATGTAAATAGGATGGGTGCCTGTTTAGATGATAAAGGCTACTGAAGGAATGGTATAAAGAAAGTAGTATATGTGCTGATGATAGCAAAGGGTAAGGGGATGGAAGGGTCAGGGTACAAATGGCTAAAATGCAGAGTGAGAAAATACCTGAGTGTGGCTATGTTTAAGTGCTGCTGTAATCATGTGATGTTCTGTGGTAACTTAGGCATATGGCTGCATTGGCAACATGAGGAAGTGTGCCCAAAGGACTGAAGGGCCTACATTTAGCATTTATGTCTGATGAGATAGGAGAGTAGAAGGATTTAGGAAAGGGGGTAGCCTGATAAAGAGGGAAAGGATCATATCTAAGTTAAATTGAAGGGCTATAGATGTAGTCTGCTTGCAAGAGCTTAAACTGGCTAGAAGGAAAGTTGGGAAGTCACACTAGAGGAAGTATAGGTGGGTTGTGGTGGACTATGCTCAGGGGAAGGAAGGGGACAGGATCGCTAGCCCAGGATGGCTTGGGGTAGTTGTGTGTGTTACTGTGATGAGAGCACAAATGATAGGTGGTCAGTTAATGTGAATGTGAGCAGATGTAGCTGATGGATATCCCTTATTATGACCCAAATGAGGACTGCACATGGGAACTGGAAGACTGTATGGAGGTGGAGGAGAGGGTGAGAAAGAGAGGAGATTGAGTGTGTGAGGAAGATTGTAATATAATGCTGACTTCAGATATGATAGTTTGTATGGAAGACTATAGTTTCATGTGTGAAGACAGAATGTGTATGCACAGACTGAGTCTGGTGCATATTTGGAGGGAGAAGTGGCAAGAGTACAGAAAATAAACTTTCAGTAGGAATGAAAGTAAATAGGTGAGCAGGCTGGATAGAGCGTTGTAACTGAGGAGACAGTGTGGGTAGTAGAGCAGGTCTAATCTTAGAGAACAGTATTTATGATCATGCGATGGGGAAGATAGTGTGACAGTGGGAGGGGAGGGAAACAGGGAGCTTGATGTAATATCTAGTGAAATAGAGTGGGGTGGATCAGTGGAAGTGGTTGTATGTGGGCATGGTAAATGTACGTGGGCATGGTAAAGGAGTGGAAATAGGATGAGGTTGAGAATGGGATAAAAGTGGCACATAGGGCAGAGATAATGAAGTATAGCTGTGTGGTAAATAGGCAGAAAAGACACCTAAAGAAAAAAAATTGAAAGAAGAGTTGACAAGCTTGAATCATAGGTTTAGGAGGGTAGTTAGAGAGGATCTCAATGTGATATTATAAAAAGGGTAAGAAAAAAGAAATCAAGACTAGAAGAAGACGAGCAGGTAAAGGAATAGCTGAAGAGAAGAGGTACAGAGTAGTGAAGTAAAGGGGAAACTAACATGAAATTGTTAGTAACTGAAAAAATAAAAAAGGCAAATGTGGTTTGAGTGGTGAAGATAAGAGAAGGAAACATGGTAAGAGAAATGAGGGAGGTATCTGCGATTTTTTTAATCAAGGTTATATAATGTAGGTAGCTATGGGGGTAGAATGTTTAGGGAGTGGAGGAGGGGCAGTGGCAGATGAGCAGGTTAAGAGGGTGGTGCAAGGAGAGAGAGAGAGAGGGAGAGAGAACTAACAGAAGTGGTAGCAGAAAGGAGATATATGAAGGGAGTATTGCAAGAGGCCTAGATGAACTCACAGTACATGTTTAACAGGTAGTGAGATTACAGGAAGATTTAGGCTTGATAAGGAAGTTGCAGGATATCTCAGTTATTAAAGCAGGTGGAAGTGATGGTGGTATATAAGGAAAATGGTATAGATAGAAGATGGAAAATCACAGGCCCCTGTCACTGTGTAATGTTAATGCTAATCTATTTGCCAGAGTGATGTGGCAAAATTAGAAGAACTTTTACGAAAGTAGTGAGGAGATACAAGTGGAGTTAATGAAAAATAGGTCATCCACAGATCACTGGGGGTTGTCGTTTGATTTATAGGTTCAGGACACAGGAAAGGGAAAGGTAAGGCAAGGGTGGTATTATAAAAAAGTCATATGATGTGATGAGTTGGGATTTTTTGTTTCTGATACTGGAATGAGTAGTAGGAGGGAGATATGATCTATCAGGGCTAGGACCCTATAACAACATCCTCTGAGGAGGTATAGACTTAGAGGGAAGAAGCTGGATATGTTTATGGTAAAGAGAGAGAGATGGATAAAGTAACTTTGTACCTTATTCCCTTGCTTGTTCTTGTTGATCATGGAGGATTTGGTGCAGAGAATAAGGGAGTTTATGAGAAGGTAGATGAAAGGAGACCATACCACTCAACTGTCCTGATTTTCTCAGACTATCATGATTCTTGCTCAAATTATTGGTTTGTGACTCATAACATGTATGTTTTTCTGACAAATCAAAGGTGATTAATGTTACTAAACAATGACATACAACTTTATTGCCTCAATATAATATGACAGTTTAGTAGATTTTTTTTCTCTTTTCTTCCCTTTCAGAGCCACTGGTCACTACATCTGACCCAGAGACTGCATAAGCACTGCCATAAGGGTCAACTCCCAAACATTTTCACTGAGAATTTTGTCTTTGTACAATGTAAGTAAATTTAACTTGAAGAAACTTGCTGTCTGTGTATTAAGTTTGCCTAGTCATTCTAGTCAAATATGTGTTTGTCTGTGCTGGAAATTAGTTTCTAACCCCCCTAAAAAAGTTGTCCTTGCACTCTAAGGACTACTTACAAAGTTGGCCACTGTCCTTTCTCTTGGCCAGTAGATTACATTGCATATGACAATTTATTGGTCTTTCTGGCTGACAGGTTTCTGCATTAGGAAATGAAAGGAACCTGTTCCACTTTGTACCTCTCTGCTAATTGCTTTGTATTGGCTGAAAATTGATTACTTTCTGTTATAATTTGATCTAAGGGTGGTATTGTCGTAATTATTATATCCTGTACCTCTACAGTGCCAATTACTTTGGTTATATTTGGTTGCTTTAATATTTCCCAACAACTATCACATTTCTCCTTACAACAAACCAATACCAGAATTCAAGTTAAGAGAGCTTCTTATAACTTTCCTGAAATTAAACAATTATAAACAAATATGTAATACTGTTCTCTACATCCTTCATGGTGACACTACAGCTATACTGGAAGATATTGTACATTGGATATCCATAACAATTCCACAAGAAATAATACTACTAGGTACTACTAGGTTCATAGGTAGGTACTAGGCTATTGGCCCTAGGGCCTTATATAAGCCTAGCCAAACAGTACCCTGGCTTTTGCCACCCAAGAAAATTATTTTCCTGTGCCCCTGTCAATCAGAGCCACAGAAGTGATCCCCGGGGTGAATTTCCTATCCCCCATCCAATCATCAAGATTTTTCTTGAAGAGTGCTGAGGAGGAGCTTTGTTTGATATAGATAGGTAGTTTGTTCCAGAGTATGGGAAGTCTCTGAGACAGGAATCTATTCCTCCAGCATGTTCTGTTTATGTGGTGACAAGGTTTAGGTCCCTAGAGTGTGTAGCTAGGAGGGATTGAGATTTCTTTATGTGGAGCATGTCCAACAGCTCTGGGTTTGACATAGCCTTGTATGTTAGGCAGAGATCGCCTCTAAGTAGGTGATATGCGACAGAGTAAAGCTGTAGTTTTTTTGAGACGGTCTGCATAGTGCATCTGTTTGAGGCCGGTAATCTTCTTTGTGAGGTATTTCTGTGGCCTTTCCAGTTGTTGTAGATGTCTTGTGAGGTACATACCAAAAGGGGCGTTGTACTCTATAATGGGTCTAATGAGTGATGAGCAGAGGGGAACAATGACCTCTTTTTTCCTGGATTAGAAACCTTTTGTGATGAGGTGTGCCACGTACAAGGATTTCCTGACTACTGTGGCGATGTGATTATCAAAGGAGAGACTACTGTCCACCTGTGTCCCAAGGTCTCTTATCACACTTTTGGTGTTCAGTAGACTACCACCTATGTGGTAGTTCATGGGTACAGAGTTTTTACCAAAAGGGATGACAATGCACTTTTTGGCATTGAGCTTGAGGCCATGGCTTTGACACCAGGCATTGGTCTCAGTGAGGCCCTTTTGTAGGATGTCCACATCGTTAGGAGATTTGATTATGGCTCCTAGTTTGCAGTCATCTGCGAACTTTGTTAGCCAAAGACCTTCTGTGTTAGCCTGTACTTCAGAGAAGTAGATACCAAACAGGAGAGGACCTAGGACTGAACCCTGTGGTACTCCACACATGTGAAAGTAAGGGGTTATTGGTATGGAGTAGATAATTATGCTGGCATGCATTTATATTCAGCCTAAAACAATATTATGGAGTATAACAGTACTTCGGGAGAAAAGCTTTCAGCAGGGAATATTACTTATGGACAGGGACTGGAACATGAAATGCAATAGCAAGCATGTATCAGGGGAACTAGAAGATGAAACATAGCAACACAGGGCAGATTTCTGAAGAAAGATATAAGAATATTTAGTTTTGAAGATATGAATTCAGTAGTAGAAACTCAGACAGAATGTACATATTTTTCCCCAAGGTACAATAACTGAGCTAGACTGGATACAAATTATACTTCACAGGAGCATATGTACTTAACAGAAAGTTGTGAGATACAGCCAATAACTATTTTAGATCATGGACCAATAAAAAAAATAAGACACAAAGATACAAGGTGAAGAAATAAAAATGACGCAGTCACTTTCCTACTTACCTGTTAAGGAGGGTAGGGATTTAAGGAATGAGTAGTGGAAATGATTTGAGAGTTATAAGGGAAGCGAGAAATTTCTTCAGAAGGGAAAACTAATGAAATGGAGTTTAAAACATGATAAAATTGAGACAGAAAGATAAGGGAAAAACTAACAGAAGTTATTTAGAGGGGCTGACAAAGGTTAAGAATTGCAGAGAAAGGTGAATCTTAAAAAAGGAGGGAAGTAATTGCAGAGTGCTAAATGGAAAATAAGGGAGTAAATGGAAAATATGCATGAGTTCAGAAAAGTTGCTGTCAAGCAACTATTTTTTTTAATAACTCCAGAGCACAAAAACTTTCAGCACAATGACTTAGGAAAAAGTAGAAAGAGTTACGACCAAACTTAGGAAACTTATAACAAGAAAAATAACCAAGAGGTCCTACAGAAGTATTAGAGATATTTCAGGAATTTTATGAAAATCTATATAAAGCAGAAGAATGCGGAAACCAAGAAATGGCCAAAGTGGAAATATTCATGTAAGATTTAATTATGCCAAGGTTAGAGGAAGATGAGATTCTACAATTAACTATGAAAGGAAGAGATGAGACAAAAATGGTTATGTATAATCAATACGCACGGAATTCTTCAGGAACAGATGGCATTCCTATGGAAATCTGGAAGTCAGGAGAGATGAAAGCAATTATGATCTGGGAGGTTTTGTTTAACTATACTGTAAAGGGGATGTTGGGAGAAGTTCCAACATCTAGGAAGAAAGCTGTGGTGGCTGTATTACCCAGAGAGAGTAAAGACCCTTTCAGACTCTGCTTCATATAGACCCATTTCAGTTTCAAACCATGAATATAAAGTGTGTATACTAGCTAACAGAATGGCAAATGTGTTGCTAAAATTGACAGATATGGATCAATGCAGTTTAGTGGAGGTGAAGCAAATGTGACATCAACAAAAAAATGATGATCCAGAAGGAAACAACATGTAAGAAAACATTGTTGCTGCTGATGGGTCTTGACGTAAAGAAAGCATTTTTATAGTCTCAGTTGGATTTTCACGAGCAGAGCAACTGTAGCATTTGCATTCCCTGAAAAAAAATTAGGCTTACTTAGGAGCACATATGAAGGGTGGGAGGCTAGAATTAAAGTGGAAATGTTCCTCTCTGACAAGCTGTATTTAACTAGAGGAATTAGGCAGGGATGTCCTCTATCATTTGCTTTACATTTAGGGTTACTGATAAACTAAGGGACTCTCAAATTCAAGGACACAAATGATAAGGTAATCAAAAAAAACTGTATTAATTCACAGATACTATTTTGTACCTGACATATTCAAAGGAGGACATTTTGATGTTGTGGAACATTCTGAGAAAATTCTGAGTCTTTTCAGGATATAAAATAGACGACGCTAGAACAAAGGCTATAGCGAAAATTCTGAGTCTTTTCAAGATATAAAATAGACGACGCTAGAACAAAGGCTATAGCAGTAAACTGTGGACATGATACAACAAAGGATTTAGATGTATGGATTAAAAATGCTTCTATTATGGCAGCTAAGACTACAGAGAGGGACTAAAAAGATAATATAACATTTGAGAAGCTGGAAGGTCTTGATTATGGACATTGATAGCAATACAATAGCAGTGAATAAGTTTCTAGCCCCTTAAGTTTTATACAGGCATAGTGTTATCAAGCAGAATAGGAGTTATGGACCATAATTAATAAAACGAGTTGAAAGAATTTATTTGGGAAGACAGTAGGAGTCAAGTAGGATTAGAATTACCTGAATAGAATGGTTAACTTTACAGCTATGCAATTAAGGCTCATATACTATATTTTATATTACATTTTTAGGTCCAAGGATGTAAACTTAAGTTCAGTAATACATACCAAGTTGTTAAAATGATCAGTAAAGTTGACTGAAGAGCACCAGGGTTACTTTGGAAACAGGCAACCCCTTTCGTGTCAAAAAAGGAAACAAAAATCTGATCTGATTTCCTGAAGTTTTTTGTCCTGTTCAAATAAAAACGTAATTGTCTATGAACATCTAACTGATATAAACTACATTCTGTCTTGTTATAGTTGGGAAAAAACACTGGCAATTCAATAGATTGATTCAAGCTGTTTTCTGAACAGATCTTTGATAAAAATGAGGGATTTGTTCTAAAGGATACTCTGTCTTTATGGAACACCATACTAGGAGGGCGTACAGAGAGCTTGGAGTTCCGAGATCCGTCTGGTGGAGGTAATGGCTACCAAGAAAAGGGTTTTCCATAACAGAAATTTTATATCGCAAATGACTGCAGGTTCAAAGGGTGGTAGGATCAAGGTAGTTAGAACAAAATTCACGTCCCAAGGAGCTGGAGGTTTTCTGATTGGAGGTCTCAGTAGAAAGCTACCTTTCAAAAAGGCTTTGCATAGCTTGTGGGGCATGATAGACATCCCCATCTCCCCTGTGTGAAAATTAGATATGGCTGCAAGTTGAACCCTGATGGAAGCAGCTGCTTCACCTTCTTCAAAAAGGCTGGAATGTTTGGCCACCCAATATGAAAATCTTTTCCATTTACTAGAATACAGTTTCCTGGTAGATGGTTTGTGGGAGGAAATCAAGATATGTTTGACAGCAGGGGAAAAATCAAAACACCTGGCCAAGCTGTCAATTTTAGGGTCTGGACTGATGAATGGAATGCTCCCGACGAGTGGGTCAGAAGGTCTGGAACCGGGTCCAAAATCCACGGTTCCTCCAGAATATGGGCGCGGAGAAAGGGAAACCAAATTTGACAAGGCCAGTATGGTGCAATGAGTATCATGGTACTTTCCAATGGGTTGGCTTTCTGAAGTACTTTGAGTATCAAGGGAAAGGGTAGGAAGACAAGTCCCGGAGGCCAATTGTGTACGAGTGCATCCCTCAGTACTTTCCCGGAGGGGGAATGAGGGCAAAGTAACTCCTGCATTTAGCATTTATGGACGTGGTGAAGAGGTCGCAAGTCTAGCCCCATTTTAGGAAGATCTCTTCTGCACTTCGTTTCAGGGACCACTTGTGAGGCAAAAGAATTGCTCTGCTTAGTTTGTCCGCTATCACCTTGGATTTCCCCGGGATGTGCGTTGCTATCAGAAAACGTTGAGAAGAGACTGCCCACTGCCATACCCGTTGTGCCTCTAGATATAGGGGCTACGATTTAATTCCCCCCGGTTATGTACCACACTACTGACATGTCTGCTTGAATCACAATCGTTCCTAGCAGGAGAGAGTCCTGAAATGCTCGCAATGCATACAGCACCACTCTCATCTCTAGGACACTGATATTCAGGCAGTTCTCGTGCTCTTGCCATAAACCTTGGACAGTCTTTCCCAGATAATGTCCCCACACCTGATCTGGGAAGCGTCCGTGGTTAGTACAGCCATCGGTTATGAGAATACAAATGAGTGGCCCAAGAATAATTGGTTCATTTGAAGGCAACACCGAAGATCCTGGTGTGATAGTGGTAGATCTTGCATGGACCATTGGGCAAATGGTAACCATTGGAGGACTCATGTGCAGACGTGCTAGAGGTACTGTAAGAATCGCCACTGCCATGGTCCCCAGAGGTTTACTATTGAAATGTTGAATGGCACTACATTGACTGTACTATAGTCGAACACGGAAGTTCGAAAATAGTAATGTCGACGTCAAAAAATCAATCTAGGAATGGTTTTAACATGGGTCGAGGTAGGTGTTCAGTATTATTCAGAACTACAAACATCTCCCCTACCTCGACCCATGTTAAAACACAGTCCTAGATTGTTTTTTTGTTGTTGACATTACTATGTTTGAACTTCCGTGTTCGACTATAGTACAGTCGATGTAGTGCCGTTCGACATTTCAAAAGTAAACCGTCCCCAGAACCTGTAACACGAGTCTCGCTGGAAACTTTGGTCTCGATATCAAGCCCTTGATTTGACGATGTAGGGATTGAATTCTTTCCAGTGTGAGTTTTGCCACCATCTCTTTTGAATCCAGCTCTGCACCTAGAAAGGTAATACGTTGTGAGGGCAACAAGGCAGATTTTTTGAAATTTATCAAAGTACCTAGCCTTGAGCAAAGAAGTATAGTTTCGTCCCTCGCTTGCAGAAGTAGATGCTTACTGTTGGCAGTTAGGACCCAGTCATCTAGGTATGGAACACATGGAATCCTAGATGTCTCAAGTGAGCCGTAACCACTTCTGTGCATTTGGTGAACATTCTGGGGGCTGTAGTGAGACCAAAGGGCAGGGCTCGAAACTGATGATGACTGGCTCCCAGCCAAAAGTGTAAGTGTCAACTGGATCGCCTGTCCATTTTTATGTGGTAGTGCACATTCTGGAGATCTACTGAGCACATCCAATCGTCTTTCCCCAGAAAGGGGAATACAGACTGCAGTATCACCATCTGGAACTTTGATTTTTTTTTACAGACCTGTTCAATCTGCTGAGATCCAAAATGCGTCTCCAGTCCCCTGTCTTTTTCTGAACTAAAAAGAACCTTGAGTAAGTTCTGGATCCAATCCGCAAAGGAGACATCCTCAGAGGGGGACCTTGGGGAACCTTTAGACTCATCCAGGTCAGTATCTGAGGTGAGAGACTTAGGGGAGTCTATGTGCTTCCTCATGCCCAATCTCTTTTGAGGGACTTCCCCAGAGGGGTACGCTGGTGAAGTTTCAGAAAAGATTATGCCGCTGAAGGGGCTTTTCTGGGTCTCTACGCTTGGCGGGGGGGTGGAGGGTGGGCGGTGATGATGAGACCAACACAGGCACCTGGGAGCGAAGAGAAACTGGGCCAGGGAGTGGAGCTGACCGAAGGGCCAACACTCTCTCCATCAGCTCAAAAGCCTCCTCGCCCTGCTCCGAAGGGGTCCTCTGCTCCGAAGAGTCCAATTGGCTGTGATGCAGAGCGGGTGGCTCCGAAGCCAATGTAGGAGCCGAGCTCAACCTAGCTGAAGCGGCAAGGGGTAGAGTCAGATTGACCAACTGTCTGCGCCAACTCCCCTCTCCAAGTCTGACCACTGAGCATCGGCTCCTAGACTCCTCGACATCCAAAGGAAGCAAGGAAGTCCAAGCAGATGTCAGAACCTAGTCTAAAGGAGGTCTTGGTTCAGACGCCTCCTCTACTATCAGACCCATGATACCTGGGCCCCAAAAACTTCAGGGTGATCGGAGGGGGTATCGAGGTGGAAGAAGTTAGTCAGGTTGGCTCAGATTCCTTTGGGTCCGGAGATGATAAAATATTTGCTAGCGCCTGTTTTCGGAGCAGTCTCTTCACCACCCGCTCCACATCATCATCAGATAAACTCTTGGAGGAAACAGGAGGAAATTGAAGGAGATCTTGCCCCTTCCAATATGGGCCATCTCAACATAGGAGTAACTGGTGCCAATACTGGAGATTGTATTTTAGCCATTAACTTAACCGGCTCCAAGGACACAGATGGAGCCGAAGAGTGAGGTTTTGGTTTATTGGAGCAGATAACCCTTTGCTCCAAGGCAACAACTTTTCTGGCTGGTTCCGATGCTGGAACTAAAACAGCAAGCCGCTTCTGGCCTTTTTTCAGGTTGTGAAGAGGAGGATGGAGGAGATTTGGAGCTCTGGGATTCCTTAAGAGCTTCTGTAAATGGAACCTTCAAATAACCCATGACAATGAGTTTATTTTTACTCTCAAGCAAAACCCTTGCACTGAAGCCGTGACAAATAGAACATTGATCTTGCAGTTGGAGAGTGCCAAGGCAATGTACGCAGCTAGTGTGACAGTCTGTGATCGACATCTTCCAATTACATTGGTCACACTTCTTAAATCCAGACTGTCTAGGTTCCTTATCTTTCTGCTCTTTAGACATCTTAACTACATTTACATCTACCACAATACAAACTTTAACAGGATAGGCACACAGCAAAAGTATGTAAAGCCTAAGAAGTTACTAGACTGTATAACTAACAAAATACACAGTAAGTGCTGCACTATGCTATCAAGCCAGTAACAGTCAACTGGAACAACAGAAATAAGGAGCACTGCACTAAGTAAGACAAAAAACTTTCCTACCTTTTTTTTTCTTTAATAAGCTAAAAAAAGGAAAACAAATGAGAAAGAGAAATTCCTCTAACTTAAACAGAATTTCTCAGAGGGGGGGAAACAACACACGCAGGGAAGGAACCTTCTAAATTAAACAGGCCGCAGAGAGCCCTCAAACTAAATGGGTCTCTCACAGGATACCATAGGGCCCAGACAAGAATGGGGGAAACAACTGCCAACTATGATACAAAAAGCTACTAAAAACTAATCGGACACAACAGGACAGTTATCTAAAGAATTATTAAAGGTAGGAACTCTAATAAAAAAGGTAACGACTATAAAAAATACTACTTAGCCAATGAGCCAGCAGAAACACCTCTCGATCGCTTGCGCAGTAAACAAAATCTGGGTATTCTTCTCATTGCATCATGGGATAGGGGACAGCCTCTAGCCAGCAAAAGCCCTCGAGCCCCTGTAGCAGGCCGAGCTGAAACCGATAATCCGTTCCAAACCCAACCAGCAAGAATCAAGGCAAGATAGGACAACATAACATAATTTTTTTTTAAAAAAACAGACCAGCCTCAAAACTGCCATCAAGATTTATCCTGAAAAAAGAAATGCTACTTTTTCTTATAATTTTAACCATCAGGACTTATAACAGATCACGGCATTAATCTTCACATGAGTATAAAGAATAGTTGTGTAAAATCTTACCATAACCATAGAAGTCTTTCCCTTCCATGTTGCAGTATTCATAACCTTTGAGTTATCCTCCACTCAGCAACCAGAACGTCTGGCCAGTATACAAAAGCTTTAGTCACTGCAAGGCACGCGGGACATCCGATGCTGGCCGCAGGGTGCGTGGGCCACAAAAGCGACATCTGCATGTACCTTCCTCAGAAATTAATGCCCCAGTCGGACCCCAATCCTAGGATATCTGCACAAGCCCTGTATCATCCAGCAAGACTTTTTTGTTTTGGGGTAGGAGGGTGGGATAGAATACTGCAACAAGGAAGAGAAGGACCATCTATGGTTATGGCAAGATTTTACACAACTATTCTACATTGTTCTATTTTCATGCTGCATTATTCATAACCTTTGGATGAGTGCCATAGCTCAAAGGGAAGAGGAGGGTGGTGGTTTGCAGCTGTTTTCCAAGAATCCATGCAGGACTGCCCTAGTAAAACCTGCTCTAGATCTGGAGATGGGGTCTAGTTTGTAGTGTTTGGTGAAGGTATGGTCAGAAGTCCAGGTAGCTGCTTCTAGAATAGAAGCAGTGTCCAGCCCTTTGAAGAAAGCTCCAGATGAGGCCATGGCTCTAGTGGAATGGACTTAAATTTTTGAGTCTAGATGTTTACCAAGGGAAGTGTAACAAAAAGAGATGGCCTTGGAAATCCAGGCAGAAATAGTCTGCTTTGCCACTGCTTTCCCCAGAGCCCTGGGGTGAAAGAAGACAGCTGCTCTGATCTCCTAAGGGACTTGGTCTTGTCTAGGTAGAATATTAGTTGTCTGTGAACATCAAGGGAATGCAAGATTCGCTCACTGTCATTCTGAGGATGTGGAAAAAGGGTGAGGATATTGGTTCACGGACAACTCGTTGACCACCTTAAGCATGAAGGATGGGTCAGTCCTTAGGATCACTCTATCCTTGTGGAAGATTAAAAAGGTGGGTGACCATGAGGGCCTGGAGGTCTGATACTCTCCTAGCTTATGTCAGGGCCACCAAAAGCACAGTTTTCCAAGTGCAATATTTTAGAGAAGATGTAGCTGTTGGCTCAAAAGGAGCAATGGTGAGCTTCTCTAACACACAGTTCAGGTCCCATGGTGGTGGAACTGGTCTTCTGGGGGGGGGGGGGCTGAGACATAATACTCCCTTCAGGAATAACTTTACATGAAGTCTGGCGGCAAGTGGAGGGTCAAGAGGCACACAAGCAGAGAGAGTAGCAAGGTGGGCCTTAACCAAAGAATGCGCCAGCCCTGCCTGCAACAATTCACACAGTTATGACAGCACTAAGGGGACCTCTCCTTGAAATGGGACTAGCTGCTTTTTAAGACACCAAATGGAGAACCTTTTCCATTTGGACAAATAGGATCTCTTAGTATTGGGGTTCCTTGCCTTCTGCAGGACATTAAGCACATCCTCGGTGTAAAGGTGTCTGAAAGGGATCAAAACTCTATCATCCACAGGGTTAGGCTCAGAGATTCCAAGTGGGGATGGATTAAGGATCCCTTGTCCTGTGTGAGTAGGTCCACTCTGTGAAGTAACGTGTGATGATTGCCCCCTGGCTAAATGCAGAAGGAAGGGGAACCAATGCTGTCTTGGCCAAAAGTAAGTCACCAACAAGATTTTTGGTTTGTCCTGCTGAATTTTCAACAGGACTTTTCCTAAGAGTGGGAAGGAGGGGATGCATAGAGAAACATCCACTTTCATGAGACAGAAAAAGTGTCCGTTGCCCTTGCTAGGGGGCTGGGAGCCCTGGTACAGAACTGTGGAAGTGGTCTGTTCAGATGGGAGGCAAACAGATTTGTGGCATATCCCACATGTAGACTATGTCCAGAAACACATCAATGGGTAGCATCCACTTGTGGGAGTGTGACATGACCTGCTCAAGGTGTCTGCCTAAGTGTTCTGAGCTGAGAGAATGTAGACTGGCTGCAGGATGACTTCATGTTGGACCGCCAATTCCCAGGCCTGGAGTGCAAGCCTGCATAGCAAATAAGATTTTGTTCCCCCATTTGTTCACATACCACAGAATGGTAGTGTTGTTTGTGAACAACTTCAGGGGGCATTGCTTCAGAATATGTTGGAAGGCCCTCAGTGCGAAGATGAGGGCCCTCCTCTCTCTGATGTTGATGTGTTCCCTCTTGAAGGGGTCTGTCCACGTGCCTTGCACTTCAAGTTGCCGAAAGCAGCTCCCCAACCTAGGTCTGAAGCATCTGTGTACATTTCCTGGACTAGAGTGAGTGGTTGCAAGGGAAGTTCTGGGTTGAGAGAGACTTGATCCAGCCACCAGAGAATTTCCTTTCTTAGGCACGGTAGGAAGGGGATGGTGTGGTCCAAGGGGTGGGAATGTTGGGTCCATGTGGTCCTCAGGTACCACTGAAGTTTTCTTATGTGGAGTCTTGCCAGTCACAACTTGGGTATAGTAGAGACCATACTAGGAGTCAGATATATTCTCATGTCATTGCAGTGGTATGGGGGATAGACAGCAGGTATTACTTCAGGCCTTCCACTTTTTGGGGTGGGAGAAATGCCCTCATAACATCTGTCCTGATTCTGCACCCCAGGAAAACTTGGTTCTGTGAGGGGTTTAGCATTGACTTGGGGAAACTGATGCTGAAACCCAAAGACTGTGGAACAGAAATGACTGTCTGGAGATGGTTGTGTAGGGAACTGAAACAATCTTGCTGGATCAGGAGGTTGTCCAGGTATGGGAAAATCTGTATCCCTTGGACAGTGCAATAGGTTACCACTGTGGCCATACACCTGGTGAATATCCTTGGAGCAATAGATAGCCCAAAGGGTAAAGCAGAGAATTGAAAATTCGATGAACCAACAGGGAAATGTAAATACTTCCTGTATTTCAGCCTTATGGTTATATGTAGATATGCATCTTTGATGTCCAAGGTTACCAGAAATGCCTGAGGCATTAGCAGTGGGAATAGAGTCTAGAGCATGAGCATGCGGAAAGTGGGTACTTGTAGAAACAGGTTGAGGTGGGAAAAATCCAGGATGGGTCTTCCATGCGTCATCTTTTCTTGTGACTTGGAAAAGTCTGGAGTAAAAGCCCTTTCCCTTTTCTGACAGAGGGACAGATTGGATAATCTCTTAGAGAGGAGGCTGTCCAAGACTGTCTGGAATAGGGATAGCTGGTCCTTTGGTGGCTGTGGAATGCTTCTTAAAGAGGGATGAATGATCCAAGTCATGAAGTAACCCTTTTGTATGATTGATAAGACCCACTTGTCTGCAGTAATGCTTTGCCAGATGGGAAGACAAGAGTCTCTAGGAAAGGGGTATGGAGTCTGGAGGGGGTGGAGGAGAAAGCAGGTTGTCACAGACTCACACTACCTGCCCTGTCATGAAACTGAGGTTTCTGAGGTGGAGTCTGAGCAGGTCTGGAAGGTGGCTGCTGCTTCCAGGAGCTCTTTTTGCCCCTAGAATGAAGGGTAGGAGCAGAAAGTTTTCTGATGAATTGTGTCTTAGTGGGATAATTTCTATGGAATTTATGAATTGGACAGACAAATGCTTCAAATCCTTTAATTCTTTCCCCTTCTGTTAAAGGGTTTTTAAAAGCGCTGCCACATTGGCCCCAAACAGGGTAGAATTGTCCAGGGGTGTATCAAGAAGTTTAGTCTTGATATCATCAGGTAGGAGTTGGAGCCTCACCCAACAGTACTATCACTCATCCGGTCAGGATAAAACAGATGAACAGTTGTGGGTTCAGTTCAAGCAGCTGTACTTTATACAAACACTCAAGGATAGAGGCTTAGTAACTTAAAACTCAAACTTATAAACAGACCGACTACTACACTCATACATGTTAACACTCTGGCTGTTCTCTCAAAATGGCACTGCTGCCTGCACGTGCTCACTATTTATATGCACATGCCTACATTTGGAAATGCTTCTTAAAGTTACAACACATGCTCTGTTCTACATCCTCCCTCTGCGAAATAGGTCATACACTAAATGACAGTCCTTTGACATGCAATCATATAGAACTAATTCTGTGACATGCAATCATACAAAAGTAAACACACAAAACAATCATGTCCAGGTTGCTGTGTATTTTACACTAGATCTACAAATACGACCTGATTGTGTAAAATAAAACTCTGAATTGGATATAGTAATGGAGATGGTCTTCAAGGAATGTTCAACTTTGGGGATATCTGGGACATCATCAAGAATGGGAATAGGTATGGAGACATGTTCTTCAATATGAACATTGTCTGGGCTGCTCTGAGATCTAGAGTCTGTATCACAGGTACAATGCTACAATATCAATTCAGACACCAGAAGATGATGCCTGCAGTTTCTCTTGTACTCTACACCCTCCGATTCCACTTAGTAGGATCTCGGCTCGGCACATATACCTCTCACTTGACCAATTTGATCAAAGCCTTTTGCTGTTTGCATCCTCTCTCTCCTCCTTTGAACAGGCAAGGAAATCTGCTCATTTTATCATAGCTGGACTTCTGAAAGGAACACTTCTTAAAGAGTTGGGCTTTGATTGCTCCATTGTTTTTAGCATTAGGCACCAACAAACTAGAACTGATGGGCAAGGTTGTTCTGGTTTGCCTAGACAGAAGTCTCTAAGCAGGCAAGCCAAGTAGGTTGTCACTGGGTATATTTCCGAGATTAAGTAAATTCAAGAAGATATTGCTATTGTCACGCTTTGACCTCTCTAGTAATTGCTTTGCTCTCTGTACTGCACGTTCAGTCAGGCCGTTTGACTGTAGGTATTCCAGACTGCTAGTAATATGGATTAAGTCCCACTCTTTTGCAAATTTCTGAAATAATTGACTGGTAAACTGGGTACCGTTATCAGAAATAATGGTGTGTGGACTACCATCGACTGAGAAATGACTTTCAAATTAGTAATAACAGTACTGGACGTTAGGTTAGCTAGCAAATTGATCTCAAACCAGTCTGAAAAAGAGTCTACTAACACTAAGTAATGCTGACTGTTCCACTTAAATATGTTAGTGGCTACTGGTGACCAATGTAGTTCAGGAATCTGGCTTAGCTGAAGTGGTTCTTTTTGCAAATGCAGTTTAGTACCACTGCATACTGAACAAGATGAAAGCACTTTAATCAATGTTTTTTGACAGAGAAAGCCAAAATACAAGTCCTCTTGCCCTTCTTTTGGTAGCTTTGGAACTTGGGTGGCCCACAATGCAAGATATGAATGTATTCATGTTGTAAGGAAGTAGGAACAATAACCTTAGGACCTTTGAAAATGATACCATCTTCCATCAACATCTCATCTCTATATGGAAAAAAGGGGTTTACTTCTGGCAGTACACAAGATTGCTTTGATAGCTATCCATCACTGATGAAGTGGTTGAGCTTCTGCAAAATTGGATCAGTCTTTGTATGATCTCTCAGCTCATCAAGTTGCGTGGTAGAAAAATTACGCACTTCCATGACACCAAAGTCAAAATTCTCTGCCTCAAGCTGTTCTGTGGTATTTCTGGGCGATCTGGATAAGGTATCAGCCAGATAAATAAGTTTGCCTTTTGTATAGACCATTTTGAAGTTGTAATTTTGTAATATGAGCATTATTTCTTGAAGTCTTGCTGGAGCTGTATGCATAGCCTTCTTTAAAATAGTCACTAGAGGTTGATCAATTTAGATTTGGACTGCTTGGGCATAAATATAATCATGGAACTTTGAACAGTTTGGGTAAGAGTTCTAAACGCATAGGCAACTGGTCTGACCTCTTGAAGAATAACTGCACCAAGACCAAACTTTGAAGCATAACAGGAAAGAACTACTGGTTTGTGAACATCATAGTATCTCAATGTAGCTGGATTAGCAATTTGCTCTTTGAGGTTATCAAATGCTCTCTAGTGCTACTCCAACCATGACCAGGCAACATTTTTGCACATCAGATCTCTTAAAGGCACTGATAACTCACCAAAGTCAAGGATAGGGTTAGGAGGGTGGCCTAATGGTTAAGGTGTTTGCCTTAGAAACACAAGGTGCAGGGTTCAATTCTCACAAGGGATAATTGTCTAGGCTTACAATGGCTTGCAAGGGCAGTTAGCCTAGTACGAACCTATAAATCTGCCCAAACAGTTAACCATACCAAGGAAACGCTGTGGAGCTTGGACATTGTCTGGAGCTAGCATCTCAAGAATGGCTCCCTGTTTAGAAGGGGCTAGTCGTAAGCCTGTACTGGTAAATAAATGACCTACATAAGTAACTTCTGGTAGCCTGAATTTGCATTTCAGAGGACTGAGCTTCAAGTTCACTTCAAGCACTCTGTCCAGAACTTTCCTGACATTTCTGTCATGCTCTGCTTCTCCATTACCTCCAACCAGTAAATCATCCACTGTTACAGCACAAAGATAACCCCAAAAAATTGTCTCCACTGCATGATGAAAGACTTCACTGGCAGAATTTATTCCAAAAGGCATTCTGAGAAATCTGTAGCTACCAAATGGTGTGTGGAATGCAGGTAGTACTGAAGACTTGCGATCAAGCATTACTTGCCAAAATGAAATCTATACATCCAAGACAGAAAAACAGTGGCACTTGGCATGAGGCAGCAACCTCCTTGACTGTATGCATAGGATGATGTCGTCTCTTTAATGCCTTGTTCAAGTCTCTCGGGCCAATATATATTCTGATTTCATCCGAGCTTTTCTTAATGAGCAACTACCATGGAAGACACCCACTCAGTTGGTTCTGTGACTGGGCAAATCACACCTTGCTGCACCATCTTTTCTAACTGGACCTTGACTTTGTCCTGCATAGCTACTGGAACTCTCCTCACTGGTCTGACCACTGGACTGACCTCTGGATCTATTTTCATGAAGTATACAAGTGGAAGTTTGCCTAGCTTGTTGTCGAAAACATCAGCATATTCTGAGAAAATAACATCAGTAAAACTGGAGCTAGGACATGCGGTTACATGATGGACTGCTTTGGTAAAAGAAAGTTTCATTCTCAAACTCTCTCTGACACCTAATACTGACTGCACAGGTCTTCTGACTATATAGAACAGCAAGCTGTAACTGTTAACCAGCCGAATAGCATGAAAGCACTACTAAGCCTTTGGTTTGAATCTCTTCACCTCTATAAGCAACAAGATTTGGACAATTAGCCAAATTAGGTTGTTCACTAGCTCTCATTTCAGCAACTGTTTCTGCTGACATAACATTGCACTTTGAACCAGTGTCTGCTTTGAGCTCCGTGGGTTTACCATTGATCAAGACAGTACAAAACACTTTGTTCTTTGACAACAAATCTAGAGCATTTAACTTTTCATAGACCACTGATACACCATCTACATAGAAAGTACAGTTGTGTACACTTACCATAAATGTAGATGTTCGAGTGCATTCACTGTTGCAGTCCTTACAAAATGGGTCATCCGGCTCCCGGCAGCCCACTGGACATAAACTATAACTCCCCAACATCTAGTGTGAACTTATTTGGTTTCAAACAACTAATCAATAGTGCCAAACATTATAGCAAGACATCAAATTCTCTATTTCACTGGATTCATGCCCTAGAAAATACAACAACTCGGGTACAATATCTTCAGTAAGTACCCTCCTTTCACCTTTAAACCTGTACCCTCTCTGAGGGTATGTAGCGCAATTCCCCTAGTAGAAACTGGGGAACAACCACTTCTGCTGGGTGGAAAGTGGCAGGGATATTTGTAGGGAATGTTCCTTGCAAAGTGAGGGGATGTCCTCTCTGGACAACCCACTTTGTACCTCTCCCCTGCACCTTGCTTATTTTTTGTGTAAATAAAATAAAGAATACTAAAATCTCAAACCACCTCTAACTGCTTTCAAAATGATGGGTTCTTCTTGCCAACAAGAAGATGGGAAATAAATGGACCAAATGGTTAGGAGGGGGTAATATTAGACACACAGTGGGTAGAACATGGAAAATAAATACCTGCATGGAGGATGGTATAATGTCTTGGCCAGGTCCAACTTCAATGTGTGGATCATATAACCAGCATCAACTGCTTTGCTACACTATTAAATGAAGTAGTAAGGTTAAGAAGGCAAGACCCATTTTTGACTAAGCCAAATTGCTGTAGATGCAGGGCCAAGACATTACCAGTGTCTAGATTTATGGGGTCAAATGATATGTTCCATAGCTTTAGATACAAGTCTGGTAAGACTAGCAGGTTTGTAGTTACCAGAGGCCGTGGTTGCATTCATCTTATGTGGGGCCATCACAGTGGCTATTTTCCAGGCTTTGGTGACATAGTCTTTTGCAGGATTCACATTAAAGAGGTTTAATAGAGGCATCAATAGGCCATACTTGCACTAATTAACAGGTTCCCTGGTATATTATCTAGGCTCATGAATGTGGTATTCTTTGTTATAGATAGGGAAGCTATAATTTGTTTCTTATTAATTTGGGGGGAATCAGAGGCTGGGGATTTAAGATAGTAGTTACAATAGTCGGTGAAGTAAAATTCACATTTAGTTTGAAATCTAGGATATGAGTGATTTCTTTGTGATTAGAATGGGTGATACAATTAAGGATAAGTTCTGAATGAAGATAGTTATTATGTCTAAAAGTTATGTCATAGCTAAAGAAGGATTTACAATTACTTTTGAAATCAGTGGTTATGTTGAGTTCATAATCAGCTCTATGTTTTCTGACCGCTGCTTAAGTTCTTTGCTAGCATATATGAGTGTCATCTTAAGATAGGAAGTATGGCATCTCCTGTAACAACTTGACACTTTCTACCTGGCATTGTAGAACTTAATTATGACCACAAGGGCTATTTTTTTAACTTCCCCAAAGTATTTGGTACAGGTAGATACTACTTTGTCTATATAGCTACCTAGGTGAAACTAGAATTTGGAGGTAAAGGCCGTAGCTCTATTTGTACAATCAGTCTTCTAAGCAGATGTAGGAATTTTGGTTTTGAGAAAACCTTGATATATCTGTTGGGCAGCATCTCCACCTTTATATGTAAAAGTGACTGACTTATGATCTGATTTAATAATGGAGGATGATATCTGTGGAAATGAACAAGAGGAGGCAAAATTAGTGAGGAGAAAATCCAGAATAGTGTGTCCTCTAGCTGGAATGTTTGCCATCTATTCTAGGAAGCTAGGCTTTACATTGTCAAGGAAGTACTGGAAACGTCTTCCATGCATATGTGTGCCAGTTTATTGCAAGGCAACTCAAAATCACCTAGAAAACGTATATCTGTGTTACATGTATGTTGGTTATGGTGTGGAGGTAGCCAATATAATTCATGGGAGAAATGGGGGGAGATCTATAACTGGCTATGAAGTACTAGTTGATTTTGTTTATTGTGACTTAGATTTTAAAATGTTCAAAGATAGGATCATGGCAAACCTGTCTTGAAGTGTGTATGTGTGTTTGTGTGTGTGTGTGTGTGTGGGGTAGGAGACACCCTGACAAAAAAATGACATTTCTCTGCAGTTGCTAATAGATCTGAAAGTATTCTGGGCAGTAAATCAAGGAATTCAGGGAGGAGCTTTCATTGCAATGACACATCATCTCTGTAACTATATATATATATATATATATATATATATATATATATATATATATATATATATATATATATATATATATATATATATATATATATATATATATATATAGATATATATATATATATATATATATATATATATATATATATATATATATATATATATATCTTTGTGTGTGTTCAAGTTGCAAGACAGTCTCAAACGTTGGCATCTTTTTGATAAGGCTCCTGCCATTGAATAGAACAATCCTGACGTGTTCTGTCCTGAAATTTGCTAGATGAACATACCAAGTAGGCAGATACTGCCTAAAAAAGCTTTATGGGGGTAGAAAGTACTTTAGTCAGTATCTGAAAGCCTTGGGAAAACATGGGTTCACCATCTTTAGCAAAACAAAAGGGTTTGTAGTCATCTTCTCTGGCAGACACTTACTGGATTTCTCTAGAATGACACCAGCTACTAAGCCATTTATAGAAGCCAGTTATCTTGTTCTTGAAATTGCAATTCCCCCTTTTAGTCTGCATCTTTCTGATGGTGGGGAGTATCCAGCTGATGAATTGTGGAGTGCTAACAGAATAAGGAAGCAGTATGCTAAATGTATGGTCTACAAGAAGTAGGTACATTGTGGGGGAGAGTTGAAGTGGTTCAGGTTTGGTATTGCCATTGGCTTTGTATACGTTAATGCACATAAAAATGGGACTGTGGAAATATGAGTGGGGAGATTCAGAATGTATGCAACAGGCATATGTGAGAAGGAAAGAGAAGAAGGTGTATACAAGGGAGACTGAGGATATGCAGGGAAGCAGGGGTGTTTTAAGTGCTATGCAGTGGTAGAAGATATGGTACAGAGAATTAGGGGAGAAAAATAACATCACTGTGACCACAAGCCAATGGTCTAGCAGAAAGGTTTATGACCATTTTAGCAGGCAATTTATTTTTTTGCAGTAACAATTGAGAAACACTGCACAGGTAGTAATAAATAAACAACAATTTAATAAAGTTAAGTGCTTTCGCATTAAGAACGACAATGCTTCATCAGACCAAATAACAATACTACAAAAACTTCAATATAAAGCCATAAAACTCCTCCCAGCAATGAAATTAATTAAAATCAATTACCTGTGCATATGACTCACAAACATCCCTCACTACTGAACCTCTCAGCAAACTTGTCACACACTGATGACATCATCATTATGCGGGGACACACACACACACACACACACATAATATATATATATATATATATATATAAATAGTATGTTTTATATATATATATATATATATATATATATATATATATATATATATATATATATATATATATATATATATATATATAAAGGTATACAAAAATACATTCCAATAAGACATTTCATTAAAGCATCATGTATTCTAAAATGAAAACAATAATGAAAAACTAATGAGTTAAGGAACTTGGCTTTAGAGCTGGTCTGATGAAATTGTCATTCTTAATGTGAAAGTGCTCATCTTTTTTAAATTGCTGTTTATTTATTACTACCCATTGGTATTTGGCATTTATTTAACTTCTACTATGTGAGTTGCTGTATTTCTTCTTTTTCACAAGCTGGTCCAGTTACCTAGTTATACCAAATTAATATATGTACTTCAGATTTGTCCTTACAAGGAAACTAGTGTTACATCCTTGTCCTGTCTGTCTCTCTTTCTGCTGCATAGTTAATAGTAGGAACCACTTATGTTGCCTTTTATTACAAGTGAATTGGTATGTCTCATGCATGTCTTCCATCTAATTCAGTACTGATTGTGACCTTATACAATCTCTTCTACACAGGTGATTTTTAATGATCTGTGTATGTCTTTTCATCCACCTCATACTATTTTCTTCTTTGTATTACTGTTGACTAAATTACTGTACTTACTTCTTTTTACTGTAGTAATGGAGCTTTTTTCCCCCAGGCCTCTGCTGAAAAGGAGTTATCATGCCCAGTTTGACTTTTTCAATAAACAAAAGTAAACAAAAGTAAACTAAATAAACAAAATAAATATAGCAAAAGTTGCTGAATTTGAGTCTGATGGGTTGGAAAATGCTGAATTAGTGAAGTTAATTAATGTTTTCGACTCTCAAGCTAAAGCTTCTGAAAGACTTTGGAAAAAATGTGCTGTAAAATGTCACACTAGACATGCTCACAATGAAAACATGTCACTGAAACTGAGGGAGGAGCAGGATCAGTGGTTGTCAGTGACGACACAGAGAGACATTACTTAAAGTGATCTGCTCTTTGTAAATGCACTGCTGCATTTGATGAGTCAAGTACAATTATGCATTTTTCCACTTATCAGTCCTTATTTATTTAGGCATTTATTTTAATAAAAAGCTTCATAAACTTTTTTATTAAACCACGCCCCAAATACATTTAGTATTTCCTACCCTTGAGGTAACATGTTGAGCCCATGCAGCTTAATGGGGCACCTTCACACAAGCGTGGAGATATGCCCATTAAAATATATGCACACAATACAAGTTTTTATGGGTGACAATCAGAAGGTCGAAGTGGGTTCAGTCAAACCCACTTCAGTCGACATCTGGTGGCTGAATGGCGACAATGTCGAACCCGACATTGTCGAAGTATGAATCTTGTCCCCCTTTTTGACCCATGTTAAAGCCCATTCCGAGGTTTACGGCAAGTCATAATTCGACATTGTTGGAATTCGACATTGTCGGTTTCATGGAAGTGGGTCGATGATCCCATCATTTGATGGGGTCAGGTTTGGCCTTCTGATGGTAAACCATTTTTATTACACTAATACCACTGAGATTAAGGTTTACTGTTTTCCTCAGTGATGTCAGTCAAACCTCTCAACCATACTGAATTCTTCAGAATTTACAGGTTTTGAGGACAAAATAATGGGGTGACACAAATTCCTGAGTGCCCCCTTCAAATCCCGATTTTGTTCTTTTTTTTTTTTTTAATGGCTGACCTCAGACTTGGATGAGATAAAAAATAAAAAATAAATAATTTTCAGCCACAGCCCACTCATAATGACTTGCAGCACTGTAGTACTACTGAAGCCTGTGTACTTCACTACAGAATCATTCTGAATTGTTTGCACAAAGCCATCTGATCTGTCCCAGTCTCCAACTACACCACTCAGCTTTTGTACTTTAACATCAGGTTTCATTAATTCTCCCTGCTAATAACCCATTTTTGTCTTAATCAAACAAGTGATAAGTTAATATAAGGTTTTAATTGATGCTCCAGTTTCTCTCCATATTCTGAAGGCGTGTTGAAGGGGAGTGACAACACTATGTATGCAATATAAGGTGATGGCATATTCTTCAGGTAAAGAGTCACTGCCTTTTACCATGTGAGTACAGGGATCAGCATGAGATGAAAATCTGGATTACCTTACACAGGATGCATGTCACATGGACCGCATCCATTATATTTTTATTTCATTTATTTTATTTTATGGGAAAGCAAATTAGTTTATGGTTCTGAATGTAAAAGCAGGTTGGTGGCAGAAAAAATTTGCAGAGTATATACCTTGCATTCATAGGCATGATAACTGCACGTTTAGCATCCTAGTAATTTATGGAGATGACCTAGTTAATATCAAAAATGTATTGAAGAACAGAAGGTACAGCTCTCATCTGCACTGCGTGTGGCGGAGCGCTCCAGTTTTAACTTGTAGCTGTCTGTCTGCTCTATGCTCTGATATGACATCAGACAGTTCCAGTTTCCTCTCTTTCATTGGTACAAATTCAAAGCCAAAGAGAGAAAGACTTAACAAAATGGACCTATAGTGGACAAGCCTGCATTCAGTCAATCAGTAGCACAAGGTTTTGGAAAAAAAAGCCGTTACCACTCAGTCCTAAGAATGTTTGCAGAATTACTCTGTATCTGGTAAGCAACTGTGCATGTGTGTGTGTGTTGCAGAATGTCCCTGATTTTGTCCCAGATTTTGTTTTGATCCTGGTAAAATGTTTAATTTTGGGGGGATTTTTAAGATTCAACAGCCCCCATGCCTCTTAACTGTCCAGATTTTTGTTGTTTTTCTGGCAGATTATTGAGTATCAAAGTCATTAAATAATGATGTACATTCAAAAAATTCATGGTAAAGCAAAATCTGTTATTCTATAAACTTTCTCAGTTTATAAACTCAATATTTAAATATTGTCATTATTCGGCCTTTGTCTCCCCATTATTTATGACTTTGTCCAGATTTCTTGTGCTAAGAGGTTGAGAGGTGTGGTTACTGTCCTTATGGTGATACCAGTGATGGTCAGGGTTGGAGTGACAGACACTCAGTCTGACAGCCAAAGCTGTCATTCCAAAGTGGCACATTTTGTTAATCCATTGTCTGACACCATCGGGAAAAAAAAACAAGTTTAAGACAATTAGTTAACAATATCAAAATTATCTTAACATTTAAGTGGAGCTTCCATCCCGCCACCCCCCTTAATATACTTTCTTTCTTTCAGATGCATATATAACATATGAGTGCGGTAGGATTCAAGGGGTTGGCAGCCCCCTTATATGTTAAGATACTTAGACTTATTCCTCACTAGAAGCACATAAAAATGACTCCTCCTGATCTATCAAAATTTTAAGTGGATTCTGCCAAAGTGTAAAACTGCCTCATACAGTTTATGCTTAGTTTTGTCTCTAATTCTTGACATAAGAGGTTGAGTGCAGTGCTTTGGAACACCGTGAAAGGAACTTTGGCATTAAATGTTCTCTCTGATTTCTCTCTTCCCAAATGCCCCCCCCCCCCCCCCCCAATGGCATCTGCAGTCCTTCTGTCATTTAACATACTGTGTTCTCCCCCCTTACTGCTCCTTTAAGTGGGTGGAGATTAGGTTCTTGTCTATCTAGAGCATGGCTGGTAAAAGTGCAGTGCTCCTTGGCCAGAGGGTGGAAGTTGTCATCATAAGTACCTTGCTTGGAGTCATGAGGGAGACAAACAGAGGCTGAGAGAATCAAATCCTGGACTACATGAACTAGATAATTAATAGTTCATGCTGTTAATCCTCTGTGTTGTTACTTCCCTTGTTACAATGGTTTTGTTTTTTTTCTCATCTGGTTGCTTTCCTTTCCTCACTGAAAAGGATGATATTAAGATTTGAATTATTTTTCTGCTCATGCCAAGTTTGACTATGGAATTTCATAAAGCCCTGTTTTAAGTCTTCTTCTGTTCTACTTCTTGGTTGGTATGAGCTCTCCATAGTCTCATTTTCTCTCTCTCTCAATCCACTCTTCTGTTTCCCTGTCACATTATAGTCAAACTTATTTGCAGAAAGACCATAATGACATGCTCACCTGATTCCCAAGGAAAAAAAATGTTCACAATTTCACCTTGATTCAGGTAAGCACCAATAACTTCAACTACTGACTCTTGTGGCTGAACTGTTGAGAACGTAGATAGCATACCTCTCAACTTCCTAACACAAGAAATCTGGATAAAACAAATAATGGGGGGAGCAAAGACCCAAAAATAGGGACATATTTTAACTATTGTTCTTATAAACTTAGAATGTTGTTAGAATAACAGGTTTTATGTTAGCTTCTTACATCCCAGCTTCCTAAAACAAGAAATCTGGATAAAGCCTTAAATAGTGTGTGTGTGTGGGGGGGGGGGGGCAAAAAATAGGGACCGATTTTAACTATTGTTCTTATTAACTTAGAATGTTGTTAGAATAACAGGTTTTGTGTTACCTTGCCTTTTTTGAAGGATATTTATTTATTTATTTATTTATTGACATTTGGTTACCAAGAAAGTCCAACTGAGTAGAAGCTCATTTTCAGTGGAGGCCTAAGGGAAAAAAAGCTCCATATTATTAAAAAATGTTTTAAGAACAGTAATTTTACAGTCTTCAAAATAAAACAAAACATTCTCAGTTTAAAAAATTATAACAAATTAGACATAATATAAAAACTTTGGTTAAGATTTAATGTGGAGGTGGGATTACATCAAGGATCAGCTCTGAGCCCTTTCTTATTTGCAATGGTGATTGACAGGTTGACAGACGAGATCAGATAGGAGTCCCCATGGACTATGATGTTTGCAGATAACATTGTGATCTGTAGTGAGAGTACGGAACAGGTGGAGGAGATCCTGGAGAGGTGGGGATATGCTCTAGAGAGAAGAGGAATGAAGGTCAGCAGGATAGAGGAATGGTGAGGATGCAGGGAGTAGAGGTGGCAAAGGTGAATGGGTTTAAGTACTTGGGATCAACAGTTCAGAGTAATGGTGAGTGTGGAAGAGAGGTGAAGAAGAGAGTACAGGCAGGATGGGGTGGGTGGAGAAGAGTGTCAGGAGTGATTTGTGACAGACGAGTACCGGTAAGAGTGAAAGGGAAGGTCAACAAAAGGGTAGTAAGACCAGCTATGTTATATGGGTTGGAGACAGTGGCATTGACAAAAAGGCAGGAGTCAGAGCTTGATGTGGCAGAGCTGAAGATGTTAAGATTTGCACTGGGTGTGATGAGGATGGACAGGATTAGGAATAAGTATATTAGAGGGTCAGCCCAGGTTGGAAGGTTTGGAGACAAAGCCAGAGAGGCAAGATTACGTTGGTTTGAACATGTGCTGAGGAGGGATGCAGAATATATTGGGAAAAAGATGCTAAGGATGAAGCTGCCAGGTAACAGGAAAAAAGGAAGGCCTAAGATAAGGTTTATGGATGTTGTGAGAGAGGACATGCAAGTGGGAGATGTGACAGAGCAAGATGCAGAGGACAGGAAGAAATGGAAACAGTTGATCGGCTGTGGTGACCCCTAATAAGAGCAGCCTAAAGAAGAAAAAGAAGATAAAAACTTTGGTTAAGAATTGATGCAAGTTATATGACAATCATTTAATATTTAAAGAAATTTTAGACAGTTTGTAGAGAAATTAAAGGTAAGTAAGTCTAATACAAACAGGAACTGCAATATGAAGTGAGGGAGAAATAGGCTTATGCTATATTTAGAAAGTCAGGAAGACAATTTGATAGCAGTACGGAAGTAAGTGAAAAAGGGAGAGTAAGGAGGTATAAGGAACAAAAAGGCACTAGTTCACATTTAGGGATATAGCTTATTCTGGTTTTGAGCAAGAATAAAGCCAGATTTTAGCTAGGAAGTCTTTCACAGCAGTTTTGAAAGATGGGATGAGGGTATAGACCTTATAGATACAAAGAAGGAGATCCAGGCCTTAGCAGCCTTGTATGAATACAAACAATGCCCAGCAGATTTGCTAGATTTGTAGACAGAGAGGAGGTTTTGGTTGCTGGATCACAATGACTGACTAGGAACATAGTTATGTAGAATATGCTTTAGTTTTATACAAGTTCAAAGTTTTATACAAGTTCAAATATTAATATAGATAAAACAGTATTGTTCTGGTTATATTTTGTTATTTAGTATTAGTGTAGCTTTAATTTTATTTTTATAAAAGAAAATTGCATTTTAGTTTTATACAAGTTCAAGTGTTAATATAAATAAAATGCTATTGTTCTGGTTATATTTTGTGTTGTTTAATATTTTGCTCTTCTTCAATTTGTGTTTGAATGTTGGTATCCCACAATTCCATTGGAATGGGTAGGGTTAAATACATTTGTATGTAAATTTTTTGTTAATCAGTGCTCAGATTTTGGCCAGTTTTACCTATTTTTCATGGGTCTTTGTCCAGTTTTTTTGATGTTTTCAGATTGAGAGGTATGATGTCAGTGTATCAAAAATCATCTTTGTAAAGTTGAATTTCTCCTCTGAAGAGAAAAAAAAAACATTCTCCCTAATAGAGACACTGGTAGCTTTTGCATCTCATGCCATGGTGAAACTAAAAGCTGAACAAACATTAAAAAATAACTTTAAAGGAAGAGAGGATATGTTTTGTTGCAGTAATGTGTTGGGACCTACAGAGGTGGCAGTGCACTGATTAAACTTTTCACTTTTGGAAGTGGAAGCAAGACTGGCACTGTGGCATAGAGGGATGAAAGCCAGGCTATGACCCAGCTGACATGAGATTGTAGAGCAGCTTGGGCAGTAGAGGAGCTCAGATGGATAGGTTCATAGGTGTGTACTAGGCTAATGGCCCTGGAGCCTTTACAAGCCTAGCCTATAGGATTACCCTGGCATTGTGGCACCTGACATTAGTTTCCATTGCCTCTGTCATGTAGAGCCACTGGAGTGATCCCCAGGGTGAAGTTTCTATTTCCCATCCACTCATCAAGATTTCTCTTGAAGAGGGCCAGTGAGGTGCTCTGTTTGACATGTATGGGAAGTCTATTCCATAACATGGGCAGTCTCTGGGTTATGAACCTGTCCCTCCAGCATGTTCTGTTGATTGTGGTAATGAGGTTGAGGTCTCTGAAGCGTGTGGTGCAGAGGGATTGGGATTTCTTTAGATGTAGCATTTCTAACAGAGCTGGGTCAGACATGGCTTTATAAGTTAAGCAGAGATCACCTCTAAGTAGGTGATATGAGACAGAGAATAGTTGGAGCTTTTTGAGTCTGTCCATATAGGACACGTGTTTAAGACCTAGGATCCTCTTCGTGAGGTACTTTTGCAGCCTCACCAGTTGTTGCAGGAGTGAGCAGCTTATGTCAGCTCCTCCACTCTGAGACAGTCAATGGGGACATGCAGGGGCATGCCTCAGTCACATGCTCATAGAGGTGTAGCTGGCTCTATTTACGTCCTGTGACTGACACTCTTAAGCCATTCTTTCTACTGGCACACCGACCAGGTGGCCAGATGCACAACACCCCTTGCCCCAGCCATTGAGGTCCCATTTCTGGGCCCTGCCAGTTTTACCCTGCTTGGAAAGAGTGTTACAGCACACGTGTTTTAGATTAAAAAAAAACAAAAGACTTCTTTTTTATATTGTAGCAAACAGTTGCTACAGTTTAGACCATACATGGAAAGCTGCAGCACTCAGGTTTGACTGCAAATTCATTACTAGCTTTTAAAAGCCAATATTGCGTTAAAGAGGTATTGGGATGATCAATGGCACTTTGTGCTTAAGGACATTGCTCCTCTTGCCTTGCCTTAGGTTAGGGCCATTGCCCCTCTTGCCCTTCCCTAGCTACACTTCTGCATGTTTGAGTATGATAATGGAGCCATGATGAGAAGTATTTCATGGGAAGGAAAGTAAACAGGGCCTAAACATGATTATTCTGTTTTGGATTTTAATATACTGAATATACACAGTTTGGTTAAAAACATTTCATAGGGCAGTTCATCCTAATAAGAAAAATATGTTTCTGCTAATATAAAAGTATATGGCTTGCATGAAAGTTAGATAATTAGATAAAATGAAATGAATTACAAGGTTACGTTATTATATGAGGGGAAACTGTGAAGAGATTGTCATTGTGGAAAACAGATAAGGAAGAGGTGAGTTTATACAGGAAAACATGAAGTTAATAAAATGATAATTGCCTCCAGGATAGGAAGTATTATAGGAGAAATATCAAAAAGCTGTATATTCAGGACAAAGGAGTTGTTCACAGAAGTAAGGGATGTACCGCCCTGGACTATATGAAGAGAGCTGTGATGGAACTCTCAAACTAAGGTCCTAGGCAGGTATGAGCCTAGCACTGAGCAGCATTCTCCCTTTCCCAAGGCTGATGCCACAGTAAGAGCAAATAAATGATTTACTTCACTGTTGGGCTAAATGTTTGGTGTCATTCGAAGGTTGTCTAATATTTATCAGCCTAGAAGCATACAATTGATGGACTATGCTGCTTCTCCAGCGATGGTCTGCATCTGTTCCCTCTAAGGCTTTGATTACTGGCAAAGACATTGTCTACCATCATAATGACTTTTTTAGCCAATCCCATCCTGATAAATCTACCAACATAATGAAGCAAGTAAAAGAAAGTACGAAGGTGTTACTGATCAATGCTAAGAGCCTAAAAAAGAAACTCCATTCCCTGGAGGACATAGATGCCGGGATAGTGACTGAGATATGGTTTAAAACAGTGAAGGGCACTACAGCTGTGCAAGGCTATAACACTTTCCATATGTTTAGGCCAACTACTGTGCTGGAGGGAAAAAAGGTGGAGTTGTCTCAATCTTCATCCAGAAGTGACTCATATTAAGGCTGGTAAAGCAGTGTGATGCACTTCATGCCCAAGTAATCATCAAAAAGGTCCTGTATCATATGTTAGGTAGATGTAGAATTCCCTCTTTGACCCATGAAAGCCTCAATGCCTCTGTTCAGGAACTGGAATCATTTAGTATTAAACTCAAAACTATTTTCTTAGGTGAGCTAAGCTATCCATCTATAGACTAGGAAGCCTACACTACCACTAATGCACAAGCACAGGGATCCCTGGACTTTGTTAAAACAAATGCCTTGGAACATTTACCACAGTACCTACTAGGGGGAGCAAAATCATGGGTCTTGCACCATTCCTTGCATGTCTTCATCACTGCTTAGTTCTGACCATAAGTTCATCCACTTCAAAATAAAACTGAAACCAGACGCCCCTTCCTCCCAAGGTACCTTTAGAAATTTCTCAAAAATAACCTACCTGCTCCTAAGTGATATGTTGGCAAACTTCAAATCCCCATCAATCCCAGTTAACTCCACTGAATATGTGGAAATGTACACCACCACACAATACCAGCATGTAAACATGTAGAGGCAAGTGCAGGGCAAAACCCAGAAACAATCCCCTTTGGTGGAAGAATAATAGTAACAAGTTTTACAATAAAAGGAGGAGAAATTTGACCAAACAGAAGAAGAAGAAGAAGAATTCCCAGTAAAATAGAGCCCTTGTCTTTGAAATAAACAAACAACTCATGAGCTTAATAAAATCCACCAAAGCCAAGTCTGATGCTAAAATAGCCACCTAAGCCACAAATAGTCAACAAGGCCTTTTTGAGTTATATACTCAAAAAGGTATAATATATAAGTTATAATGGAGGAGTTATACTCCTCCATTAATCTACATGGTTTCACCCAACTAATTTCCACACCTACTTATACTAACAAATCTTCTAATTATTCCTCTATCCTTGATTGGATTCTGGTATCTCACCCCCAGAAATATCACTTCTTTGAAACTCTTCCTGATACTCTTAGTGACCATTACCCTGTCACAGTCCTCCATTTTACTCTACATATGTGTAGACCACATAAGATCAAAGCATGTCACAGGTTAACAGACTTTGATTCCAACAAATTGAACAACCATCTCTCAGGGATCAACTGGTCATTCCTCAAACAGTTACCACTTGATAAAGCTGTGTTGAAATTTAATAACGTATTCCTTAACATACTTAATTCCATAGAACCTATTTGCAATGTTAGAATAAAATCAGTCATATCCCACTGACTAACAAACCACATCCACTCCCTAATGGCTCAGAGGGATAAAGCCTGGAAGCTCTGGACTAAAACCAAACTCCCCTCCCACCTTCAGCTGTATAGACAACTACACAACCTGGCTAAGAATGACATTATCACTGATAAGAGAAACTACTACACAAACCCTCCTGAGTCACACCTAAATAACCCAAGGAAATTCTGGCATACTATTAATCAAATCAGTCATCCAGGCAACCCTCCTCTCCCCAACCCAACCCCATAAATGCACCTCTTCATACTCCCACTAAATTTAACCCCTATTTTATAAACATCATCAGCTAGTTAACCAAGCTTCCTTACTCTAACACCAAATCTATCCTACCCACCAACCCTCTTAAACTCTCTGACACATCTTTGACCTTCTGTCTAAATACTGTCTCTACTAACTACATCAAATCTTTGCTTCTTAAACTCAAGTCCTGCTTCCCATCAACAGATGGTCTCCTTCCACTCTTTCTCCAGAAAGCAGCCAACTCTCTTGCCCTTCCTATTTCTATTCTCATTAACTGGTCCATCACTGAAGCTAAAGTCCCTACTATTTAGAAAAAAAATGTACACCCTACCCATACATAAAGGTGGTAATTGTACTGAATTCTCCAACTTTAGGCCCATTGCAATTCTGTCACCTCTCTAAAATTTTGGAAAAATGTGTAAACAAACAAATCCTACAACATGCCATACAAGAACATTTAATTACCCCCACCCAACATAGCTTTCGCTCAGGTCATAGTACGTCTACCGCCCTCATTTCCTTCATTAACACCATCTCACAAGTTGGGGATCAGAATAAATTAGTCTCTTGCCGCTTTCTTGACCTCTCTTCGGCTTTCAACATGGTCTCTCACCCCCTCCTTTTAAATAAACTCTCTGAACTAAACCTATCTACCTCTACTAGTTCCTGGTTCTCTAGCTACCTCAGTAATCGCTTCCAGTCTGTTAAATGGCTCTCTGCTATCTCCCCAAACTTGCTATAAATATGGGGGCTCCCCAAGGTTCTATACTGGGCCCATTACTATTTAATATTTTCACCAATCAGCTAGCAACCTCTACACCTTTATCATCATTATTGGTTCAATATGCTGATGACTCCACAGTCATCACCATTGACAATTCTTTCTCTGATCTACATACTTGAACTCAAAACTCTTTCTTTTCTATTGAAAATTGGCTCAAACAGAACCAACTAATTCTAAACCCAAAGAAGACGAGACTTTTGCTCTTTGTCCCTAAAACTATGAATCATCTTAAACCCTCTTTCTCTATCTCTTCCTTAAAAATACACCTAGCACAGTTGAATCTCACACCAAACTTCTTGGGGTTATTATTGATGATCAGTTGAAATTTGACCTACATGTTCTTAGTAACATTAAGAAACCCCACCAAAAACTTGGACTCCTCTACAGGAATAAAACCTTCTTATCCAGTAAAGCCAAGACAGCCCTAGCCCATACCTACCTACTCCCAACCCTCCTCTATGGCTCTCAGATTCTTACCATCTTACAAACCACACTTCTCTCTAAACTAGAGTCCACTTACAATAAGGTGGCAAAATTTACAGCAAAACTCCCTTACCATTCCCATCACTACTTAGCACTCAGGAAACTCAACTAGTTAGAGTTTCCCCACAACCTTCTCCTCCCACAGCTTCAGATAATTCATTCTATACTGCACCAGTCCTCTTTCTGTCCCAGTATTACCTCTGTCATCTCTCCATACTCCCCACTTAGAACACTTCAGAGCTCAGAACAACATCTCACTATATACAAGCCAAAAATCAAAATCGGTAAGAACCTTTATAGCTATTTTCCAGCTGAGAGCTGGAACAAACTTCCTTTGGAAATTCAAACTACTAAAACCTAAACACCAGCTCAGAATTGCTGTAAAAAGCTATCTAAGCAATATATGGCTATGTCAGTGCAATCATCCCCCTGACTGACCTTTTTCCTCTCTGCCTTCTTGCCTCACATTCTTCTTCTTTACACATACCTCTGCACTCCCCTTCTTCTCCACTAGAGTTTCAGTATATTACTCTTATTAGTTCTACCCTCTGCCGCTTTTAGCTGATCTTATGATGAATGTAATTCTCCTGATATATGTAATTTATTTTGATTATCTATCCCACCACAATGTATTTATTTTTATTCTCTTTCTCTATTATTGTGAACTCACCTTTATTTTACCCTTTGTAACTATTGTTTGTAGCTATGTATTACAAATATATACTTCATTATCTGTGTAGATATGCATGTGGAGCTTTTCTTCCCAGGTATCCACTGAAAAAGGGCTCTTGCATAGCTGAACTAACCCGGTTAACAAATGTCAAATAAATAAATAAATAATCTCAGAAGCACAACAATAAAATGTGCTGAGCTGATAGTGAATGATGTTAGCTACACTGTGGCTAAAGGCATAGCTTACTGACTGATCAATTTAGCTCAAATTTACCCCTCCCTCCCTTCCGTCTATCCCATGAGATATACCTGAAAATGCTACACACTCTGTACCTCAACCTGGCTAAAACTTTCGACACAATCCACAATTTGACCATAGTAGAAATGCTACATAAACTGGGAATAAACCCCTACATCATCCATTGGATTGCCAACTGGCTTCCAGACAAGATGTAAGAAATCAAACTAGGAAAGTTACCACCATAAAGAGACCACTTTCTAGTGGCTTCCTCCAGGTTTTGGTGCTGGGACCTCATCTATTTGGCATCTACTTCTCTGAAGTAAAAGCCAGTGCAAAAGGCTCTGGCTGACTAAGTTTGCAGATGACTGTAAGCTAGGAACAGTTATTGACTCCCTGTATAACTTGGCCATCCTACAGGAAGGTCTACCCCAAACAAATAACTGGTGTCAAAATCATACACTGAAACTAAATGCCAAAAACGTCATTATTGTATCCTTTGGGAAGTCGTCTTCTCCAGGAAACAACTACATTGAAAATATGCCCCTAAGAGTTGATACATTTGTTTGGGATTTGGGCACTTCTGTGGGCAGTGACCTACCTTTCGACCAACAGGGTTTATATCACATCATCGGAAGTGCATAATCTCGAAGCAGACAACATCGAACTCAAAACCTCGAACCACAAAAAGATCTAACAGCTGTTAATGGCAGTTACCAATGGGGAAATGACACATGAAGTGTGTAGGCAGGGGGGCAAGCCCCCCTGCACCCCTCCACCCCCTCGCTACTTAAATATACTAGCACTGAGATTGTGCTACAGTGTAGGAAATGGAATTCTTCCATTTCCGCACTGTAGTGCACTGAAGTACAATCTCAGAAGTGGTGTCTATAAGTGGCAGGGGTTGTAGGGGGTGCAGGGGGTCTTCCCACTGCATGGAGCAATTTGTTTTTCATCAACACTCCACATCTTGTTTTTTCTTTCCTCGTTTCGATGTTTTGCAGTTTGAGGTTTTCTGCTTTGAGATTATACACTTTTGATGATGCGATATACAACCGACCAACATGTGTCCACTGAGGTAAGAAAGTTCTTTTATATTGTGCAGAGTACAAACAAATGGAGATGTCATTGTCTCCCTTTACTCAGCTGTCATTATGACAATCATTGAATATAATGCCACTTTTGGCACATATCTGTCCAGACACATGCAAGAATTGGAACACCCACAGAGATACCTTACTAAATGGATACAAGGCCTAAACAATATATCCTGCATGGATCAATTCAAAGCTGTGTCATTATACTCAGTATCCTACATTCTGCTAAGATGTGACCTGTGTCTGGTGTACAAGGCATTCTCCAGCCCAATACTGATGGATCTAGTACATATCAGAAAGTCAAATGTTATCAGAAATTTCAGTCTAGGGATCTAAAGCTCTTCTGCAACAGCAACAGAAAAGTTTGCAAGGACAGGTATCTATCACTGAGGGTACCACTGCTCTGGAACAGACTCCCCAAACAAAACTCTTCCCTGTCCATACTGAAGCATCACTTGAATCTATGGTTGGGTAATAGAAAAATAATCCCAGGATTGCTCCAAAATGCTTTATCCCATGCATGGATCCCCTCAAATGACCTATGCATGATCCCAATCATTCTTACTAGGGGTAACATATAATTATCAATCATGGAATGGGTAAAGCCAATTTAACATCAAATGGGGTAGGTTAATTCAAGCACCAAAATGTTATTAGCTATGCTTAAAATGGCCCACAAGGGCAACTATCCAAGTACTTACCTATGAACCTATGAACCTATGAACCTATATGGGACTTCATGCACCTAGTACTCTTACAGGTTTTAACTATTATTTATTTATTTAAAAAAGTGTTACAATGTCCTAAGCATTTTACATATCACACAATAAATTATTGAATGTTAAAATCTAGCAAACCAGGTAAAATAAAATGTGAAGGAAACATTAATAAACTAACAATAATTATATAGAAATACAATTATTTAAAAGTGTAAACATTAAGTTTGAATGACTGTCTCTGGCAGATCCCAAACAGGCTCTCCTAAAAAGAAAACACAGAGACCTCCCTGAAGGAAGACTTGGAAACACATGCCTGAAAAAAAGAAAAGTAGATGATACCAATGGGCTGGAACAAGATATGGAAAAGAGATCCTGGAAGTTGTTGCCAGCTGTGCCTCTAGAACTGCTAACTGCTCTTTACCTGATGACCTGAACAGCTTAAACAGAATATTTTCATTTTATTTTAATGTAAACATGACCCAAGTTATGCAGAGCTCAACAGCTGTGTAAGACTCTTAAATACACGTCTGGCTACAATCTGCAGCCAGTACAGATACTGCAACAGGTACAATGTGGCATGTCCAAAGCATACCCATTAACAGCCTGGCCACCAAGTTCTGCACCTGCCACAGACAAGTCAGATCACCCTCTGATAACATGAGGTAGAGAGCTCTGCTACATTCAAACTGAGATAACATTAAAGCAGGAACCACTGTTCAAAGATCCAAGCTTAAATATACAGCTTGACCTGGCATGATTTTTCAGAAGGAAATAAAATGCCTTGGCAATGCCTGATATCCTGCCCAAAAGTTTAAGTCTATCATCAAAACTAATGTCCAGATCATGAAGGCAAGACACAAATTCCAGCTGATTTCCTCCATGAGCAATTAAGGGGAAAAGCAGTGCAACAACAGATGGACCGCAGAAGGCATGTACCATCATAGCATTAGTCTTAGCTGCTTTAATTAATGAATTAGATATGAGTCATCTGGTCCAGGGTGGAATCCAAGCAGTCTTCTAAGAGTGAACATTCTGGTCCATATTATGGAGAGAGAGAGAAATATAGCTTTAGTTCTGTATAAGATTTATTAAATATGTGACAGGTCAGACTTTACTGCATTTATATTACTTAATAAATAAAAAAAAGAAAGAAAGAAAGAAACACACCAGTAGTTTTATAAATTTTATGTAGCTATTTGCATATAATAAGCACTATAAGCAATTGTCTGTCATTTTTATATATGCAAACTCAAAGGTTACACAAATTCAAAGAAGGGGGAGAAAGGAGGCAAAAACAGAATCTCACCATCTGTCTCTTCTGAGTCCAGAAAGTCACAGACAAGTGCGCAGTCTGTGACCTAGTCAGTGATACTGCATTGAAGCATCAACAACAGGAAAAAGATGCTTCTGCTTCACTCTTTCAATATTTGATAACGTAGGCCACCCAAAGCATAGGTTTCCATTAATGAACTCTTCTGCTGTCTTTCTTTGTAGCAGTGCATCACTTCTGAAGCACTAGTGCATTGTTCTCGTTATTAGTCAAGTGCAGGTCCTTTTGGCTGCATTCTAATACTTCATTGCAATATGCAATACAGACTCTGTTTCTAAATCTAGCCTGGCCTGGAGTGGGTGTTTGGTTATGTTGTATCATCTGAGATAAAGCTGGCAATATTTTAGTACAATTTTAGGAAATTGGAGCATTAGCTTACAAGCTGATGATGCAAAATACAGTTACAAGAAAAGTACTTTGTACTTAAAGGCAAACATGGCATCTGTGTGTGTGTGTGTGTGTGTGTGTGTGTGTGTGTGTGTGTGTGCACATATGTGTGTATTTGTGCATATAAGCATGTGTGTGTGTGTGTGTGTGTGTGTGTGTGTGTGTGTGTGTGTGTGTGTGTGTGTGCGTGTGTGTGCATGTGTGTATTTGAGGTAAGTCAGGTAGCTGTAGAAAATAGATTAAGAGTTTGAATTAAGATAAGTAGACGTGCTATTGGTAGCATGATCACATGGTAGGTGTGGTACTAATTACTGAAGTGGGAAGGAAGTTAGGAGATGGCAAAGGGGATAAGAATTTATTTTGCAGATACTAAAGGCTCTAAAGGAAGTAGAATAGTGAGTATTTAGTTGGTAAATGGTGTAGAGGTGAGAGTTTATGTTGCTACAAAAGGAGGTATTAAAGCAAAAAAAAAATGTTTTGAGGTACAGTACAAGTACAAGCCTTTGTTTCTACTCATGAGAGAAAATAAAAGATGAAGGGGTTTGAGGCTGAGTAGAAATGTGAGTCTTTGCTGCTAACTAAGGCTTGAAAAGAAAATAAGGATGAACCAAAAAGTACAAGGCCAGAAAAATCTTCAAAGGAAATGAGAGACAAAGTATTGTAAGCTATTTCTTTCACCAAAGGTTTGCAAGGAGAAGAAGAAGAATGCTAAGTTACACTAAAGTAAGACTGTGGAAATGGTAGTTTATTGTTATCAAAGGTTAAAAAAAGACTGTGGGAATCAAAACCTTTGTTATCAAAGGTAATACAAGCCTTTGTTACATCAAATGTTGGAGTAAGGACTTTCATTATTATGAAAGACATCAAGAATATAGCAGTTAGAACCTATGTTGTTAGCAAAATGGTCACTAGAATCAAAATTTTACACATAAAAGAATAAATAAATAAATACATCTTCATTTAAAAATGCTGGAACATTCATCAGTATCTTGTTGGGCTGTAGCCTATTACATATATCCCAAATAGCCTTCCTAAATATCAGACATATTTTATATATCATCACTACTGAACCATGTTGAATAACTATTAAGAAATATTCTGCTAAGTCAAGCTGGGTTATGATTAATTAAGGTAGTAGTAGTCAGAGTCATAGAGCAGAAAGGTCTTTGATATATATATATATATATATATATATATATATATATATATATATATATATTTATTTTATTTTATTTATTTATATATATATATATATACATATATACATACACACACACACACACATATATACAGAGAGAGAGAGTGAGAGAGATTTTATTTAAATTTATATATATAAGACAGATTATAATGTGCTTAGGTGCAACTAGTAAGCAAAGAGGGAGTGAAGTGGCTGGTTGGGGTTTGGTATGAATATATCATGTTAATTAATATGCAGTTTTTGTAATTAGTAACCAGCCCATAACTTTCATTGAAAATCACCATGGCAGATGTTCATATGTTTAAAGACTATTACTGTGACTACAGTTCAGAAAAAAAGTCAAACTCTACTAGCCTTTTTGTGTGAAAGTGTCATAATACAAAGCTTATTCCATATCTAAATTAAGAAATGTGGTAACAGTGCATTAATGTTTGCATACTGATGCAGTATATGGACTTTTCAGCTTTCTATACAGTCCTGCAGTGCCACCTGTCCTTTACAAATGTACATTGATCTAGCTGTACACCTCATGGGATGCCACTGACTAATCAGCCTGCCAAAATCATCATAAGTAGTCTATACCCAAACATAGATTGGAAGAACTACTCATGTCAGAACACAAATGCTCAGAGATTCCTCAATTTTGTCAATGCAAATGCCTTGGAACAGCTAGTCAATATCCCCACAAGAGGTGATAATATCTTGGACTTGGTATTAAGCAACATGAGTGACCACTGCAGCATCCCTATAGTATCATCCTCCCTGGTAAGATCCGACCATAAAGTGGTCACTTTTGAAGTCACCATCTCCTCCCAACCTTCCTCTAGCTAAGATCAGACATAAAAACTTCTCCAAAGCTGATTACAGCCTGCTGATGGATGGTATAAACAATTTCACAGACCCCTCCCCCTCTGCAGGAACTGGCACCAATATCCAGAACACCATACAAGCATTTATATAGATCCAAGGAATCAGGAATACCCAACAGGACTAAATCATCCTCCGCAAGGAAGAGTAAACCTCTCTGGTGGACATCTGCAATAAATAAACTCTATAACAAAAGAAAAAAATTGCTGTCCAAGACCAAGAAGGAGCAGGTGCCCAATTGGAAGCAATGTCTCCTTGGCCTGAACAAGCAAATAAGAGCACTTGTGAAATCCTCCAAAGCAAACTTTGAGTCCAAATTGGCCACATCTACTAGAGATAATCATAAGGCCTTCTTCACATATGTCCGCAACCTCAAAGGAAGCAGCCAGATCTGTTCAGAACTGGTGATCAAGGACACCACATATACAAGTGCCATAGATATAGCAAACTTGCTGACTGAAAGATTCAGTGAAAACCTCACCCCTCTGTCCCCCATCAGTAAATCAGGACATCCCCAGTACCAGCCCCCTTCCCCATCTAGGGAATAGGTCATCACTGCTCTCTCAAAGGCAAAAAAATACAGCTTCCATGGGACTCAAAAACATCCCAGGCTGCATCCCACATGAACTCAGGCAGGAACTTGCAGCACCATTAGGGGCCCTATTCAACCAAAGCCTGAGTATCGGCTTTGTTCCAGCTGACTGGAAGACAGCCACTGTCATCCCTTTGGACAAAGGTGGAGCGTCCACCGATCCACGAAATTATAGATTCATCAGCCTAACCAGCCTGATCTACAAGGCCATGGAACATATTATCATGGACCTTATTAACAAGGACATTGGCAACCTCCAAACACTCAATCCCACACAGTTTGGCTTCATCAAGTGGAGGTCATGTCTGCTAAATTTGATTGACTACTTTGAGACAGTCACTAAAGTCATGGATGAGGGGAAGATGGTGCACACTGCCTACTTTGACCTGGCCAAAGACTTTGACACTATTCCCCACTCAGGCATAATATATAAACTTCCTCAACTAGGCATCATTCCATATGTTACCAGATGGATAGCAAACTGGCTCATTGATAGAACCCACCTAGTCAAAATAGGGGAAGCCACCTCAAGCAGTAGACCTGTAACAAGCGGTGTACTCCAGGGTCCAGTCTTGGGGCTTCTGTTATTTGGGATATATGTTTCTGAGGTGCAGGCCAAAATCAGTGAGCTATGGCTGACCAAGACTGCAGATGACTGCAAGCTGGGTGCTATCATGAATTCCCCTAGTGATGTGGACATCCTCCAAGAGGGTCTCACTCAGACAAATGATTGGTGTTAGAAACATGGCCTCAAGCTGAATACAAGAAAATACATCATCATCCCCTTTGAGGAGAGTGACATCCCCACAAATTATCACATTAATAACAATGTTAAGCATGCAATCAGATATGAGGGATTTGGGCACCCAGGTTGATAGCAACCTGACTTTTGACCACCACGTTGCTTCTGTTGTACACAAAGACTTCTACATGGCCCACCTCATAAGTAAGGGTATCTCATCCAAAGACAAGGAGGTCATAACATCCCTGTATTCTTCCCTTATAAGGCCCATTATTGAGTACAATACCCCCTTCAGTATGTACCTCGCAAAGCACATGCAGCAGCTGGAGAGACCACAAAGGTTCCTCACCAGGAGGATCCAGGGCCTTAAACATCTACCATAAACAGATAGGCTAAAAGCCCTATCCCTTTACTTAGTTTTATAAAGACTCCTCAGTGGTGACCTCTGTCTGGCATACAAGGCAATCATGCACCCCACCTTGATGGGACTGCTGCATATCTGCAAGTCAAGCTCTACTCGAGTAACTCACATGTGCGGCCTCAACCTGGCCTGTGACATCAACAGGACTTGTTGGTGGGACAGATTTGTGTCCCAGACAGTCCCCCATCTATGGAATAGACTCCCTCTCTATGTCAAACAGAGTACCTCTTTACCCCTATTATAGTCATAAATAAATAACATTAAGAATGTACCTTATATGCCTTCAGTTAGGAACAACACTTCAGGATGTGCAAACAAAAATTTTATTCTTACAGCGCTGGGAGACAATCTTCATAGCAGTTGGTAAATCAGTCTCACTTTACATAGAAAAACTGTATTTTTATACATTTTCCTTATCAACCTTGTAATGCAGTTTTCTTATGTTACAATGACTGTGTCAAATAGAAAATCTTGCAAATGTCCTCATCCCTTATGATTTTTTCCTCGGACTTCAAGTGAACACCTTCCTATACATGATCCACCTGCTTTCAAGGGGTCTTGTTTCTGACCTTGGATGTTTCAAACCTTCCCTAACAACAACACACTCCTTGCCTGGAGGGGTCAGGCTAACAAATTCTTTTTACAATAGCTAACATTCCTCAACTTCATACAGCACTTACTTTTTCCTTGTTACATATTAAAATAATGTAGTTGAGACACAGCAATAACTCTAACTTATGAAGCTGTATTTTTCCCCAGCCCTGCATACAAATATTTGCTTTTTAACAATCATATTATAGCATCATTAATGAAGCTGAAATTAATATACATTTTAATAAGCTGATCTTGTCCCATAACAGTTTCCTCCCTTTGACACTATCAGTGTCATACCATACATGTAATTATATTTTTATTTTTCTTAACTTGATAAAATATGCCTCTGCATCATAATAATCATCTTCTGTTATAATGGAATTGTCACTGATTGGTACATGCAGTGGCATTTCATGTGAAGGTGAGGTTAAACATCTTGTAATCATAGCCTTTAGAACAGAAAATACCAAAATGATCACAAATATAATAAGAAGTACAATGACAGTACCCTGGATTATGCTATTTCCCAGGTTACCAGAAATACTGCCTGACCATCCAAAAAGTGTCCATTGTTTTGGTGTGCTGTCCAAATCTTTGGCCCTTTGCTCCATGAAATTTGCCAGTTTTTCCTGTTCATCATGATAGTCACCAATATATGAGCAACAACAACTCCCTATGAGGGCACATGACTCCCCTTTTGCAGCAAGCATTATATCAAGTGCCAATCGATTCTGTAACACCACAGTTCGCATTTCAGTCATTTCTCGATTTGCCATCCTAATGTGATGTGAAGTTTTGTTGGCCACCTCCTGTAGAATTTGAGCAAGCATGATGATTTCAAGCATTGTCCTTTGCACTCCATACCCAGATTAAAAATTGAAAATACTTGCTCTGACTAGTGGATTGCTCACTTATTTCTCAGTCTACTTGCTAGTGGGTGTTCAAAATGTTGAATATCAGGAGTATTATAGCCTACAAAGCAACATCCAGACCAGTTTGTAGGCAACCAGGGATAGGCACAATCACCACAGATGTAGTAATGGTCACTTATGCCCATGCCATGCCCCCAGTCATAGCTTTTTAAGTGCAATGAGTCTAACACACTTTCATGCCTGCTGTCATTACATTTGCCTTTTCCTACTGGTACAGTCCCATTTCTGGCAATACATGTCTCCGTGATGTGTGGTTGCAAGCTGAAGAGACACAACCTTTGAAAAATCAGTTACATTACATCAGGTTAAGCTGATGTCATTAAGGTCCTTTTCAAATTACACCTATGATGCAGGGATCAGAATCATAGGAATCCCTGCTTTAGAATGATGAGGTATATGTGAACATACCCAGCAGTTTGTTTTGTTTAAATTTTGGCATATTGCCGAAGGACAAGCAAGAAACTTGTTTCTCTTGACCAGTTTATAGATGGAAACAGCAGCAGAAACAAAGCAAAAGTATCTGTTGTCACTAGCTTCATCATGGACTGCTACTGAAGTTGACTTTCTCCCGAGGCAGATGATTTATCTGTTGCACTGCAATCTCCCTCTGTTGGCTGTGATAATTCATCCGGGGTCCCCACATGGCAGGTCTTCTTGCAATGAGATGAATGGATCCATGTTGGTAGTCCTGCACAGCGAATAGCAGTTAAGGTTGTCAGCAGGACCTGAAAAGGACACTTCCACCTCAGGCTAAAGCTGTTTTTCCTCTGGAAAATTTTCATGTAAACCCAATCGCCCAGTTGTAGTTGATGACAGGGCTGGTCAGGAGGCTTTGGTAATGTTGCTCTTACTGTTCGATGATATTGCTGCAAAACAATAAGGAGTTTCTTGCAATAAGAAATCATAGCATCATCTGACAAAGTTAAATCGGCATTTCCCACAGGAGGGGTAGCTGGAAGGGCCATGGGTCTCCACATTAATATTTCATATGGACTCAACTTCCCGGTGGCATTATGTGAGGCCCTCATACTCATTAATGCTAAGGGGAGGGGTTTGGGTCACTTTAAGTGGGTTTCAGCACAAATCTTCGAAATTTTATTTTTAAGGGTCCTGTTTACCCTTTTCACTAATCCAGATTACTGTGGGTGGTTGGGGCAGTGATGACTCAACTTAGTATTAAAAATGTTGCATAATCCCTTAAATAGTGCATTATTAAAATGTGTTCCCTGGTCATTATTAACAGTACATGGTCTATCGAATCTCAGATAAATTCAGATAACAGTTTTTAATAACTGTGACTGCATCAGCTTTGCGACATGGGTAAGCTTCCACCCATGCTGAGAACATACATACCACCACCAAAATAAATTGTAAATTATTAGTCTAAGGTATCTGGATGAAGTCCAGGTGTACATTAACAAAAGGTCCCCAGGGTGGAGTAAACATGCTGTCTTACTATTGGCATGTTTACTTACATTATATTCTAGACATATACCACAATTTCATACATACTGAAGTATCAAAGAGGAGACATGAGGGGCATACCAACTTTGGGTAATTTGATTAAATAAAACTGTCTTACCTGTATGAGCCGGTAAATGATATGCCCTTACCAGGTAAGGTAACAAAGAGGCAGGTGCCACCAGTCAGCCGTCTGGATGTCACCATATGCCATCAGAGGATTTTCTACATCCACCCTTGAGCCACCTCAGAACATCTCCCTGTGATGCATTAGCTTGAAAGGCTGACATCTTTTCAAAACCAAACACATCATTACTGTTGTAGCGTATCGTTAACATACACAGATTTTTTGCAATAATCTACTACTGCTTGTTTAGCAGCTTGGTCTGCTAAATTGTTACCCTTTGTAACAACATTCAGGCCCTTTTGATGTGCACAACATTTGATTACAGACAGCCTCTTAGGTAGCAAAAGTGTATCTAACAATGATTTTATGTACCCTGAATTTTTAATTTGATTTCCTGAAGAGGTCAAAAACCCTCTCTCTTTCCAAAGTTGCCCAAAATCATGTACCACCTCAAAAGCATAACATCTGGCTGTAAAAATATTGGCCACTTTGTCTTTGCCTAACTCACAGGCCTTTTGTGCAGCAAGTAACTCAGCTATTTGAGCAGAGTGAACACCCTCTAATCTTTGTTGCAACAATATTGTCTCTTCTGTCCAGACGGCTGTTCCAAAGATCAGCTTCCCCGTTTGATTTCTTCCACAGGAGCCATCCATGAGCAAATTCAGGTCAGCATTGAGTATAGAAGTGCCCTTTAAGTCCTCCCTAGGAGAAACCAAATAGTTAGTTGCACACAGTCATGCTCTTCACCATCCACAGCAGTAGGCAACAGAGATGCAGGATTTAAAACAGGACAGCGGATCAGAGAAATAGATGAACCAGAAAGAAGTGTAAGTTCATATCTAGTTATACGTGCAGTCGAGAGTGGCTGAGTTTTCATTTTAAGCAAAAGAGATAATGCAGAATGAGGGACAGCTACTGTGAGATCATGCCCAAGCACCAACGATTGTGCTAGATTAACTAGAATGGCAGCAGTGGCAACTGCCTTTAAACAGGGTGGAAAACCTTTTGCAATAGAATCAAGTGCTGTGCTGTAATAAGCTAATGGACGATAGCTGTCCCCATGTTTTTGTGCAAGTACTCCTTGAGCAAATCCATTTCTTTCATGACAGAATAAAATAAAAGGTTTATTATAGTCTGGTAACCCTAAAGCTGGGGCAGTAGCTAAAGCTTGTTTCAAATTCTGAAATGAATTTTCCTCTTCACTATTTCAAAGGAGAGGCTCTGGTTTATCCTGCTTTAAAAGATTTGTCAAAGGTTTGGCAATTTCTGCGTAGTTAGGGATCCACTGTCTGCAGTATCCTGTCATACCTAGGAAAGACCTAAGCTGTCTTTGAGTAATCGGACATGGGGCCTTAGATATTGCATCAATATGAGATGATAACACTTGCCTGCTACCCTGAGATATTAAATGACCAAGATATAGCACCTGAGGTGACCACAATTGTAGTTTTTCTCTAGACATTTTGTGTCCCTTTTCTGTAAGGATAGTCAGAAGATGCAAGGTATCCTGCTGACATTGCTGAAAGGAATTTGATGCTATTAGTAAATCATCTACATATTGTACTAACACAGACCCACCCGGAAATGTCACATTCTCCAAATCTTTTCTCAGATTTTGAGAAAATAATGAAGAAGATTCAGTATATCCTTGTGGCAACTGTGTCCATGTATATTGCTGTCCCTAATAAGTAAAAGCGAACAGAAATCGACTGTCAGGGTAAATAGGTATAGCAAAGAATCTTGAACATAAATCTGTTACAGAAATGTAACTATCTGTAGGTGGTATGCAACTCAGTATTGTTGCTGGATTTGGAACAACAGGAAAAGTAGGCAGTACTGCATTATTTACAGCCCTTAAGTCTTGTACAAATCTATAAGTATCCTTCCCTGGCTTTTTCACTGGAAAAATAGGAGTATTATAAGGGCTTTTAGCTTGTATTATTATCTCTTGCTGTATCAGAGACTGAATTACAGGTTTGATTCCCTGCTCTGCTTCCGGCCCTAGTGGATATTGTGGAACTCTAGGGAGAGGTTTTAATGGATTTAATTTTATTTTTACAGGTTCTGCTGATTTCAGTATACCTACTTCATTTGCATGCTTAGCCCACAAGTTGGCAGGTACCTGCTGTAGTAACTCTCCATCTGCTTGTATGCTTCCAACAGGCTGTTCTTCAGCTTCTGCTAAAACTGCAAATACCCCTCCCTCTGATTCTGTGGGAACATTTAGACACACCTCTTCTGGGGTACAGTAAATAGTACAGCCTAGCTTACATAACAAATCTCTTCCTAGCAGATTTACTGGTGCAGTAGTACTCAAAAGAAAAGAATGCTTTTCTTCGATCAGACCTAAAGAAATGGGGATGGGTTCCGAAACAGGATACGTAACCATAGTATTTGTTACTCTGACTGCCTTTACTTTATGCTCTGATACTGGTATTTGACTAGCTGAAGTAATTTTTAACACTGACCTAGTGGCGCCAGTGTCCACCAGAGATGGGTTTTTCTTTGAATTTATTTTCATCTTAACGTAGGGTCCATTTTGATATATTGGCAATAAAGGGTTAAGATTTACTTCTGTGTTATTTCCTTGACCTAGTCAGTATGGAGCTTCCTGACTCCTTCCAATCTGAGGAGGTGGTGGAGGAAAAACTGCATTATTATAATTTGGTTGCCATTCAGTTCAAGTATCTTGGACTCTCTGCACTTGCCTGTGTGGGCATTCCCCTCTCCAGTGTCCTGCTTCTCAACAATTGAAGCAAGATGTGTTAGATGAAGCCAAAGGGTCACTGCCAGCTTGTTGTTGCCAACCAGCTGCACCTTGTTTCCCTTGGCCAGCACTTTTACTAAATCCTCTAGCAATTCCTCTACCCCTTCCCCTGCTTCTGCCTCGACTCCCTGAGTTTTCCAGCTGCCTGATTCGTAAAGTTAACAGCTTATCCTCAGTATCCTTTTTCCATTTTTCCTGATACTCTGTACAGTGACTTGCAGCAATTAATAAAGACTCTTTAAGTCCTTTCCTTGCCAGTCTATGAGCACTTGCTTTATTTGATTTTCTACAGGGGCTTGCAGACCCCGCACAAAGGCAGCTGCAATAGCTGGTTTAGCTTAATCTTCTGCGTCTGGTATTCCTGAATGTCTTGCAAATACTGTCTTAAGGTGACTCAAGTAGTCTGCAGGGGCTTCCCCTTTATTTTGTTTACATGTCTGTATTTTAGACTGGTCAGTCCTAACTTGAGACACATCCATAATCTTCTTTAACAATGCTGTTCGTTTATCTGTTAATGCATTCCCTGTGAGAGTGAAATCTGTTATCTCAGCCTTTTCCAGTAACTGGTTTCTTATTTCATATGAAGTATCTACCCTCAGCAGTTGATTTAAATATGTGATAGTAGGATTGTAACATTCTATAATAGTTTTTAATTCTTCTTTGAATTTTAATGGCACTTCTCTAATATTTGGACATTTTTTGGACATAATATGCAAATTAGCAGGGGTCCAAAGATGATGAACAAGTTCTCTATTGTTAGCCCCCAAAATTTCCCTGAGAGGTGCCAAAAGATCCCCTCCAGAGGTCACGATCTCCTGTTGTACCCTGTCATGTGAGGATGTATGGTGATATATATGAGTTTCAAATACTAATGCCCCTGTTGGGGAAGTAGAAGCTATCTGAGAAGGATAGGAAGAAGAACCCCCCTCAACTGCAGATGCCTGTTCAGAAGATGAAGACTGAACAGGGGAACCAGTCTTAGATGTACCAGTATCACATGAACTGGGTGTCTAATGGACAGTAGACCAAAACATAGGTGTCTGAGAAACAACAGAGTCTTGTACAGGAGGTACTCGTACTGGTGCATATGGGGGTGGGGGTACAGTAGCAACTGGAGGATTATTACCCTCTTCAGAAGTTTCTGCTTTTTGGCCATCCTCAGTTTGTTCCAAACCTGCTAAAACAGGATAAAGGGAGCACTTTTTACTAGTCTGTACTGCCTTTTCAATCTGTTTTACTTGTTGCAACAATTTCTTATTAACATCCTGCAACCCTCTTAATGCTGACTCCTTTCCCCTTTTAAGTGCTTCACTGTACCAAGAATAAAATGCTGTAATTTTCTCCCCACTTACTTTGCTTTTCTTTTCTTCCAAAATACCTTTCAATGTCATCAATTTAGTCTTATCATATGTTCCATTTAATGTAAATACCCCAACAGAACAATTCTTAGTAAGCTGAAACCAGTCATGCAAATATTTACAGCTTTGTTTTCCATAGTTAAAATACATAAAATATGCAGGAGTTCCCTTTTCAGGGATTTGATCTTGCTTGCTTATCTTTGCTCCCATTTTTCTTATTTTATAAATAAATAATAATAAAAATGTTAGGCTTGCCTTACAACTCCTGGATCCTGGTAGTTCCGAAGATGAAAAATAACTGTAGTAATCCACACACCATACAGGGAGGGAAGGGTAAGAAGTCTGTTGGTCTGCAGCAACAGAGGAGAGGTTTCGATTAGCCTTTTCCCACAGCACCCCCTTGCTTTCATCCCGGCGCAAGCTCAAAAGTTACACTCCAGCATTGCGGTCGGGATAATGGGGCAGATAGGTACTGTGTACAGAACTGACCACTCTTTCGGTCCCTCTGAGGGTACTTCCAGGCAATCACACTTAAGTCCCAGTGTGCTTATGGTCTCATGAATTTATTTTAACAATGCATATCTCTACATCCTATCACGTGGTAAGCTCATGAATTTGTTTTAACAGTATATAGTCTACATCCCAATCATGCGGTGGGCTCATGAACTCATTGTAATTCATTTCTTTCTCTCATACATTCATACATTGACAGAATAAAAACATCTCTCATACTTCTTACCTTTCAATCCTGAGGGTACCACCCTCCACACAAGGCAACTCCTTGTGTTAATGTGTCGATTACTGTTTGTGCACATACATTTACTATTCTCATTTGCTGTGGGGTCCTCCCACTATTACTTGTATACCTTACAAACAACTCATTCAAACAAAAACACAGTCATGCATTTATTCTACATTTTGCTAAAATAGTCTAAAAGAGAGAAAGAGAAAAAAAAAAACAACCCTTTTCCCTTACAAAACAATTTCCTCTGCCAAGGCTAGTATGTTTGCACACCCTGAATAGCTTCACATCTTAGTCTCTGACTATTCCATACAAAGCAGTGTAGAATTCACAGAAAATCTGTGATGGGCCCTATTCCAGAACTGCCCTGCAGCAATACCAAAGTTCAGATCCAGAGAACTGCATCAAATTGTAGGCATATAAGATCAATTCTTAATGTTATTTATTTATGACTATAACACCCCTTTTTAAGTGCAACCTGGATAAATGGATGTGAACAGAAAATACACCCCGGGGATTCCACCCATGTCCCTGCTGGACAGGGGCTTTGGGTGTTGACTTGTCTAAAAATGGGCTAAACTCTTGGCTAGGCTTGTAAGGGCCTCAGGGCCAATAGCCTAGTAACCTCCTATGATCCTATAATCTACATCTATAGTAGTAACAGTGTAAGATTCTAGCTATAGGATTAATTAATGCTTATTTATGTGCCAGCAAGGATGGCTTCTTAGATGGAAGGGCTTCTGCTTTAATAAGTGCAGTTAAAATCTATATTTATAGAGGCGAGTTCACCTCCCTGAATGCTTTACAGAATTCTGAAGGAAACCCATCAATAACAGATAAAACATGTATCTCCCTGAAACCTCTAAGGAATATTGAAGGAAACCCATCAATGATAGACAACATATGTATCTGCAAGGAAGAAATTACCCTTTGCTGCATGGTGACATAACTATTTCCAGCTATACATATATATGCCACTTTTGATACGGTTACTAGGGATAGGTTTTCTCTTATTTCAGAGGTGGTGTTAGGACCTTCCTGGATCAGAGACTTCTGTAGTGTTTATGCAGAAATGCCTTCATTCCTGATATTGAATGAGTAGTTTTGATTTTATTATGGCCATTAATGGCAGTCACTCTTACTGTACCATTCTGCTTTTTAATTCTATGTTACTGATACCTAATATGCTTGTAACTTGTCGGAAAGGTAATGGTCCTGAATTTTATGACAGCAAAATGCCCTTCTTGTTTTTTTTCTTATGAGCCTAACCCCTGCTCTGGCAGCCGACATATAGGCCTGCAGAAGTAATGACTTGCAGTGTATTTCTTAGCATTTGTACGCTTTTGTACATAGGAAGGAAAGCTATCACTTGAGTCTATCTTTGCAGAGATAAGTCCATGTTCCCATTCCCTGTGCTGCATGCTCAGTACCTCTTTTACCAGAATGTTCTGGCATGGCATTAGAATGGCACACCTCTTTCCCCCCACAATGACAGAGTTGGCTTTGGTCATTAACTGTAACACTCACTCAGTAGCTCCTGTATCACCAGGGTCATTAACCAATCACATGTCTTCAGAGTCACAATTGAGACTTTACCCCTCTGCATCATAGAACAGCAGATTTGAGTAAGAATTCATCCATGTATTGGCTGTCTCAGGTGTAGGACTATTCCAATTTTCAGACACTATAATCCTTGTGAAGTCTTTTCCCAGATATTTTAGAATAATTGGTGTTGCTAACTCCAAAATAAAATAGGCGTAACAATGACTTGCAAGTATAAAACTGGTTCAGCAAGTGCTGATCTAAAGAATGAATCATATTTATTTATGTCTTGTAGACTCTTTTAACAAAGGAAAAGTCATAAATTTTGCACTTTTGCATTTTCTCACAAAAACAGTGGTTTAGCAGTTCTCATTAGCAGATAATTGGAGAAAACACAATTTATAATTGAGCATATGATTACATCAGAAGTATTTCCCTAATGCAGTTTGAGCTTCGATGTTTTACCACTCTCCTATCTGCATTACATACCTCTCAACCTCTTAGAGCAAAAAAATATGGACAAAGCATAAAATGATGGGGGAACAAATAGGGACAGATTTTAAATATTGCTCATGCAAACTTAGAAAGTTGACAGGATAATAGGTTTTGAATTAGAATTAATTTTCTGCTGGATGTGGAGTTTTAAACTCAAATATTTGTCATTATTTAATGACTTCAGCCCTCAGCTATTTGCCAGAAAGGTACATGTTTTAGGAGGAACACACCAAAAATATGAGGCAAAAATCTGTACAGTTGAGAGGTATGATCTGCAAGGCTCCATTACACTGAGTGAAAATATTTCTAAATATCACTAATGCATTTTCTGCTTTTTGTTAATTTCATCCAGAAAAGAAATGAAAAACTATTTGTAATATACAAGCAAAGAGTATATGGACAGGTTGGGGTTACCTCCATATGCTCTAACAGCGCCCAAGTGTAACTGTGTAACTCAAAAAACAAACTCCCCATATTTGGCTTGGGACTGGTGGATACTGTGCTCCATTTGTTTTACAAACTCACATGAGAAACAAATGTATGTAGTCCAGCTTTTAAAACAATGACTAACCATTTAAAGATTATCATCCAGAGTAAGATTAAAGTATATTTTCTGAACATGTTTTCTAATGTAATTCCACTATAATAAATAGTAACTTAATGCTGCAACACTGGTGTTTGACCATTTTGTAATAGTTGCACAGTCAATTTTGTTTTTAATTCAGTACCTTATAACAAAGCTAAGTGTTAATATTAATGTAATCTAATGCCAGTAGAAAGAACAGTTGTTTAGTTAGTGAGGTAAACCTTCCTTGTTTGAACCACACTTAAGAAACTGCATTTCCCAGTCAGAAAGGCTAGCAAATGTCCAACCAACAGTAAAATGTAATCATTTTAAGAGTATTAAAAGATGCATTCCTGAAAACATAAGTGACCAGCATGACCCATTTATATCGTCTGTCTATTTTTTTTACCTAGGCTGATAGCTCAGCAGCTGAGAAAGGAGGTTTTGTAGATGTGTTAAATGAGGGATGTAAACACAGCTACAGCATGTGGGCTCTTCCTAGGCTGGGTGTGAAGGGGTTACATTGTGTCTTGCTACAGAAGCAAAGATCTATGCTTGGCTTGAAAGGCTGTAATCATGAATTCTTGGTATACATAAAAGCTGGGAAATAAAATAGCAGAAAAATACCCAGCAGTGCACTGCTTTCACTCATACGGCGGCATTAGAAGAAAGTTACATTGTTTAGCCTTAGAATATAGCAGAGGATCTACAGCAAGTACAAACATGCAAATTTGAATTAAGCAGTTACTAAAGAACCTAAAAGTCAGACCAAAATTTAAACATATTCCAGAAACCTTGGTCTGAGTTCTGAAACCTTCCCATTGTGAACTATGTGATAATTGCTGTGCAGGTTTCCACAAGCACTATAGTGCCTGTGGTTGTTTCTGAAAACAAGCACTGCTGCATAGCAGTCTGAACAATTAACAAATGGCTAGGAAAAAAAGAGTCTAAGAGGACAGTAAATTGTTCAGTGCTAAATGTCAGGAATTATTTATAGGCACCGATGGTAATGAAGTGAAGGAATGTGCACAAAAATAAAACTGAAAGTTTCTGAGACGTACAGCCATACACTCTGCTTAATGTCAGTGTTAGTGTTACACTCAGCCATAATAGGCACCTGTATACCTGAAAGATTCCAGGTGGGGCATTCTGTCTTCATCATTTCTAGTTTGTAAAAAGGAGGCGATGTTAGGCATGTAGAGTAAGAGTATGATTCTTACTTACTTTATTTCCAGTAAGGAGGGTATTGATAATGTCTCTCTCTGCTGTTCCTTAGAAATTTTCTAGGTCATTTGAAGTAAACACATTCTGGTTTCATCTGCTAATTTCAAGTCCTGCTCTACTTGTATGTCCATATAGCTTAATGGTATATATTTGTTACATGTTGTATTAATTTGCTAACATTACTTTCCATAACGCATTTATACAGTGAATTATTGGAAAGTATTGGAGAGTGACATGATTTTTTTTTCATTTTCTGACTGCAAATAAATGACATTCCTGATTTAATAAATAATATCAGCAATGAAGATGAGTAATATCAGTATAAGTGACTTACTAAAACAAATTTCTATGCAATATTTACAGTGTAGTAAATCTGAAGTGCAGTAAATCTTTCGTAGTACCATACCAGCAAGAAGAGAGCAATTACATCAGACAGAAAGAATTAATCAGAGCCACTATTCATACTTACTCTATAAATGTATTTATTCAATTGTTTACTTATGGGACATAGTGTGATATATTGTCATAGAAGTTAACATTGTTGTATCCCAACAACTGGCTATCAAGTTTGGTAGGGAAGTCTTCTATGCATAGTCAGCAGGTTTTCTCTGTGTCCATATGGACTTTTGCTGGGTGGTCCAGTTTTCTCCCATATCGCAGAGACATGTCATTGTGAACAGACTGTTATTCAGTCAAACTGCCTATAGGGATGTAAGTCATGTGAGAATAAGAGCGTATTTTTGTGCATGTGCATGCATACGTGTGTGTGTGTGTGTGTGTGTGTATGTGTATGTGTGTACATTTATGTGTGCCTATGTTTGCATATGTATATGCATTCATGTGAGTGCATGTGTGTGGGTGTGTGTGTGTGTTTGCCTGCATGTGTGTGTGTGAGTTTGTGTGTGTAGGTGTGCATACCATGTGACACTTTGAGTGTGTGTGTGTGTGTGTGTGTGTGTGTGTGTGTGTGTGTGTGTGTGTGTATATATGTATGTATATGCATGTGCATTCATGTGAGTGCATATGTATGTGTGTGTGTGTCTGTCTGTCTGTCTGTCTGTGTTTGTATGTGTGGATGTATGCATGGGTGTGTATCAATGTGTTTTTAGGTGTCTATAGTGTGTGTGTGTGTGTGTGTGTGTGTGTGTGTGTGTGTGTGTACATTCATGTGTGTCTGTGTATGTATATGTATATGCATTCATGTGAGTGCGCGTGTGTGTGCATGTGTGTGTTTGCCTGCATGTGTGTGTGAGTTTATGTGTGTAGGTGTGCATACCATGTGAGACTTTCAATGTGTGTGTGTGTGTGTGTGTGTGTGTGTATATATGTATGTATATACATGTGCATTCAAGTGAGTGCACATGTATATGTGTGTGTGTGTGTATGTGTCTGTCTTTATTGTGGATGTATGCATGGGTGTGTATCAATGTGTGTTTAGGTGTGTATACTGTGTATGTGTGTGTGTGTGTGTGTGTGTGTGTGTGTGTGTGTGTGTGTGTGTGTGTGTGTGTGTGTGTGTGTGTGTGTGTGTGTGTGTGTGTGTGTGTGTGTGTGTGTGTGTGTGTGTGTGTGTGTGTGTGTGTGTGTGTGTGTGTGTGTGTGTGTGTGTGTGTGTGTGTGTGTGTGTGTGTGTGTGTGTGTGTGTGTGTGTGTGTGTGTGTGTGTGTGCCCTTTCATGGATTGGTGCCATGCTTGGCATTAGTTTCTCTACCTTGTGTCCTGTGAGTGGTGAATACTAGGAGGCTCCAGCTCCCCAGTAATCTTAAATTGGATTAATGGGTAACTGGAGAATTAATTCATGAATTAAATAACATATAGGAGAAAAGAACACCATAATGGTTGGTATTCAAAAATGATTAGCAAAATGGGGAAGGGTCTTACTGCGAGTCTCATGTGACACTAGCTGAAGACACACTTGCTCATTGCTACTTGTTCTAATTGGCAAGTGCCCTAACTCCTACCAGCCTAAGAGCCTAATTGTTGTAAATTATGTATCCCACCCATCCCCAACCATAATTAACCACATAGCCCTATCCGATCCCTAACTTTAACCCTAAAGACTCCCAGCCTATCCCTGAAACTTACCATAGGACTCCCATTGCTTACCCAAGTCCTCATTGCTCCCTAAATATAAATCTTCAGTCTCCTCCTTACAACTAAACTACCCATCCACTCCCTGACAATAAAACTCCTGGTCTCTAACCATAAGCTCCCTTCACCCTCCCTAAGCCTAAAACCTGCTTTGAATTAACTTCACTTACTACTAAAGTTCCCTATCACTGCCTAACCCTAAGACTCCCTATCTGCTCTATAAACCTAAAACTTTCCTCTTGTTCCCTAAACGTAAAACCTCCTTCCTGCACCCTAAACCTAAAGCCTCCCAACTAATCTGTATCTAAAACCCCAGCCTGAACTGTGTCTGAGCTGTAATATTGTGTTTGGCAAGATGTGGCAGCTCCATTCTCTTTCCGCAGCTGTCACACCTCACTCAATGACAGTGTTTGAGTTAAGCATGAGTGGCTGGATGTGCCAGCTACAAGTCACCCTAGTCCCTGTATATGACATAATGGCATTTGATCACATGGGGCACAGGCACTGTGGTACATCCATTCGGGAAGCTAAAGCCTGGAAATTTTTCCCATCACACCAATCTTTTGCTATTCAGTGACAGCTCTACCACTGATATTTTCTCCACTTGGGGGGCCTTAGCACAGATGGTATTCTTGTGAGCAGAGTTGCATGTTAATGCAGCAGTCTGAGGGAGTGGCTGATGCTAATTACCCATGTGCTCTCCACAGGAAATGATGGTGGCTCCAAATTTGTTATGCTGACCAACTAATCACTCAGTCAAGCAAAATTTTACTCTAGTAGGAAAAACTGACATGGCAATTACCCTTTCACTTCTGTGGAAGTACTCACAGTGCAAGTAAGTTAAGTGATATTAATATTTTTACATATATCTATAAATGTATATATTATATATATATATATATATATATATATATATATATATATATATATATATATATATATATATAGGTTTACAATTATATTTCTGAAAAATCACTCAGTCGAGTGATAACGTAATCAAAAAAATAAAATACTGAAAATAAAAACATTGCCTAGGCAAAATGACGAAAATGGTAATGTTGACACATCCATATCTGACATTGTTGACATTACCCAACATACCTTGCAGTCTAGTGATTTCCAACCAGTGTTTTACAGGGGGGCAAGC